>NC_092477.1:2682012-3006630 GCF_047495875.1 Pithys albifrons albifrons | reverse complement strand
GATGATCCCTCAAGGTGTCCAGCACGGAGGTGGATGATCTCTACCTTGCTGCAGTTTTCTGGCTTTGCAGACTGGAGCTGGTGCCAGGAGGAATTTGGCTCTTTTCCCTGGGATCTGTCTGTGATGAGTTCCTGGCTGGAGCAGTTTGTGCTCCACTGAAGTTCAGCTGCACAAGGAGATATTTATGTCTGTTTTGCCCAGTGCTTGAATCTTCCCCGAGACAGCAAGACACCTGTTCCAGGGGAGCAGGACAATCTTCTGCAGCAAACCTTCTCTCTCCAGTATAAACTTGTGGGTGTGATGAGGGCCAAGGGAAAGTGGGTCATTTTTATCCACAAAGTTGGAAGCAGCAGGTCATCATATGCTTGGATGGAGAGGAAGATCTGGGGGTGAAAGAGACTGATGTGGGAGTGGATTTCTGAGTACCAACCTCTGAGTGTCTGGGTCCTCTATAAGGTACCTCCTTCCCTCCAAGGGTGGGGGTTGGAGGGACACAACTGCTGACATGAGCAGAGCTGAGGGACTTGGCCTTGGGGGCACATGCAGGGTCTGACCTACAGCCCTGCACTCAGGAGCACCTGGCAGTGCAGGAGGATGTTCTAGCAGAGGGTGAACCAGAGCAAATATCTAACTCTTCTTTCCAGCCAGGTAGTTTCCTAGTGTGTGGATCTGGGGTGATTCTGCTGCTCTGGGTTTCTGTGGTGTGTTTGGTGACTCTCCCAGACCTCACCATCAGCCTTCCCAACACAGATGTGCCAGAGACAGGGATAAGCATCTTGGAAAAGAAAGAACATGTGTGATGTGAAACACTGGCCCCTTCTCAAAGGACATCTTGCCATTGCCTTCCAAGGGTCTGGGTTTCACTCAAACCTGACAAACAAGACTTGATCCACAAACACCTGGAGGATGGGAAGCATGGACAGGTCATGGGACTATTAACAGCTAAAACCATTATTAAAACTATGATCATCATCAAGTTCATTGAAATGACTCCATGTGTTAAAAATGCAGCACAAAGCAGGCCACAGTGTTTGGGCTGACTCAGAAGATGTCAGGCATTTTCCCTCTCCACACTCCCAGGGCTGGTCCCACATAGCCACTGATTTCAAGCCAGTTTGCCAAAATCCCAGTGAGAGCTGGAGAGCCAGAGTGTGAGTCACTGCTGCTGGTACCTACAGCATTTTCCTCAATGACAGTGGTTGCTAGAAATAGAAAACACAATTGAGGAGAGACTGAAATAGAGAAATCCCCCCAAAGCCCTGATTCATCACTTTTTTGGCCATGAGCTATGTGGGAAAAAAGTCCTTGGCCAGCACATGAGCAGCTCTGTGTCTCCAGCAGTGATGCAGCCCAGGAGGAACGTTCCATAGCCCAGGAGGAATGTTCCAGCCACACAGAATGGCTCCATTGTGTGGAGCTGGAGCTGTCTCCATAGCACTGGGTATTTTTAGAAGTGGCAGCAATATTATCTGGCCACTCCAGACACCTCTCCTGGTTCTTGGCCTGCTTGGGGTGGAGCAGCTGCAGCAGCACCCGCAAAGCCACGTGGACACATGTGCTGGTTAAAGGTAAAGTGGCAGGAGAAACCAACCCAACACAAAAAGAGATTATGAGTCAGAGTTACAATTGAATAACAACATTACAATAAATGCAATGGCACAAAGAGAAATTGGGTTTAACCCCCAAGCCCAGCAGTGTAACCCACCCCCTGGGGCACAAACACAGGGGGGTTTGGTGGCCCCTGTGCTGAGCCCCACATGGTTCCCTCGAGTGCAAAGGAAAAGGAAGGGACAAACCTGTTGGTGCAGATGATGGCACAGTCTGGTGGAGAGTGGGGGGCTCCTCCTGGCCAGGGTCTGCTCCTCCTCTGGATCCCAGGAGTGGTTCCCCAAGTCCCCAAACCCCCAGATTGTCTCCCCTGAGGTTTGGGTGGGAGCCCCCCAGTGCCTCCCCCAGGGCAGGGAGTTCCACACTGGGGGGTCTGACTGTGGGAGTCAGGGGGATTTTGGAATGGTTGGTGGCCCCTGAGCAGAGCTGAGCCCTCAGGTGGGTGTGGAGGTGCCAAGGAGTCCCTGCAGGGCAGTTCTCCCAGCTCCTCTGCCAGGCTTCTTTCCCAGCCAGCTCCCAGCCTGAGGGCTCAGCTGTGCCCTGGGCAGCTGTTGCCAATGGGCCCTTGGGAACAGTTGCTGGGCAATGGCCCAGAGGGTTTAGTATGCCCAGCTTTGGGCACACCCACACAGGGACAAACTGGTCCCACCTGTTGAACTGGGACAACACAGCAGAGGGAAGGGGAGTGTTGTGTTCTGGAGAGTTTCCTGGGCAGGTTCTCTATGAAGCCTCTTTCCTTTAAGAAGAGTTACACTTTCCAGCAGGGTGGGAAGTCCTTTTCCCTGTCCCATAAGTCCCTGTGTTTCTGTCAGTATGTGTTCCAGAAGAGTTTCAGCCCGTCCTTCCTTCCATGGAAGTCTGTTTGGTTTCCATTAATTTTATTACTAAATCAGCACATTCTTCTTGCATATGGAGAAACAATTTTTCATAGTCACAGAGTCATAGAATGGTTTGGATTGGAAAGGACCTTAAAGTTCAACTCCTTCCTACCCCCCTGCCATGGGCAGGGTCACCTTCCACCAGCCCATGTTGCTCCAAGCCCTGTCCAACCTGGCCTTGGACACTTCCAGGGATGGGGCAGCCACAGCTTCTCTGCCCAACCTGTGCCAGGGCCTGCCACCGTCAGAGGGAAGAATTCCTTCCCAATATCCCATCTAACCCTGCCCTCTGGCAGTAGGAAGCCTTTCCCCTTGTTCTGTCCCTCCATTCCTTGTCCCAAGCCCCTCTCCAGCTCTCCTGGAGCCCCTTTAGGCACTGGAAGTGCCACTGAGGTCTTTCTGGTTCCTTCCCTTCTCGAGGGGAACACCCCCAGCTCTCCCAGCCTGGCTCCAGCTCTCAGAGCATCTCCGTGGCCTCCCCATGGACTCATTCCAGCAGCTCCACATCATCTACTACTGTTCCCCAAGGCTGGGGCAGCTCTGCAGGTGGGGTCTCACCTGAGGGGGCAGAGGGACACCATGGCCCCCCTCCCCTGCTGCCCAGCCCATGGGACCAGCCCAGCACAGGGCAGGTGTCTGAGTGCCAGGGCACACCTGGAACCCAGGCTGGGGAGCTCCTTGGTGTGAGTGAGAGGTGTCACAGTTATTTACTGTCTGCATCCCCTGCTGGAGCCCCTGGAGCAGGAACCCCACGGGACCCTGAGAACACCCAGGCCCTGCAGTTGCAGCAATTTGCTCTCATTGAAGGCCCAACCTTTGCCTTTATTATTAACTTGATAATTACTTTAGTGTAAAAACTCGTCACCCTTGGAAGTAATTAATTCTTGGAACCAAGCACAGCAGATGGGCTGCTAATTTATTTGAGATCACGCAGGAAGCAGCGGAGACTCTTCCTCAGGGTGACAAACACAGTGTTTTAACCTGACAGTTTATTCCCTTTCAGGGGGCTTAGGAAACATCCCCCTGGGGATTTGCTGCTGACTCACTGCAGGGCTGAAGGGCTCAGGATGTGATCCATTCACCACACGTGGCTTTGCTTTCTTACTTTGGGCACCTTCCCCCTGGGCAGGAAGTGCAAGAGCAGGAGAGGAGCCACCCCCTGAGGGGACACTTGGTGGCTGCTGAGTTTGTGGCAGATTGATGAGGCTGCCCAGGGGCAGAGGTGCCCTGCAAACAGCTGGAGCTCTGCTCCTGCCTTCTGGGCAAGGAGGATTGTTCCCATATGCCAGTCCTGCTCCAACCCCCCTCTCCTTCCTCTCTGCCCCATAAATCGCTGCCCTGAGGGGCTGGAGGGGGTTATTCCTCATCTCCTCCATGGCAAAGGTTTCCATTCATACCAAAAGCTGCCCATCTGTTCTCTGGCTTGCTGAGCCCTACATTTGTCTTCCTGCAGCTCAAAAGCACAGCTGAACTCTTGAGCATTGGATTTGAGAGTAACCAGACAGCTGAGAGAGCAAAACCCCCAGCAAGTAAATCAAGAGGAAGAAGGAAGAGCAGAAGAGCTTGGGCTGCACTGAAACAAGGTGTGGAGGCACCTTGGGCTTGTTGGTTTTGACCAAAATCTGCTTGGGAAGGAGCCAGGGAGGGAATAAACCCCAATTCCCATGCCTGGGGAAAAGAGGTCCAGCGTGCAGAGATGGAGCTCATCTCTCTGCTCTGTAGTTTTGGCACCCCCAGAGCTGCTCAGCTGGAGAAATTGTGACCCCATAACCCAGAGGGCCTGGAAAAGCTGCTTGAAAAAATTCCAGAAATGCTTGTTGAAATTTCTAACGAAAATTACGGTGAAAATACCTACACTTTTTTTTTTGTTTTTAATTTTATTTTGGCCAGGGGAAAAGTATTTTCCCTTCCCAAACTTTTCAGTGTTTCTGTAGAAATCAGACCCTTTCCTGGAACTGGGGCTTTTAATGAGTGTACATCCAGCTTTCCCCCTGACAGAGGCTTTGTGTGGGAGGTTTCTGGCCAGTTGTTCTGTGTCTGTCAGACCTACAGGAACCTCAGTCCTGCAGTGAGTGCTGGGGGCAGATACCCAGAGCTCCTGAAAATGCGTAGGGATTTCATGTGAAATAATTAAAGGGGAAATCATTCATGCAGGAGGGGTGTGTGGAGGCCCCCAAAGGCTCTCACGCTGCAGGAAGAGGCAGGGCTGCACCTCCCAGGGCTCTGCTGGCTCATGCCAACCTTCCAGTCACCAGGGCCCTGCTGGCACCTCCCATAGATGTGCTTCATTCTGGAGGAACCATCCAGCCAGAAAGCCCTTCTGTGAGCACAGGGACAATTTTGGGATGCTCTCACTTCACTTCCCGCTGTCCCAGTCGAGCAGGTGGGACCAGTTTATCCCTGTGTGGGTGTGCCCAAAGCTGGGCATTCTAAACCCTCCGGGCCATTGCCCAGCAACTGTTCCCAGTGGCCCATTGGCAGCAGCTGCCCAGGGCACAGCTGAGCCCTCAGGCTGGGAGCTGGCTGGGAAAGAAGCCTGGCAGAGGAGCTGGGACAACTCCCCTCCAGGGACTCCTTGGCACCTCCACACCCACCTGAGGGCTCAGCTCTGCTCAGGGGCCACCAACCATTCCAAAATCCCCCCTGACTCCCACAGTCACATCCCCCACTGTGGAACTCCCTGCCCTGGGGGAGGCACTGGGGGATCCCACCCAAACCTCAGGGGAGACAATCTGGGGCTTTGGGGACTTGGGGAACCACTCCTGGGATCCAGAGGAGGAGCAGCCCCTGGCCAGGAGGAGCCCCCCACTCTCCACCAGACTGTGCCATCATCTGCACCAACAGCTTTGTCCCTTCCTTTTCCTTTGCACTCAGGGGAACCACGTGGGGCTCAGCACAGGGGCCACCAAACCCCCCTGTGTTTGTGCCCCAGGGGGTGGGTTACACTGCTGGGCTTGGGGGTTAAACCCAATTTCTCTTTGTGCCACTGCATTTATTGTAATGTTGTTATTAAATTGTAACTCTGACTTATAATCTCTTTTGTGTTGTGTTGGTTTCTCCTGCTGGTTTCCTTTATCCCAGCACACTTGTGCAGCCTGGAGTGTGGACACTGCCCAGATCTGCTCTGTGGGGCAGGGAATGTTCTCATGGTCCTTTATTTTCTCATCTTTCTTTGATCCCGTGTGTCTGATGGTGCAAAGGGACCAGAAAACCTGCAGCAAGGAAGACCAGACAGATTCCTTGTGGGATTGTACATCTGATTTGTCCTTCTCCAGGTTCCTGCAGCAGCTTCCAAATCTCCTTATCCTTCGGCGTGATAGAGTTAAAGCAATTGGCTTAGAAGGAATCACAGCATGGAGAGAGTCTAAACCCAGACAGGGGATATAAAAAGCCTGCTTCTAAATTTAAACCTCTGTTAACAGCTAATTTAGGCAGCTAATTACACTAAAAATGCATGAGCCCCAAATTTGCCAATTAAAAGTTAATTAAACGAAAATTCAGTGAGCTTCAATTTGTCGGTTAAATCCATCTGCTTCCTGCAGTTTCCTGCAATCCCACAGCTCCAAAGCTGGCCCTGCATGGGAACCATTCTCTGAGCCATCACAACCAGACAGATGTCCAAAACCCTCAAAAAAGCCCCCAAATCCAGGCACAATCAGCATTCTCAGCCTTTGGGAATGTGCCCAAACATCTCACAGCTGATGTGGCCCATTAGGAGATGGAGTCTCTGGACAGGCTGACTCGGTGCTGGATCCCTTCCCAGCTCCCTGCACGTGCTGGTCCTGTGCAGGGCTCCAAAACCCAGCAGGTCTGCAGCAGGCAGCCCAATTAGTGGCACTGCCCTCATTAAAACAACTCTGTTTTCCAGCAGCAATAGGTCTCAGAGAATCCCAGAATAGGCTGAGCTGGGAGGGACCCACAAGGACCATCGAGTCCAACCCTCAGTCCTGCACAGAACCATCCCCAAGAGTCACACCCTGTGCCCCAGAGCATCATCCAAACCCTCCTGGAGCTCTGGCAGCCTTGGGGCCGTGCCCACTGCCCTGGGGAGCCTGGTCAGTGCTCACCACCCTCTGGGGGAAGAGCCTTTCCCTGAGATCCAACCTGACCCTGCCCTGGCACAGCTCCAGCCATTCCCTGGGTGCTGTCCCTGCCCTGGCACAGCTCCGGCCATTCCCTGGGTGCTGTCCCTGCCCTGGCACAGCTCCAGCCATTCCCTGGGTGCTGTCCCTGCCCTGGTACAGCTCCAGCCATTCCCTGGGTGCTGTCCCTGCCCTGGCACAGCTCCAGCCATTCCCTGGGTGCTGTCCCTGCCCTGACACAGCTCCAACCATTCCCTGGGTGCTGTCCCTGCCCTGACACAGCTCCAGCCATTCCCTGGGTGCTGTCCCTGCCCTGGCACAGCTCCAGCCATTCCCTGGGTGCTGACCCTGGTCCCCACAGAGCTGAGCTCAGTGTCTGACCCTCCTCTGCCACTGCCAAGGAAGTTGTACCTGCACTGAGGTCTCCCCTCAGTGAGTTGTACCTGCACTGAGGTCTCCCCTTCTCCAGCTGAACACACCAAGTGCCCTCAGATCTGCCCCATCCTCTGCCCACAGACAGCAGAGGAACCCTCCTGGGCACGTGTCACCAGCTGACATGTGCTCTGGCTCCTCTGGCTGCTGATCCTTGCTCTCTTCATCCCATGGGATGCAGGAGGACCCCTGGTGCTGTGCTGTGGCACTGGGGGAAAGGCCTGGAGTTGATGGGGTGGAGGGTGGAAGCCCTGCCAGGCTGATCCAGGCTGGGCACTGCACAGGACAATGTTCTGAGGCTTTTGGCAGCTTATTGTGCTCTTCCTCAGCCACACCTGGTGTAGGTTTTCTTATTGAGTGAGTTAAATAGAGCAGCAGTTGAAGAAGAGAAGTTAATCCAGATAACAGCACTAAAGCATCTCAGGGAAAACGGGATCTGCTCTGCTCCTGTCCTGTCTCATGGGTGCTGAACACCAAGGAAAGAGAGTAGGACACTCAATCTCTTTGCTACTCACTCCAAGGAGTTACCACAATTCACAGGTTTGGCACACTCAGCTGGAGATCAAAGGAATTCACTTCCAAAAGAAATAAAACCCCATCAAGGTTTCTGTCCCTCCCTCTCCAACTCCTCAGAGCAGAAGAAAGATTTTCACTGATGTTGCCTGAGCTTCGGTTTCCATTTGTAATGGATACAACTTCATGCTCCACAGTCCAGATTCTACTTCCTCACATGGGCATTACACAGCAGAGATGCTGCCCCCACCAGTCCATGAACATCTGGATGACACTCCAGCCCAGCTGAGGAGAGACAGTGTTTTGGGAAGCTGAATATCTCCAGGGGCACATGTGGAGTGCATCTCTCACCCTGTGTGTCTGGGCTGGGCTGGGGCTCCTTGCCATCCAGCACCTGCCTTTCAGCAGCTCTCAGCCCCAGCACCCTCAGCATGCCCAGGCCTTGCTTTGATCCCTCTCACTCCTCTCAGCTGCCCATGTGTTCCCCAGCTGTGAGTCTCTGACTTTCCTTGTGCCTTTTCTCCCCTCTCTTTCCCACCCCTCACTGTGGGAGTATTTTTATTCCAGTCCCAGCTTCAATTCACTTTACTGTGACCACTCCTTTGTTTTCAAACAGCGCAGTGACTTGTGGCTCCATGTGGGGATCGAGGTGTGCTGTGGTGCTGATGGGAGGGGATGGCTGGATGCAGCAGGAATGGTCAACGAGGCTGAGCACGTGGTGCCCCAAAGGGTGCCAGCACATCTTCCATGCCAGGGCTCCACAGCCTGCTGGTTTAGTCACTGTGCCCCAGGGAAACCTGTGCAGCACTGCAGGAGCCCCCAGGGAGGGTCCCAGGAGCCCCAGAGAGGGTCTCTAGCCCCAGAGAGGGTCCCAGGAGCTCCCAGGGAGGGTCCCAGGAGAACCCAGGGAGGGTCCCAGGAGCCCCCGTGAGGGTCCCAGGAGCCCCAGAGAGGGTCCCAGGAGCCCCCAGGGAGGGTCCCAGGAGCCTCAGGAAGGGTCCAAGGAGCCCCAGAGAGGGTCCCAGGAGCCCCAGAGAGGGTCCCAGGAGCCCCCAGGGAGGGTCCCAGGAGCCTCAGGAAGGGTCCCAGGAGACCTGAGGGAGGGTCCCAGGAGCCCCAGGGAGGGTCCCAGGAGCCTCAGGAAGGGTCCAAGGAGCCCCAGAGAGGGTCCCAGGAGCCCCAGAGAGGGTCCCAGGAGCACCCAGGGAGGGTCCCAGGAGCCCCAGAGAGGGTGCCAGGAGCACCCAGGGAGGGTCTCAGGAGCCCCAGAGAGGGTCCCAGGAGCCCCAGGGAGGGTCCCAGGAGCCTCAGGAAGGGTCCCAGGAGCCCCAGAGAGGGTCCCAGGAGCCCCAGAGAGGGTCCCAGGAGCTCCCAGGGAGGGTCTCAGGAGCCTCAGGAAGGGTCCCAGGAGCTCCCAGGGAGGGTCCCAGGAGCTCCCAGGGAGGGTCCCAGGAGGTCCCAGGGAGGGTCTCAGGAGCACCCAGAGATGGTCTCAGGAGCCCCAGAGAGGGTCCCAGGAGGTCCCAGAGAGGGTTCCAGGAGCCCCAGAGAGGGTCCCAGGAGCCCCAGGGAGGGTCCCAGGAGCCTCAGAAAGGGTCCCAAGAGCCCCCAGGGAGGGTCCCAGGAGCCTCAGGAAGGGTCCCAGGAGCTCCCAGGGAGGGTCCCAGGAACACCCAGGGAGGGTCCCAGGAGCCTCAGGAAGGGTTCCAGGAGCTCCCAGGGAGGGTCCCAGGAGCTCCAGGGAGGGTCCCAGGAGCCTCAGGAAGGGTCTCAAGAGCCCCCAGGGAGGGTACCAGGAGCCCCAGAGAGGGTCCCAGGAGCCCCCAGGGAGGGTCTCAGGAGCCCCCAGGGAGGGTCTCAGGAGCTCCCAGGGAGGGTCCCAGGAGCCTCAGGGAGGGTCCCAGGAGCTCCCAGGGAGGGTCCCAGGAGCTCCCAGGGAGGGTCTCTAGCCCCAGAAAGGGTCCCAGGAGCCCCCAGGGAGGGTCCCAGGAGCCCCAGAGAGGGTCCCAGGAGCCTCAGGAAGGGTCCTAGGAGCTCCCAGGGAGGGTCCCAGGAGCCCCCAGGGAGGGTCTCAGAAGCCCCAGAGAGGGTCCCAGGAGCACCCAGAGAGGGTCCCAGGAGCCTCAGGAAGGGTCCTAGGAGCTCCCAGGGAGGGTCCCAGGAGCCCCCAGGGAGGGTCTCAGGAGCCCCAGAGAGGGTCCCAGGAGCACCCAGGGAGGGTCCCAGGAGCCCCCAGGGAGGGTCCCAGGAGCCTCAGGAAGGGTCCCAGGAGGTCCCAGGGAGGGTCCCAGGAGCCCCCGTGAGGGTCCCAGGAGCCCCAGAGAGGGTCCCAGGAGCCCCCAGGCAGGGTCCCAGGAGCTCCCAGGGAGGGTCTCAGGAGCTCCCAGAGAGGGTTCCAGGAGCCCCAGAGAGGGTCCCAGGAGCCCCCAGGCAGGGTCCCAGGAGCTCCCAGGGAGGGTCTCACGAGCTCCCAGAGAGGGTCCCAGGAGCCCCCAGGCAGGGTCCCAGGAGCTCCCAGGGAGGGTCTCAGGAGCTCCCAGAGAGGGTTCCAGGAGCCCCAGAGAGGGTCCCAGGAGCCCCCAGGCAGGGTCCCAGGAGGCCCAGAGAGGGTGCCAGTCATTGCTCATCATTGCATGGCCGCGGGGGCAGAGGGGCTGTGAGCAGGGACAGGAGCCATGAGCCCAGCTGTGAACCCTGGAAGAAAAGAGGGGGTGTTTGTGTCCAGCCTTGCAAGCCTGGGGAGAGCTGGAGGCTGGGAATAGCACCTGGGGAACATGAGAGACCCTTCACAGCTCTGCCATGGCTCTTCTGGGTCAGAAGAATGATCACACATGTCCATCCACAGCATCACCTCCAGGGTAATGTGGGCACCTGCAAGGGCAACATGCACAAGACTTTCTCCTGGGGAAGACCCTCTGGCTGCCTTGACTGCAGCCAAATTGGAGACCCCAAAGTACAGGAGGACACCAAACCCCCTCCAGGGTCCTCTGAAGGAGGAACTGAAGGTCTGGCCCAAAATGGCCCAACTCCTTTCTAACCATTTTGAAGTGGTGGAAGCTCTGTAGTGGCTGCCAGGGAGGTTGAGTGTAAGACAAAATAATCACATAAAGGCACAAAAGATGGGCTCAGCAGAGTGCTGTGGTGGGTTAAAGGGTCACCAAGGCTCATAGCCTTGGGCTCAGCAGGTCCCTGGACCTGAAGTGCAGAGCCTCAGGTCTCCATGCTTGGACCAGAAACAGCTCCAGTTTCATGCTGAGATGGAAGCAATTCATCCCCCTGTGTGCCCTTCCCAAGGAGCATCCAGCTGTCTCCCTGAGCAGCAGAGTACTTCCCTTTCCCAGGGTTTTTGGTGCAGCTGAAGTTGGGGATGCCCCAAATCTGACTGCAACCCCAGCTGCTGCTGCTCGAGTCCTGGAGTGCAGAAAGCTCAGCTCCTTTTCCTCAGAGCAGCAGTGGATGCCTCCCCCAGAGCCACCCCTGCTCCCAGGGGAGCAAATAAAGTGGTGAGTGAAGCTCTCCAGTCCTCTGGCACTGGCACAAGTCCAGCCTCCTGTCTCTGTGTGCTCCCTGCTGGGCTCTGCTCCTTCCAGGAACAGATTAAATCTCCCAATAACCCAGTTGGAGGCTGCACCTCCCCTGCTCGAGCCTGTTACAAGCCTCCTTAAGAAAAATTGTTAGTAACAAGGGCTGGTTTAGTTTACAAGGTTTCAGCACAGAGTGCTGGTTTATAAATGGAGTTTGGACTCAAATTCTTCCTGGCTCTTCATGAGACACTGATCTATTGGACAACCAATTACCCTTTGGTTATGTGAGCAACCTTCTTCCTGTGGAGACATCTCAGAGATGTGTTTGATGCTGAATTGCACACTGGCAGTGTATTGGAGAGGTATTGCTGGGCATGGGCTCTGAAGGGGTGTTTGTGTCTGCCCAGGAACTCTGTGCTGGCCCCTGAGCCCGGGGGCTCCTCCCCACTGGGAGCCCAGTTGTTGCTGCACCTGCCATGGACACGGATTAAGACACACTCTGGAAGCATCTCTGGATTTGCTGTGTTATCCCTCAGCAGCATTACCATGTTATTGAAGGGATTTGTGAGCTCAGACCCCCAGGATTTAGGGCACTGTTCCTCTACATGTGTTGGCCCAGACCTGGGTGTCAATGCCCAGTTTGCAGCCCTCCCCCTGCTACTGTCTCTTTAAGCCCCCAATGTCTGACAGCTGTTAATTGAACACAAAACTGAGGCTAAGCTGCTGCACGAGGGTAAACTGGTCTGTACTGGGGCTGTGCTGGGCTCTCCCCCAAACAAAAACGTGCCTCTGGTGCCAGGTGAACTGGGCAGGAGCTCAGCCAGGGGACAGCAGGATGGGTGGCAGGAGTGGCTCCATGTGGCTGTACTGAGTGGCAGCCAGAGCCACCCACATGGCACCAGGAAAGGGCAATGAACTGCTGGATCAAGTCCTCAGGATGGGGCAAGAAAAGGCCATGGCTGACCTTTCCTGGATCCCTAGTGATGGACAACTGCTCTGAGCAGGATGTGAGGCTGGGAACCTCCAGAGGCTGCTCCAAAACAGCTTTTCTGTGGTAGCACCTGGGCATCACGAGGGCACTGACAGCTGAAACTGGCACCATGTTCTAGTTGAGCAGGTGGGCCCAGTTTGTCCCTGTGTGGGTGTGCCCAAAGCTGGGCATTCTAAACCCTCTGGGCCATTGCCCAGCAACTGTTCCCAATGGCCCATTGGCAGCAGCTGCCCAGGGCACAGCTGAGCCCTCAGGCTGGGAGCTGGCTGGGAAAGAAGCCTGGCAGAGGAGCTGGGACAACTCCCCTGCAGGGACTCCTTGGCACCTCCACACCCACCTGAGGGCTCAGCTCTGCTCAGGGGCCACCAACCATTCCAAAATCCCCCCTGACTTTATCCCACAGTCACATCCCCCAGTGTGGAACTCCCTGCCCTGGGGGAGGCACTGGGGGCTCCCACTCAAACCTCAGGGGAGACAATCTGGGGGTTTGGGGACTTGGGGAACCACTTGTTGGATCCAGAGGAGGAGCAGCCCCTGGCCAGGAGGAGCCCCCCACTCTCCACCAGACTGTGCCATCATCTGCACCAACAGGTTTGTCCCTTCCTTTTCCTTTGCACTCAGAGGAACCACGTGGGGCTCAGCACAGGGGCCACCAAACCCCCCTGTGTTTGTGCCCCAGGGGGTGGGTTACACTGCTGGGCTTGGGGGTTAAAGCCAATTTCTCTTTGTGCCATTGCATTTATTGTAATGTTGTTATTAAATTGTAACTCTGATTTATATTCTCTTCTGTGTTGGGTTCATTTCTCCTGCTGGTTTCCCTTTAAACCAGCACACACCAGATCACAACCATGGACAGCACAAGCCAAAGGAGACACCATCCCCTGAGCAAGAGACACCCTGGGAAAGGTGGTTCCCCTCACAAGGGTGCCAAAGGCCACCTCTTCCTTTCTCAGCTGCAGAAGGTCCTTGTGGGTCCCTTCCAACTCAGAATGTCCTGTGAGTCTGTGAACCAGATGGGTCTCAGGAGCTGCCAAAGGTTGGGAAGGCTCCAGAAGAGCCTTTCCCATGGCACAGTTTGTTTTCCAGCAGTGACAAGGGTCCTGCAGTTTTGCTCCCCTGTGTCCAAAGCTCAAATTCAGTGTATTTTTGGGACAGTTTTCCCTACAGATGCCCATCTTTGCTTTGCCAGCCCAGGTGTGGGGGTAGCACAGATGGCACTGCACCAACTGTCCTGCCTTCTGCTCCTTGGACATCTGTTTGGGAGGAGAATCCCTGTTGTTCCAACAAGTCCAGGCTTCTGCTAAAATGAACATCAGGTTTTATTGACAGAATAAGTAAATATTGACCAGTGGAAAGTGAAAGCCAATATTTACTCTGAGTTTCCCTAAATCCAAGTGTTTACAGTGAGTGAGATGCAGAGTGCTGATCCCAGATTCCCATTTGTGGCACTGCCTGGTCCTGGGGTACTGGGGCTGCCAGCCAGGCCAAGGAGTCTCCAAACTGGTCTTCCAGACATCTCCAAAGAAGGTGCTTTCTGTGCCTGTGGCCTTGAGCAAGGTGGTGACCTGTATATTAAATAAACTTCTTGAGAGATGAAATTATAGATGCAGAAATCTGGAGATTTAGTAATCTCCAGTGTCAGAGGCAGGAATTTGATCAATAGAGGAGATAATTTCTTTGCAAATAAACTCACAAAGGAGAACAACTAGAAATTCATTCCTCACTGTAAAGGATATGTCGACATCTCAGTGAATCACAGGCTGGTTTGGGTTGGAAGAGACTTCACAAGCCCATCAAGTCCACCCCCTGCAGTGAGCAGGGACACCTTCAGGTGGACCAGAGTGCTCAGAGCCCTGTCCAACCTGGCCTGGAATGTTCCCAGGGATGGGACAGTCACCACATCTCTGGGCAACCAGTGCCAGTGTTTGAGCACCCTCATTAACAATTTATATCTTGTTTGACTCAACCCTTTCATAGTTTAAAAGCAGCACCTCTTGTTCTGTCACAGCAGACACTGCTAAAAACTGTCTCCATCTTTCTTGTAGACCCTTTGAGACTTTGGAAAGGGGCTCCAAGGTCTTCCCAGAGACTTCCCTTCTCCATGTGAACACCCCCAGCTCTCCCAGCCTGGCTCCAGAGCAGAGGGACTCCAACCCTGGAGCATCTCCGGAGCCTCCTCTGGACTCTCCAGCAGCTCCATGTCCTTCCTGTGCTGACACCAGGGCTGGGGCAGCTCTGCAGGTGGGGTCTCACCTGAGTGGGCAGAGGGGTACAATCTCTGTCCTAATTCAGCAGCTGGTACCAGTTTGTCCCTGTGTGGGTGTGACCAAAGCTGGGCATTCTAAACCCTCTGGGCCATTGCCCAGCAACTGTTCCCAAGGGCCCATTGGCAGCAGCTGCCCAGGGCACAGCTGAGCCCTCAGGCTGGGAGCTGGCTGGGAAAGAAGCCTGGCAGAGGAGCTGGGACAACTCCCCTCCAGGGACTCCTTGGCACCTCCACACCCACCTGAGGGCTCAGCTCTGCTCAGGGGCCACCAACCATTCCAAAATCCCCCCTGACTTTATCCCACAGTCAGATCCCCCAGTGTGGAACTCCCTGCCCTGGGGGAGGCACTGGGGGCTCCCACCCAAACCTCAGGGGAGACAATCTGGGGCTTTGGGAACTTGGGGAACCACTCCTGGCATCCAGAGGAGGAGCAGCCCCTGGCCAGGAGGAGCCCACCACTCTTCACCAGACTGTGCCATCATCTACACCAACAGGTTTGTCCCTTCCTTTTCCTTTGCTCTCCGCGGAACCACGTGGGGCTCAGCACAGGGGCCACCAAACCCCCCTGTGTTTGTGCCCCAGGGGGTGGGTTACACTGCTGAGCTTGGGGATTAAACCCAATTTCTCTTTGTGCCACTGCATTTATTGTAATTTTGTTATTAAATTGTAACTCTGACTTATAATCTCTTTTGTGTTGGGTTCATTTCTCCTGCTGGTTTCCCTTTAAACCAGCACAATCCTCTCCTGTCCTGCTGCCCACACTGTGGGACCAGCCCTGGGAGGTCTCTGGGCTGGGCCATATCCACCCTGAGCCCAACAGCCCCCCCAGGTCCTTCTCCAAGTGCTGCTCCATCTGCTCATACCCACCCTGGGGTTGCCCTGACCCAGTACCAGGGCCCCTCTGGGGGGGTTGTCTATTCCCTGCCTTGGGAATTTATCCTCCAGGCACTCCAGGAGTCTCCTGCATTGCCCACAGCTCCCTGTGTGAATTTTCCAGCAGATGCTGGAGTGGTTGGGGTCCCCCAGCAGAACAAAAGCCTGTGAGTGTGATGTCTCCTGAGCTGGGACATGGAGGCTTTGTCAATGGGCTCCTCCTGGTTGGGTGACCTGTAGTAGACACCAAGCACCAGGTTCCCTTTGCTGCCTCGGTCTCTGATTCTCACCATAAGCTCTCAATCTCCCTGTGGCTGTTCCTTGGCCTGTCCCTCTCTTGATGTTGATGGCAGCCTCTCCACCCCTCTGTTCTTGCCTGGTCCTTTTCAACACCTGTAGCCATCAATAGCTTCACTCCAGTCATGGCATTCACCCCACCAAGTTTCACTCGTGGCAACTTGGACACAGCTTTCCAGCAGCTTCAAGCTCCAGTTACAATATTTTATCTGCTCTTATTCTACCTGCACCTTCAGAGGTGGCATCTCCACCCTTTGAATGTGCCCAGCCATAACCCAGCTTGATCCTTCACCTTCCCATTAAACCCCTTAATTCTCTTTGGCTCCCAGTGTTTTGCCCACAATCACAGCAGTCTGAGAAGCTTCCCCCCTCCTGCTGCTCCTCACCCCCTGATGTTTTGATTTCCATGTGGCAGATGTTCCTGTTAACAGCTATTTATGGTTGGCAGGGACGGGACTCCAGCTGTGCTGATGGGAAGGGATGGAGCCACTTTATCTCTGCTGCAGCCAGGCATGAAATGCTCAACCAGCTTTGCAGAGGAGGAATGTTTTTAGTGCAAGGCAAGGCACCCTGTTCAGTGCTGAGTTCAGTGATTCATTACCAGGACAAGGGCCTGATATGCCCTCATGCTTGGCACTCATGTCCAGGTTCCTGTGCTGGTTTGAAGGGAAACCAGCAGGAGAAATGAACCCACCACAAAAGAGATTACAAGTCAGAGTTACAATTTAATAACAATATTACAATAAATGCAATGGCACAAAGAGAAATTGGGTTTAACCCCCAAGCCCAGCAGTGGAACCCACCCCCTGGGGCACAAACACAGGGGGGTTTGGTGGCCCCTGTGCTGAGCCCCACGTGGTTCCCCCCAGTGCAAAGGAAAAGGAAGGGACAAACCTGTTGGTGCAGATGATGGCACAGTCTGGTGGAGAGTGGGGGGCTCCTCCTGGCCAGGGTCTGCTCCTCCTCTGCATCCCAGGAGTGGTTCCCCAAGTCCCCAAAGCCCCAGATTGTCTCCCCTGAGGTTTGGGTGGGAGCCCCCAGTGCCTCCCCCAGGGCAGGGAGTTCCACACTGGGGGATGTGACTGTGGGAGTCAGGGGGGATTTTGGAATGGTTGGTGGCCCCTGAGCAGAGCTGAGCCCTCAGGTGGGTGTGGAGGTGCCAAGGAGTCCCTGGAGGGGAGTTGTCCCAGCTCCTCTGCCAGGCTTCTTTCCCAGCCAGCTCCCAGCCTGAGGGCTCAGCTGTGCCCTGGGCAGCTGCTGCCAATGGGCCATTGGGAACAGTTGCTGGGCAATGGCCCAGAGGGTTTAGAATGCCCATCTTTGGGCACACCCACACAGGGACAAACTGGTACCAGCTGCTGAACTAGGACAGGCTCTCACTCAGTTTTTGGGAATATGAAAATGGGAAACCATTGCCAAAATGTTTTGGGGTGAGAATATTGAAAACACTCCCTTGGTAGTTTAATTATTCACTATTTCTAGGTTAGAAGGTCAGAAAAAGCTTGGAGCTCCAGATCCAGGTATGTGGCATTAACTAGGATCTTATACCCCTTGGTGAGATAAGAGCCAGGCACCAGCCCTGTTCCTGTGAGCCCAGAGCCCTGATCTTCAGTGCTGCTGGAAGGTTGAGTCACAGTGGGAATTTTAATCCATGTTTTATCTTCCTCCTTTGTAATTTTTTTTGGCCATTTGAGAGTTCAGCCACAAAGAAAAGCTCAGGATGTTGAAAGGCTTTGGGTAGATGCCCAGGGCAGAGGTACAGAGCTCATGGGGTACTCAGTGTGTCATTGCCTGGTTCCTGCATCCCTAAGGAGGGCAACACAAACACAGCCTGACCCAGAGGGAGCTGCCCTGCCCAAGGTGCTCCTGGCATTGGGAAGTGGTCTCAGCATCTCACAGAATCCCAGAACATGCTGAGCTGGAAGGGACCCACAAGGATCAGCAAGAACAACCCTCAGCCCTGCACAGGCCCATCCCCAGGAGTCACACCCTGTGCCCCAGAGCATCATCCAAACCCTCCTGGAGCTCTGGCAGCCTTGGGGCTGTGCCCACTGCCCTGGGGAGCCTGGTCAGTGCCCACCACCCTCTGGGGGAAGAGCCTTTCCCTGAGATCCAACCTGACCCTGCCCTGGCACAGCTCCAGCCATTCCCTGGGTGCTGTCCCTGCCCTGGCACAGCTCCAGCCATTCCCTGGGTGCTGTCCCTGCCCTGGCACAGCTCCAGCTATTCCCTGGGTGCTGTCCCTGGTCCCCACAGCTCAGTGCCTGCCCCTCCTCTGCCCCTGCCCAGGAAGTTGTCCCTGCACTGAGGTCTCCCCTCAGTCTCCTCTTCTCCAGCTGAACACACCAAGTGCCCTCAGTGCCCTCACTCGCTGTCCCTCCAGGCCCTTCCCCATCTCCATGTCCCTCCTTTGGACACTCTCCAATGGCTCAATCTCTTCCTTCCATTGTGTCCCCCCAAACTTCCCCCCCCCATTACAGGTGAGGCCACCCCAGAGCAGAGCAGGGTGGGACAATCCCCTCCCTGGCCTGGCCATGCTGGGCCTGATGCCCCCAGGACAGGGATGTCCCTCCTGGCTCCAGGGCACTGCTGGCTTGTGGGCAACTGGCCATGACCAGGACCCTGAGGGCCCTTTCCCAGTACTGCTTTCCAGACTCTCATTCCCAGTCTGTCTGTACATCCAGGGTTGCCCCTGCCCAGGGGCAGGATCCAGCACTCCCCCTGTTGAACTTCCCATTTTTGGTGATTCCCAGCCCTGTTGAGGTTCATGAGAACATCCAGCAGTGTGTAAAACTGGCTCCTTCCCGCTGCCCTGTGCACAGCTCATGGCACTTCATGTCAGAAGGGCAGTCCCAGGCCCTGGCACAGCAAACAGGAGAGCTGAGCTCCATCCAGAGCTCTGAGGTCACCTGGGGTTCGTTGTGTGCTCCTGAGAAGCTGCAACTGGTCTCTGTGGTGCTTGGGTGGGATGATGGACAGTGGAGCCCCAAAGGTCACCAGTGTGATGCTTTCCAGAGCAGAGTGAGGAGCAGCCCTTGTGTCTGCAGCACCACGAGGAGCAGAGCCTGGTCCTGCTGAGCTCCCTGGGGCTGGCTGGAGGCAGGGCAGCCTCAGCTGCTTTGTCAGCTCTGGCACTTCAAAGCACAAGCAGGGAGTTTCCAGGAGCCAGCTGGAAGTGCTGAGAGTCTTCACAATGCTCCTTCCTGCTCCCAAATCAGTGCTGACCCTTTCACAGAAATGCTGCATGAAGGGAAGTCCCATGACAGCCTGGAGTCAAAGCAAAAGCAGACAGTTCCTTGTGCAGGCCCGGCCTCTGTCTGTGACTGGCCAATGCCCCAGGCTTGAGGAACAAGGAGAAGAAAAATATCGAGATCGGTGTGATCCTTTCTTGGTTCACCCTGTTTCTGGCCACAGTAATTCAGGGACATCCTGAGCCAGAAGCTGAAACAAAAATTCTTTACTTTATTTGGCTTCTCCTGACCCTGAGGGTCACACACTGTTCCCATCTTCCTTCTTCCCACTTCTTTACCAGGCTTCTCCCAGCCTGGTAGACTTCCTGCCTCCATCCATGCTGCTACTGCTCCTCCAGAAGTGAGAGGAAACATCTCCATCCTGCCCAGGACTTCAGGACAGGGCTGAGCCTGCCATGTACAGAGAGCAGGTTTAGGTTTTGATATTGGAAAGAAATCCTTCCCTGGGAGGGTGGGCAGGCCCTGGCACAGGTTGGGCAGAGAAGTTGTGGCTGCCCCATCCCTGGGAGTGTCCAAGGCCAGGCTGGACAGGGCTTGGAGCAACCTGGACTGGTGGAAGGTGTCCCTGCCCATGGCAGTGGGTGGGACTAGATGGTCTTTAAGGTCCCTTCCAATCCAAACCAATCTGTGATTCTGTGATTCTCTGACTCTTTGTGCTTGGGAGATGAGACTTCTGGTGTTTCTGCCTTGACTTGCCTTCCTGGGCCAGGTGTCCCCTGGGGAATGAGCAGCAGCACTGACTTTGAGACACCACAAGGTGACTGCAGGAAAGGTCACTGCATTTTCCTGCTCTTCCAGCTTTTTGTCCATGACTCCTCCCAACTGGCTGCTGCATTTTTGGTCCTGGCAGAGCAACTCAGGCACCAAAGCTGGGCAAATGCCAGCCCTTGTCTTCTACTCTGGGAGCACCAGGAGCCCACAGGAATTTCCTACCCAGGTCACCTTCATTTCAGAATTGGCCTCTTTCCCCTTCAGAGAAGCCTGGGGAAAAGTCTCCTCTAAAAATGTCCTGGGGCCCTCTGAGACTGCCTGAGAAGAAAACCTGTTAGAGGAGAGAGAGGGAGAATGGAGGGCACAGAGTTTGGGGACACCTCTCCTGGGAGAAGCAGCCCTGGCCAGATGAAATGGAGCCAAATAGCCCATTCCCTCATCTCCAGGCTGTGATTTTCCTCCCACATCTCCTTGTTGGGCCATAAGGACAAAGGAGCAGTTTCTCTCCAATGTATAGAGCAAAAAAGGAGCAACCAGGGCAAAAAGAGATTTTTTTTCTGGTTGGAAAAGACTTCTGGGATCATCAAGCCCAGGCTTTGACCTCGTCAGCTTGACCATGGTACTGAGTGCCCCAACCAGTCATTCCTTAAACACTCCCAGGGCTGGTGATTCCACCACCTCCCTGGGCAGCCCCTTTCAATGCTTAAGGACCCTTTCTGTGAAGAAATTCCTCCTAATGTGCAAACCCTCCTCATCTCTTTGGATGGAGTCTCCATTCAGGCAGTTCAGGAGAGTTTGGCTCTCTGGCTGTGCCTTGGCCAGTGCAGCCCCTGGTGGCTCTCCCTCCCCAGCCTGGGTGCAGCTCACCCTGCTTTGACCCTGGAGTGGCCCAGGAGCTGCAGTGGAAGGTGCTACATGAGGGGACTGAGGCAGAGACCTGGATGAGACCCCAGCACACAAATTGATGGCCCTGACCTCTCACAAAGACCATGCAGGCTCATGGCAGAGTCCTGCTGGCCTGGCCTAGGTGGCCCCAGGACATGCTGTCCTGGAGGGTGTGACATCCTCCCAACCTGAACTGTCCCATCTTCCTCACCTTTCTTTCCTCTGTCTTGGCTTTGGGGACATTTTTGAGACCACTCCACATCCTATATTAGATAAGGGATGAGCTGATGCTTCCCAATTTCTCACACTGGTGTCAAAATCTTCAACTGAGTGTGTGAAAAGCAGTTTCCTCCCCAAAGAGCTTCTCACTAGGGAAGTGCAAGCAAGTCCTCAAAGAGCAGAGAGGCCTGGAGGAAAAAAACAGTCGTGGAGATACTGTAGTTCTGAGTGTGGGTTCATCTGTGATGGAAAAGTGATGACTTTTCACTCTGGATCTGAACCCTCTGGCAGGAACTGATGTGAAAATTAGGACCACAGGGTACAAATCACCTCTGTCTCTCCCTCTCCCTCAAACACACTGTCCTGCACATCTCTCACCAGTGAAGGCACTGGATCAAATGTCAAAGGCTACCAAGAAAAAGTCAGAGGAATGACTCCATCCTGTTCCAGTGAGCTGTTTTTGCAATGTGGAAAAAAGGTTGTTTTTTGCATAAAATAAACATGCTCTTGCCTTTCCCCAACTCAGGAATGGATTCCACTTGGAGTTAAGGGTATAAATAGAGCCAGAGAAAATGTTGTGTGGCAGCAAACCAGTCTGAAATGAACTGTGCTCCCCCTGGGGCTGCTGTGAAAATTCCCCCCGGCTTCATCACTGCTTTAAGAAAAGTTGCATTAACTCATTATTTTTCTTTTGGAAAACTATTTCTGGAATGTCTCCTGTTCCCAAGGATTATGTAAAGTGACTCCTGTGGTTTTGTGGAGTCTCAAAGGCTCAGCTGGAAAAGACCCATTAGATCACTCAGACCAGATCTTGGGAGCGAAGTTCCTGCCCACCATGGCAGCTCCCAAGGGTTTGGGTCAGGCTCAGGGCTGCCCATCTTGGGTTTCTGCTTGCTATGCCTCTACCCAGCCCTTTTCCCTCCTTTCCCACTGTTTCTGGGATTGTTCTGCCTTTCATCCCTTTCTCGGCAGAAGTTTCTGGCCCATCCCATCCCATCCCATCCCATCCCATCCCATCTCATCCCATCCCCATCCCGTCCCATCCTGTCCCGTCCCATCCCATCCCATCCCATCCCATCCCATCCCATCCCATCCCATCCCATCCCATCCCCATCCCGTCCCGTCCCGTCCCATCCCATCCCGTCCCATCCCATCCCATCCCATCCCATCCCATCCCATCCCATCCCATCCCATCCCATCCCATCCCATCCCATCCTGTCCCGTCCCACCCCATCCCATCCCATTCCACCCCATCCCATCCCATCCCACCCCATCCCATCCCATCCCATCCCATCCCATCCCATCCCATCCCATCCCATCCCATCCCACCCCACCCCATCCCATCCCACCCACCCCACCCCATCCCATCCCTGGACATCTGTGCCACATCCATGGGCAGGTTTCCCCTCCTGCCCCTCCTGCCCCTCCTGCCCCTCCTGCCCCTCCTGCCCATCCTGCCCTCCTGCCCCTCCTGCCCCTCCTGCCCCTCCTGCCCCTCCTGCCCATCCTGCCCATCCTGCCCCTCCTGCCCCTCCTGCCCCTCCTGCCCATCCTGTCCTGCTGCCCCTGCTGCCCATCCTGCCCTGCTGCCCCTCCTGCCCCTCCTGCCCCTCCTGCCCCTCCTGCCCATCCTGCCCTGCTGCCCCTCCTGCCCCTCCTGCCCCTCCTGCCCATCCTGCCCCTCCTGCCCCTCCTGCCCCTCCTGCCCATCCTGCCCTGCTGCCCATCCTGCCCTGCTGCCCCTCCTGCCCCTCCTGCCCCTCCTGCCCCTCCTGCCCATCCTGCCCCTCCTGCCCCTCCTGCCCCTCCTGCCCCTCCTGCCCATCCTGCCCATCCTGCCCTCCTGCCCCTCCTGCCCCTCCTGCCCTGCTGCCCCTCAGACTGTGGGTTTATGCCATGACAGGGCTGATTTCACTGCTCAGCCACTGCCTTTTCTTCTTTCGTATCTCCATAAATACTTATATTAATTTCTTCACAGTTCAGAATCTGGAAAACCAGGACCTGGGACTGAAGTCCAGCAGAAGATGGCACTGCACTGGCCACTGCCAGCTGGACTGGGCAACTGTTCCTGCTGTGATCCCTCCCATCTGTGTGTTGGATCTCCTGCAGCACTCTGGGCTAGATCCTCAAGTCCAAACTGGTATAGGAAAACACAGCTATTTGTGAATTTTACTCAGATTTTACCTGTGTTTTTCTTATCTTGGCCATTTTCTAATGTCAAAAAGGCTTCAAGCAGGGTTTGATACAAGTTATTTGAGCTCCATGATGGTCCAGCAAGAGATAGAATGAACCCCTCAGGTGATTCTAAAGCATCTCCCACCACCTGCCTCCTTTATCCCATCAGGGAGTGCACTGGAAGGCAGAGGTTTAGGGCAAGGCCCACAGAGAAATTGGCTTCCTACTGGATTTTTCAGACTAAGGGTCCTGAAAATGCCACCATGAGGACATAAGGTCTCCACTCAAGCATCCAAAGTAATGGAAATTCAGCTGCTTTGGCACTAAAGAGCTGAGCCTGAAACATGAAGTGCAGGGTCTGAATGAAGTGCAACTATTCTGTGCAAGACTCAAACCCAGCAATGAGCAGGAGCTCCACTGAGCGAAACTGGTCTGAATTAGAGAGAAAAATGGAGCCCCTGCTTTGCTACAACAATTTAGCAAATGTTCCTGAAGGCCTCACAAACACATCTTTAGACCTCAAGTATTTTTAGTCTATAAAAAGCATTTGTCAAACCAGCTGCAGCTTTTCATGCAGCCCAAATATGGTCTGTGATGTGAATACAAACCCACTTCTCTCTGACAAATGTTGGTTGCAGTGGCTGCTGAGGCTCTTTGAACATGTCTTAGAGGAAGCAGTCAGGAGGATCTTGAGAACCTTCAGGAGGAAGTGCTGCTCTGTATGTTAAAGACAGGAAATCCCTGAAGACCCAGAAAGACAAGAGATATCCCCAGCATTCCATATCATGCAAGACCTGAAGGCAGAGGTGCCTTCAGCACTCAGCAAAGCTTTGGAAACTTCACAAAATTATTGTCTGTGATTTGCTGTGACAACGTCACATTCATAAGGAAAAAATAAAAAGTGTTTAAAACATTTACCAAAAATATCTGAGGAGGAAACATTGAAATCTTGGTCACAGAATCAACTAGGCTGGAAAAGACCTCTGAGATCATTGAGTCCAACCTTTGACCCAACACCACCTTGCCTACCAGACCATGGCACTGAGTGCCACAGCCAATCTCCTCTGAAACACCAGCAGGGCTGTAGGAACTGTAGCTGCAAACTCTTCTGTCACTGAGGCTCCTCCTCAGGTTGCAGCTCCTGAGACACACCAAGAACTCTCCTGCTGAGGAGGCACTACCAGGTGTCCACAGGTGCATCTCCCAGGGGTGTCCAGAGCAGCAGAGGAGGATTCAACTTGCCCAAGTGTGGGTGTCCACAGAAGGGTCTCCATCGGACCCAGGTGTCTTCTGTGGGGATGGAGACCTTTGCTATGTGGGGTGTGACAGCCCTGGCTCTGACTTCTGGTGGAAACCAACCTAACATGGTGTGCTGGTTTAAAGGGAAACCAGCAGGAGAAATGAAACCAACACAACAGAGATTACAAGTCAGAGTTACAATTTAATGACAATATTACAATAAATGCAGTGGCACAAAGAGAAATTGGGTTTAACCCCCCAGCCCAGCAGTGTAACCCACCCCCTGGGGCACAAACACAGGGGGGTTTGGTGGCCCCTGTGCTGAGCCCCACGTGGTTCCCCTGAGTGCAAAGGAAAAGGAAGGGACAAACCTGTTGGTGCAGATGATGGCACAGTCTGGTGGAGAGTGGGGGGCTCCTCCTGGCCAGGGTCTGCTCCTCCTCTGGATCCCAGGAGTGGTTCCCCAAGTCCCCAAACCCCCAGATTGTCTCCCCTGAGGTTTGGGTGGGAGCCCCCAGTGCCTCCCCCAGGGCAGGGAGTTCCACACTGGGGGATGTGACTGTGGGATAAAGTCAGGGGGGATTTTGGAATGGTTGGTGGCCCCTGAGCAGAGCTGAGCCCTCAGGTGGGTGTGGAGGTGCCAAGGAGTCCCTGGAGGGGAGTTGTCCCAGCTCCTCTGCCAGGCTTCTTTCCCAGCCAGCTCCCAGTCTGAGGGCTCAGCTGTGCCCTGGGCAGCTGCTGCCAATGGGCCATTGGGAAGAGTTGCTGGGCAATGGCCCAGAGGGTTTAGAATGCCCAGCTTTGGGCACACCCACACAGGGACAAACTGGGCCCACCTGCTGAACTGGGACAAAGGGGTGGACAGATGGACACAGTCCTGGGCCAAACAGTCTGGATGGGAACATATGAGGGGTATGGCAAAGATGCACAAGAGATCCAACTTCCCACCACCCGCTCCCCTTGTGCCAAAGGCTCAGTGTGTGCCAAGAGTCTGCCAAGCAGGGCATGAACCACTGCTTTAAATACCTCCTGAAGTTCAGCTCTTCCCTCCTGTGCACGTGAATCGTCACAGACTTTAATGGCATGAGCATGTATTTTGATTTCTGCTGGCTAATTGCTTCTTAACATTGTTATTCACAGAGACTTTCTCCCCTTTGTTCTCATTTCAGTGAAACTGAGACAATAAAATGTCAAGAAGTACCAAAACAAAAGCAAACCTGCTGTAAATGAAGCATTTAGGTGGCACAGTTGACAGAAAAAAGATGGGGAATGTGCCATTATGGATTTAGTGTTGCTGTGAAATCACCTTCATTTCAAGTTGTAGTTTCTGTACTGTTTGCTGTTTGTTTGATTAATATTTTACAAATTCTGACAGAAAATGCATCCTGTAAAGTACAAAAAATAACATCCCTGGTAATAAACAGCCTCCTGAGCCTTCTCTTCTCTGCTTTTACTGCAGCTGAATAAAACAGCACTGACTAAACATCAAGAGGGTTTTTTTACACAGATAAGTTATAGTTCTATATGGGAGAGAGTCATTTTTAACTAACAATCGATGGTTTTATTCATAAAGGTTTAGGCACAGAATGGAAAACAGATTGAAGTGATCAGATGTTTCCCCTGAGCTGCTTTGGGTGGGTGGAAACCTGGAAAAATGTCACCGTGCTCCAAACAAAACCACTCTTGGTTTATCCTTCGTGTGCCTCATAAAACAAAAATGTGGATTGCAACCAAAGCAGCACCTGCCTTTGCTGTCTCACATCCAGCACAGCTCCAAACTGCTCCTGGCCTGGGGGCACCAGGGATGGGGCAGTTCTGAGCTCTCTCCACAAGAACAACCAGCACCTCCTGGCTCTGAGCCATGAGTTTGGGGTGTGTGAGAAGCAGGAAGGGACACTGAGCAAGTTTGCAGGTGACCCAAAACTGGGAGGAGCTGTTGAGTCCCTCAAAGGCAAAGAGACCCTTCAGGGAGACCTGGACAGATCAGAGGGCTGGGAATCACCAACCATGGGAAGTTCAATAGGTGAAGTACCAGATTCTGCCCCTGGGCTGGGGCAACCCTGGATGTACAGACAGACTGGGAATGAGAGGCTGGAAAGCAGTGCTGGGAAAGGGCCCTCAGGGTCCTGGTCATGGCCAGTTGCCCACGAGCCAGCAGTGCCCTGGAGCCAGGAGGGACATCCCTGTCCTGGGGGCATCAGGCCCAGCATGGCCAGGCCAGGGAGGGGATTGTCCTGCTCTGGGGTGGCCTCACCTGCAATGGGGGGGGCAGTTTGGGGGGACAAAATGGAAGGAAGAGATGGAGCCATTGGAGAGTGTCCAAAGGAGGGACATGGAGATGGTGAAGGGCCTGGAGGGGCAGCGAGTGAGGGCACTGAGGGCACTTGGTGTGTTCAGCTGGAGAAGAGGAGACTGAGGGGAGTCCTCAGTGCAGGGACAACTTCCTGGGCAGGGGCAGAGGAGGGGCAGGCAGTGAGCTCTGCTCTGTGGGGACCAGGGACAGCACCCAGGGAATGGCTGGAGCTGTGCCAGGGCAGGGACAGCACCCAGGGAATGGCTGGAGCTGTGCCAGGGCAGGGACAGCACCCAGGGAATGGCTGGAGCTGTGCCAGGGCAGGGACAGCACCCAGGGAATGGCTGGAGCTGTGCCAGGGCAGGGTCAGCACCCAGGGAATGGCTGGAGCTGTGCCAGGGCAGGGACAGCACCCAGGGAATGGCTGGAGCTGTGTCAGGGCAGGGACAGCACCCAGGGAATGGCTGGAGCTGTGCCAGGGCAGGGACAGCACCCAGGGAATGGCTGGAGCTGTGTCAGGGCAGGGACAGCACCCAGGGAATGGCTGGAGCTGTGCCAGGGCAGGGACAGCACCCAGGGAATGGCTGGAGCTGTGCCAGGGCAGGGACAGCACCCAGGGAATGGCTGGAGCTGTGCCAGGGCAGGGTCAGGTTGGATCTCAGGGAAAGGCTCTTCCCCCAGAGGGTGGTGGGCACTGACCAGGCTCCCCAGGGCAGTGGGCACAGCCCCAAGGCTGCCAGAGCTCCAGGAGGGTTTGGTTGATGCTCTGGGGCACAGGGTGTGACTCTTGGGGATGGGTCTGTGCAGGGCTGAGGGTTGGACTCGATGATCCTTGTGAATCCCTTCCAGGTCAGAATATTTTGTGATTCTGTGATTTTATTTGTCTTGGGCATCTCTCTTGGTTCCCGTAAGAAGGTCTGTGCATGTGGTAGGAGAATATCACCTGAGTGGTGACCCTCTGAGGAACATTGCCCGTGAGAGGCAGAGAGGAGTCCACACCTTCTGCTGGGCTGGAAACCAAGATCATCTAATCCTTCTTCTGTCTGGTTTTGTCCCACCATTGGGATTGGTGTCCCACCCCTGGGATTGGTGTCCCACCATTGGGATTGGTGTCCCACCACTGGGATTGGTGTCCCACCCCTGGGATTGGTGTCCCACCACTGGGATTGGTGTCCCACCATTGGGATTGGTGTCCCACCCCTGAGATTGGTGTCCCACCCCTGGGATTGGTGTCCCACCCCTGGGATTGGTGTCCCACCATTGGGATTGGTGTCCCACCACTCGGATTGGTGTCCCACCCCTGGGATTGGTGTCCCACCCCCGGGATTGGTGTCCCACCCCTGGGATTGGTGTCCCACCATTGGGATTGGTGTCCCACCACTCGGATTGGTGTCCCACCACTTGGATTGGTGTCCCACCCCTGGGATTGGTGGGCAAGGAGCATCCAGCTGGGCTGAGGGAGCAGATCCCTCCAGGTGAACCTGTGCATTTGGATGATCCTGTGCCACACACCAAATGGCAGGAGCTGGCACAGGGGTTGGCATCTCCCACCCTCACAAGCACCAGAACAGGGGCATCAGTTGGAAATGTGGCTGCAGAGAATGTAAATCACTGATGCAAATTCTCATATCTCCCCTGATCAGGAATCACAGTGTTTATGCCAATTAATGGTCCTGATGATAATTAGATTCAAACTGAACTCCTAAATCGCCTGAGATTATTTTTACAGTAATCTCCTCTAATGAAGTGGTTAATCATATCTAACCTTAATGCCAGCCTAATCCTTCAAATTATTTCAAATTTAATTCCAACCCAAAGGCAATTATCTCTTGAAACTTCAAATCTCAGTCTTTGAGTTGAATCATCCCTATAGATATAACCCTAACACTTATCTAAACCTGCAGGCACAAATTAAAACCTAATTGTATATTTTAACCTTAAAAGTAACTCATTTCTAATTAAAACTCAGCCCTGAACTCATCTTTGTCATAACCCAGATTAACTCTCACTGCAAACCCTGATTGATAATTCCCTAAATGAAGGGAAAACAGCAAAGGAGGACGATGTTTTCCAGTTGGATGTTTGCTCACAGACACAGGAAAGATGTGGATGGCCTCACTTTGGCTTTGAGGTCTGAAATGGGTGTTCTTGTGCCCTCCTCGTGCCAAGGGAGGGAGGTGGAGGTGGACTCTCCTTCAGGGATGTGCAGGAGGCCAGTGCTGGAACTCGAGGGAGAAATACCTTTAGTAGACAGAATGAATCTGGGTTTGAAGGTTTTTGCAGCCCCTGCAGCTGTTTGAGGGTTCCTGTGAGTCCCTGCTGTGGTCAGTGGTGGGTCTTGACCAAGCTCTGCACAGGGATGTGTCCAAATCCACCAGCAGAGCTCCTGCCTTTGGCAGGAAGGGTCCCCCAGGAGTCCTTCCCTCCCTGTCCTGGCTCACCCAGGGACAAGAGAGGCTCCCAGTGGGGTGGGAATGGGCAGAGGTGGGTGCCAGCCCAGTCAGGAGCAGTGAAATGTTGTGTTTTGTGTAGATTTTCTGCCAGTTTTGAAGGAGGGAAATTAGAACCATCCTTCAAAGCCCTCCTGGATCCCACTTTTCTCAACTCCAATCTACCCACAGGATGCAAATCTCACTGAGACCACCAACCTCAACAGCTCTCTGGGGCCTTTCCACTGCACTGCTGAGCACCATGCCATGGTTTGAGAGCCCAAACTCCCTCTGCCCCCTCTCCTGCCAGCCCCAGAGCCTGGGGGTGTGCAGGTTTGTGGAGAAGGCCCTGGAGCTGGGCTGGGTTGGTGGCTGCTGGTGTGTCATGGAATCATAGAATGGATTGGGTTGGAAAAGACCTCTGAGATCATCAAGTCCAACCCTTGATCCAACCCCACTGTGATCACCAGCCCAGGGCACTCCGTGCCCTGGGCTGGTGATCACAGTAGGGTTGGATCAAGATGTGGTGGATTCTCCCTCAGTGCCACATCCATAGAATCACAGAATGAATTGGGTTGGGAAAGACCTCCGAGATCATCAAGCCCAACCCTTGGGCCAACTCCAGTCCCTTTACCAGATCATGGCACTCAGTGCCACGGCCAAGCTCAGCTGAAAACCCTCCAGGGATGGGGAATCCACCCCCTCTCTGGGCAGCCCATTCCAATGCCTGAGCACTCTCTCTGCAAAGAATTTCTTTCTAATATCCAGCCTAAACCTCCCCTGGCAGAGCTTAAGGCCATGCCCTCTTGTGTTACTGGCAGTTGCCTGGGAGAAGAGACCAACCCCCACCTGGCTACAACCTCCTGTCAGGGAGTTGTAGAGAGTGATGAGCTCTGCCCTGAGCCTCCTCTTCTTCAGGCTGAACACCCCCAGCTCCCTCAGTCTCTCCTCACAGGGCTTGTGCTCCAGTCCCCTCACCAGCATTATCACAGAGTCATAGAATGGATTGGGTTGGAAAATCCCTCTGAGATCATCAAGTCCAACCCTTGGGCCAACTCCAGTCCCTTTACCAGATCATGGCACTCAGTGCCACGGCCAAGCTCAGCTGAAAAACCTCCAGGGATGGGGAATCCACCCCCTCTCTGGGCAGCCCATTCCAATGCCTGAGCACTCTCTCTGCAAAGAATTTCTTTCTGCTCTCCAACTTCAATTTCCCCCCAATCAGAGTCTCTGGGGGTGTGAAAGACAACAAAGAGAAAAAATGGGACTGTCATTTGCTGCTGACCTGATTTTTTTGAGAGGGAAAAAAGATGACATTCTACAATTAGTTGAAATCATTTTTTTTAGCTGTGGGTATAATTTCTTTGGCTTGTTCTCATTTCTCACAGGAAGGGAGGGTGTGGGATAATCCCCCCCCAGGCACCATGAGGTTGATTTAGTGCAGTGATCACAGAACCAGAAGCACAAAATCTCAGGCTGGTTTGAGTGGGGAGGAACCTTAAATTCAGCTTGTTCTGGTCCCTGCCATGGGCAGGGACACCTTCCAGTAGACCAGGCTGCTCCAAGCCCCATCCAACCTGGCCTTGGGCACTTCCAGGGAAGTTCCTGCTGTGGATGTTCAGAGTCAGGGTGGCCTCTGCCCCCTCACACGTGGTTGGTGTCTGGGCTTCAACTGACTGCTCTCCTTTGGCTGCATTTGCTGAGGTCTGTTCCTGGAGCTCCTTCCCCACCCTCCTTGCTCTGTGCCAGGCTGTGGGAGGGGGTGGCTCTGCCCCTGGGTGGGATGCCCCTGGGTGGGATGCCCTCCCAGCTCTCTGGAGCAGGGCTGGGGCTTGGGGCAGCCTACAAGTGAAGAGGAAGGAGAATCAGCTCCTCCAGAGACCCCAACACCTGCCCGGCTGTGGGAGGGGGTGGCTCTGCCCCTGGGTGGGATGCCCATGTGTTTGCCAGCTCTCTGGAGCAGGGCTGGGGCTTGGGGCAGCCTACAAGGGAAGAGGAAGGAGAATCAGCTCCTCCAGAGACCCCAACACCTGCACAGCTGTGGGATGGACAGAGTCCTCAAACTGTGGTTTCTGAAGACACAAATGATCTGCTGCGAAAAGAAAGAGAAGAATCTGAGCAAAAATCTGTTTGTTCTGCAGACTGAACTTTAAAATGAAGATGTGCAGCTACCAGAGGTGCCAATACCCACTGTGCCAACCACAACAGGAGTGGAAACCATGACCCACTCACCCAGATCACAAATTTAGCTTTAATGGGGTGTCATCTCTTCAGAGAATAGACCCTGGGCTTTTCTCTGCCTTCCCATTTCTGTGTTTTCATGTTCCTGTTTATATCATGTTTGCTGTGAAAGGTTCTTGCTCCATTATAAGCATATTTTTATTTAGCAAAAATGAGGAATCTTATGTAATTCTGTGACTTCTGGAGCAAAAGTTCAAACATTGCAGGAAAACATAAGCCTTGGCAGCAGCTTTTGCATGTTGAAGCCTTCCAGCTTCCAGCACTTCTGATACTTCTGTAAAAAAATGAGTCTAAATAGAAAAAGCTTGTCCAAGTCCATTTGCTCTTTTTGTGCTTCCTTCCCTCTCCTGGAATTGCTCCAAGCTCTCCCCTTCCCTTGCAGGACCTGGAGTCCAACTCTGGAATCTCCAGCACAGGAAGGACATGGACCTGTTGGAGCAAACCCAGAAAAGGACATGGAGGTGGTCAGAGGGATGGAGCAGCTCTGCTATGGGGAAAGGCTGAGAGAGCTGCCAGTGCTCAGCCTGGGGAGGAGGAGGCTCCAGGGACACCTTAAAGCACCTTCTTGGGCCTACAAGGGCTCCAAGAGAACTGGAAAGGGACTTTGGACATGGGATGGAGTGACAAGGAAGAATGGATCCTGCCTGAGGGCAGGGTTGGATGGAATATTGGGAAGGAATTGTTCCCTGTGAGGGTGGGCAGGCCCTGGCACAGGTTGGGCAGAGAAGCTGTTGCTCCCATCCCTGGGAGTGTCCAAGGCCAGGCTGAACAGGGCTTGGAGCAACCTGGGCTGGGGGAAGGTGTCCCTGCCATGGCAGAAGGTGGAATCAGATGGTCTCTAAGCTCCTTTCCAACCTAAACCATTCTGGGTTTGCACCGTTCTAAAGCTGCCCTTGCAGCAGCCCCAGAGGAACCCACATGGCTCTGCCTTGGCACTGCCCAGCAAAGAGACACCAAAATCCCCCCTGAGCTCAGGAAAGCAGCTGTGCACTGGGCCAGGCTCTCTCTCCCTGTTATCCCTCTTTTCCATTGGGTAGGATCTGCAGAACAGGCCCTGAGGACTCTGCTGAGACAAAGTACTGCCAGAAGGTCAAGGCAGGTGACTGTCCAGGTGGGTCAGCACTGGTGAGGCCACACCTCGAGCACTGTGGGCCTGAGCTGCCCAGGAACCCTCGTGCTGTGTGTGCCTGGAGCTCGTGCCACCCTGGTGACAGCAGTGAGCACCACAGAGCAGCTCATCACGGTCACATCCTGCTCTACCATGGCCTTCCAGCCACAGCCTGAGGTGGGGGAAGGAGATAGTCAGTGCCAAGATTTCCATGGCTGTATTCCACAGCTTCCTCCTCCTGCAGTCTCCATCCTCAGCATCCCACTGGGACACTTCCCACCCTTCATGCCCTGTCACAGTCCAGCAGCACAGTGACAGTGACGGTGACAGTGATGGTGATGGTGGTGGTGACAGTGACAGTGATGGTGGTGGTGACGGTGATGGTGATGGTGATGTGATGGTGGTGGTGGTGGTGATGGTGGTGGTGGTGGTGATGGTGATGGTGATGGTGACGATGGTGGTGGTGGTGGTGATGGTGACGGTGGTGGTGACAGTGACAGTGATGGTGATGGTGGTGATGATGGTGATGGTGACAGTGCCAGTGATGGTGGTGGTGATGGTGATGGTGATGTGATGGTGGTGGTTACGGTGATGGTGATGGTGGTGGTGATGGTGGTGGGGGTGGTGATGGTCGTGGTGACGGTGATGGTGATGGTGACGGTGACAGTGACGGTGACGGTAATGGTGAGGGTGATGGTGATGGTCGTGGTGATGGTCGTGGTGACGGTGGTGGTGACGGTGACGGTGACGGTGAGGGTGAGGGTGATGGTGGTGGGGGTGGTGATGGTCGTGGTGACGGTGATGGTGATGGTGATGGTGATGGTGACGGTGATGGTGACGGTGAGGGTGATGGTGATGGTGATGTGATGGTGATGGTGATGGTGATGGTGATGGTGACGGTGATGGTGACGGTGAGGGTGATGGTGATGGTGATGTGATGGTGATGGTGATGGTGATGGTGATGGTGATGGTGATGGTGACAGTGATGGTGATGGCGGTGGTGATGGTGATGATGAGGGTGATGCTCTCCTGTGAAACTGAAAGTAGTGAAGTCACAGGAGAAATTCCCCACCAGTGACACCAAGAGGGGTCACACCTGCACTAAGGCATTGCAGGGAGATGGAAGCATGTCCTGGAGCAGCTGGTTGTGCCCCGGCATGGCCAGGACACGTGGCCTTACAAGGGAGGCTGAGCTGCAAGTGGATGCACCTGGGTGAGTGCTTGGCCTTCTGCCAAGGTCTAAACCAACACAACAGGTTGTCCTATCTCCCCCCTGCCTGGAGAGAGGCTGGTCCAGGTGCTGGCATTGGAGGCCAGCAGCACAGTGAGGGGCAGGGAACAAGGCAGGGTTTGTGGGTCCCCAAAACAGCAGCTGAAGTGTCAACTGACACTAATCCTGTTTGTCACCAGATCCGTGTTTTGGGATCTCCCAGAGCCTGGAGGTGCCCTCCCTGTGACCCTGCTGCAGCTGCTGGGCACATTTCATTGTTGGGCAGGTTCAGGCCATCCCAGCACCTGCTGGTGGTGCTGATCGTGCTGACAGCACCTCTGAGGAAGGGTCTGCTGGTGCAATGGGAGCAGGGTGCCTTCTGCAGCTCTCCAGGGCAGCTGCTGCCTCAGCTGCAGGGAGGGAGAGAGGAGGGAAAAGGACCAGAAAAGCAGATATGGAAGGGACAGGGGTGGTTTCAACCAAACTCCAAGAGCAGGAGCTTCTGAAGATGCTACTGGATCCTACGAGCACCTCTAGAGGCCAAGTGGAGGCTTTTGAGTTCAGAGGAGGATGAGTTGTGGAAGTGACTCTCATCACTCTGGGTCAGAGGAAACATGTAATTAGGGACAGGTTTCTAAATGAAAGAGAAAATGAAATGGAATATGTGTGTGGTTTCAGGCTGATTTGGTGAATAGCTCAGTGTTGCTTGTACAGTGAAATCCTGGAGTATATCCAGGACATTTGGACACTGGTGCAACACAGTTCCTGGACAGTTCCTGTCCTACAAACCCAGCACTGGGCAGGTGATTGCTGGAGCCTCTGCCCCAGTGACTCAGCACCACTGAAGGACCATGTTTGGAAGGACCTCTGGAGGGCTCCAGTCCAACTTGAGAATCACCACAATCTCCCACAGCCCATTTCTAGCCAAGCCTCCACGGGTGACACCTGAATCCTGGTCCTGCTGGGCTCCCTGCAGAGGTGCTCCACCATGCCATGTGACCAGGTCTTGCCACCCATTGCTGGCTCTGGCACACCTCTTGGCCTGCAGGATACACCTGGAAAATTCTTTCCCACACATTATTCTGCCTTTGCCACTGCACAGCAGTTTGTGAGAGGACTGGAAGCCTGATGGCATTTTCTTGCTGGCTTTGGAATTCTTGGCCAGTGCCACCCTCCATCTGCTGCCCAGCACCATGTGGGGAAGGGGGGCAGGTGCTGCAGCCACCTGAATAGCTGAGCTCCAGGAAGCTCCCCCAGGGCTTTTCAGGATGTAATGCCAGGAAATGGGACTTCCAGCAGTGGGATCACCCACAGCCCACACTGCTCCTGAGCCCCTGCATCCCTTCCCTCTCCTGCTTCTGCCTCAGCCCTTCTTCACTCACCTCCCACCTCTCTAATGAGGTTCCTGTGAGCTGCTCTCTGTGGCCATGAACTTCCAGGATTTCTCATTGTTTTATTCCCTGTGCTCAAGGGATGGGGCCATGATTGTTTGGGAAAGATTTGGGGCTGCTTTTTCCTGCTTCCCACTGGGCTCCCACTGCCCCATGCACAGCCTGGGGCAGGATTTTCCATGGATGCCTCTCCCACAGCCACCTATGGATTAGGTACTGGATCTTCCTCTGGAGACAACTGAGCTTCTTGTGTCACAGCACCTGATCTCCACAGACAGCTCTCAATTGAGCCTTTTAGGGGCTTTTCAGGGGCTTCAACCCCCATCATTAAATAAATCACTTGATTGCATCTCATTTTATGGGCTTTTCTTTTTAGGTATTTTATTTCTCAGTCCTCTTTGTCGTGGGTTACAGTTACTGGGTAGCTGTGGAGAGAAGGGAAGAGGAGCAGGAGAAGGGGAGAAAGAGAGGGGAAGAGGTGCAGTTATGTTTACATTAACAGTCTTTAAATCATTCTTGTGTAAGAATATTCCAGTTTCAGGAGGGACTGTATTCAGAGCTGCTTTCACACAGTTACACACAATCTGAAAACCCACACACCCCCTGCAAACCACCCAACATCACACAGCTATAGCTGATTATCAAGTCATACATATTTCCCCAAAATTGCTAGATCTAAACAGTCTTAATGCAACTTATTTGAACTTTATAAAAGAGCTCTGTTGATGTTACCCCACAGAGTTTCTGCACCTTCATTTCTTGCTTCTGCACCAGCTCAAGGTCTCTGGGCAAATTCCATTCTTATCTTGGCAGCACCTGCAAACTTGTCTTTGGTTTGCCAGCCTGAAAACCTGTGAGTCCCAACCTTCTTGGGGCATCCCATTGCTGCTGGGACAGGATTTAGGGATCTCTGGGCAGTGGCTGGGAGAGGTTGAATTGATTATTCTCCCCCAGTGGGGTCCCTTGTGCTGCATGTGCTGGGTTTGGGTGGTGCCCAAGGTACCTGCAGCCCCCCCAGACCTCCTGCCACACACAGATGTTCACCCAGGGCAGCTTTGAGTTTGTTCAGTGAAACCCTTTTGGTTTCCCCTCTCCACGTGGCTGAGTTGGGCTCTGCCCACCCCGTGTTGGGGAAGAGACAGTCCTGCTGAGCTGTGTTCCCTCTGGGATGCTCTTTGTCCCCAGGACCCCCACAGGGAGCCTGTGGGGCAGAGGCAGGGGCAGGGCCCACTCCCACCAGGGAATCACAGAATCACAGAATGGATTGGGTTGGAAAAGACCTCCAAGATCATCAAGTCCAGCCCTTGGTCCAACTCCAGTCCCTTTACCAGATCATGGCACTCAGTGCCACGGCCAAGCTCAGTTTAAAATCCTCCAGGGATGGGGAATCCACCCCCTCTCTGGGCAGCCCATTCCAATCCCTGAGCACTCTCTCTGCAAAGAATTGTTTTCTGCTCTCCAACTTCAATTTCCCCTGGCAGAGCTTGAGTCCATCGTGCCCCCTTGTCCTATTGCTGAGTGCCTGGGAGAAGAGACCAACCCCCACCTGGCCAGAACTTCCCTTCAGGCAGTTCCAGACAGTGCTGAGGTCACCTCTGAGCCCCCTCTTCTCCAGGTTAAATACCCCCAGCTCCCTCAGCCCTGGACACTTTTAGCTCATCACTGGCTGTGATCTGGGAACGTGGGGCAAGAGGTGATCTGAAGGTGAGTGCATGAAATCCCAGATACCTGAGCTCTCTGTGGTCTGCAGAGCAAGGGGAGACCTTTCCAGCTGGGCTGGTTCCGTGAGGACACTGTGCTCAGGAGGCACATACCAAGAAAATTAAGGGGAAAACCCCAAGGACACTGCAGAGCTCTCTGACAGCTCTTTTTAATGTATTGCTAATAAAAATCTTTTCCCTTCTCCATTTGGTGCTCAGGCTGAGTCAACCCCAAAGCTGGTGCAGATTCACCTCCAAGACCCTCCTGTGCTATGGGGGGATCTTGGACATAACTTGTTCCCAGAGACCCCTGCATGATTTTACAGCCTCAGGTGTCTTTCCAGCCTCTGTGTCAGCCCCTCAATTCCTAAATGCTTTTGTGAACCCAGATCTTGGTGTGGCCTCAGTTCCCACCCAAAGCACAGTTCCCAGGAGGTCAGGGTGGTCATGGTGCTCCTGCCTGGGCTGCTCCCCCCTGCACATCTGTCCTCCTTGGTCCTCTCTGGGTCACTCACTGCCTCACCTTCCCCACACTCAGGGTCTTCACTGCCAAACCCTTTCCATGCCAGTCCAGGTGAGGACAAACCAGATTCTTGACCTAAATGGTGCCCCAAAACCCCATATAGTTTTGACCACACAAAATCTTGTCCCTGCCTTTGATTTCCAGACAATGAGATGAATATTTCTGCTTGAAATTCAACACAATAAATGCTTGTGCTCTTTGTATTTGACACCAAGACCTTCCCCTGTGAAATGTCAAGGAGATCTGGTTTGTACTCAAGGTAGGGAAGGTGTAAAAGTAGCAATTTCTAGTGAGTCACCACGTCAGTGCTTGATTAATTCTCTATTTCTGAAACTCTGATGAAAATAAATCCTTGGGAGCCCCAGAGGAGGGAGATGGTACAGGAGAAAATAGAAGCTGTAGTACAGAGTGTAGCTTAAATTAGTGGGATCAGAAGGAGAGGACAAACCAGTGGCTGCTTTCAGAATGTGTCACTTCAATGCTTGCTCCTCTCACCTTGAGGAAGGGGCTCAACCTTGTCCCAAAGCCTGAGAAAAGGCAAAAAAGACTGTCCAGCAAGACAGGAGGAATTGTGCCCAAGTCCCAGGGGAACATCTTCCCACTCCACTACAGGCTTGGAGTTACAACATCAAACCTAATTGTGCATGGCACAGACGGGCCTGTGGGGCATGGAAAAAGGTGTGACTTGGAATGGGAATGGCTCCAGTGCAGAAGAGAGTCTGGACAACATCCAGGGTCTGGCCTAGGGCCAGGGCTGGCCTCAGGACTATAATGAGGATAAAATTTACTTTGGGGTGCAGAGTACCCAACCTGTGCCCTGAGCAGAGCAGCTCTGCAGCAGAGGGGAAGGGCTGTGCTGGGGGACAGCTCAGCCTCTGCCCTGAGGCTCCCCCGGGGCTTGACAAGGAGTCAGGGTCACATTTGGAGCATCTGCTGAGCTGGGCCAGGAGCTGGTGCTGCCATAATGCTCCATAAAATACAACACAAAAGTTGAGACCAACTCTGGGCTTCATTAACACTCTGAAAAGCCAAGGGGAATATCAAGTTTGGCTGTGGGGCCAGCACAAGTCAGCAGAGACTCTAACATTTCACTTCCCACTCTGAAAAGTCCAACAGCTTTGTCTCAGTTCTGATTGCTCCTTCCAAAATCAACTGAGACAACCAGTTATTGTGAAAAAAAAAAGTGCATTGCCAATGAAACCAACTGAAAAGGTTCATTCTGTGCTCTTTGGGGATATTCACCCCCTTTTGTTTATGGTCTGTCTATGAATTTCATGGCACAAAACGAACTCCTTGAAACAAATCCTTTGACTTTTCAAAGCCTCACACTCAAATGCTGTTGGTATAGACTGAATTCTGGTCTCAGCCTTGGAAAGGACAGGGGATGGATCCTTAGCTGCTCTCAATGGCAATATAATTATGCTGCTTTTCAGCAGCCTCGATGCAGCTGCAGGGCCACAGCCCTTTGTATTCGAATCAGGAGTCCCTGAATGGTCCCCAGGAAAATTGCCACTACAAGCACAGGGAGTGACTCCTACAACAGGGTTTTCTTTGAAGGGGAATATGCTACCCCTTGGAAGCCCTCAGATGGACATCCATGTGATGTGCAGTGTCTGCTGAAATGGTTCTTTGGCTTTCCAGACAGAAACCCCCAAATACAGAGAGGGGCTTGTCTGTGCTCAGGGCTGTGCCTTCCCTGCCCTACAGCATGTGCTGTGTGCCTGCAGATTGGCTCCTGCTGCTCCCACTGCTGCAGAGGGCGAAGGGGACACACACCATAAGTGTCCCAGTTGAGCAGGTGGGCCCAGTTTGTCCCTGTGTGGGTGTGCCCAAAGCTGGGCATTCTAAACCCTCTGGGCCATTGCCCAGCAACTGTTCCCAAGGGCCCATTGGCAGCAGCTGCCCAGGGCACAGCTGAGCCCTCAGGCTGGGAGCTGGCTGGGAAAGAAGCCTGGCAGAGGAGCTGGGACAACTCCCCTCCAGGGACTCCTTGGCACCTCCACACCCACCTGAGGGCTCAGCTCTGCTCAGGGGCCACCAACCATTCCAAAATCCCCCCTGATTCCCACAGTCACATCCCCCACTGTGGAACTCCCTGCCCTGGGGGAGGCACTGGGGGCTCCCACCCAAACCTCAGGGGAGACAATCTGGGGCTTTGGGGACTTGGGGAACCACTTGTTGGATCCAGAGGAGGAGCAGCCCCTGGCCAGGAGGAGCCCCCCACTCTCCACCAGACTGTGCCATCATCTGCACCAACAGGTTTGTCCCTTCCTTTTCCTTTGCACTCAGGGGAACCACGTGGGGCTCAGCACAGGGGCCACCAAACCCCCCTGTGTTTGTGCCCCAGGGGGTGGGTTACACTGCTGGACTTGGGGGTTAAACCCAATTTCTCTTTGTGCCATTGCATTTCTTGTAATATTGTTATTGAATTGTAACTCTGACTTATAATCCCTTTTGTGTTGGGTTCATTTCTCCTGCTGGTTTCCCTTGAAACCAGCACAGTAAGGTAGATGCCGACCAACACCTTCAGCAGCTCTGCTTTCCTGGGGAGGGATGTTCCAGGCTCACCTGGGAAAGGACACTCCAGGCTCACCTGGGAAAGGAAGCCAGTTGCAGGCTCCCTGATTGTCCCATGGGCTCCACTGCTCGTGTTTGTTACTGGTGATGAACTGGGCAATCACAGCCAAGGTTCAGAACCCCCAAGGCCCTGCTGGAGGCTGAGACTCCCAATCCCTTCCTCGTCCCCACAAATGCTTGAAACTCTTTGGTTGCCACAGCTGATTAAACAAACCAAACCAAACCCAAAGCCAATGCACCTCTGTGTTGGGAGGAACAGAGAGAATTCTTGGCAATTGGAGCTCCTTTTGTGACACTGAGCACAGGAAGAAGCAAACAGTCCAGCTGTGAGGGAGAGCTGTGGGGAGGGTTTAGTTTGGACCAACATCTGCCTGACTCCTGGACTGGAAGAGAAAGGATTCTCTGTAGGTTTGCTGAATGTTTGCCAGGGAGCCTGATGCGTCTGTGCTGGAAGCTCCATGTCCAGGAAGTCTCCAGCCAGCCCAGGTGCTGCCCTCTCATGGCAACGCGGAGACTGATCCAGCACAGGAGAGGCCACATCACCAGGACACCCCTTTGGATGCTGTTGCTGAGGATGTCCCTCCTGTGGCTGTGGTTAACACGAAAGGCATCGCTGGACACCGTAGCCAAACTGGGACAAGGTTTCTGCAGCTGAGCAGCCGTTCGAGGCTGTCCCACCACCTGCCTGCCCTTGGCAGAGAACTGGTGGAGGACTAATGCCTCCTGGTGGTCCCAGAACATCCCACTGATGGTGTGGGAGTGGCTGTGCACCTTCCACTGCTGGCAAGAGCTTCTGGCTTCTGGGATGCCCGGGGAAGCCCCAGCTGGCACCCAGAAGTGCACGTGGAGGTGCAGGGGTCGACTGGGAGTGCTCAGAAAGGGGGAGTCCAAGGACAGGGGCAGAAGGCAAAGGCTGAGAAATGAGGAAAGGGGGAAGGCAGAGGTGGTGCAGAGCTATGGACTGCCCAGGCAGGGGCAACAGGAGTCCTGGGGGCAGTTTTGGGCACCACAGTATAGGATCTAAAGCCATTAGAGAGCATTCAGAGGAGGGGCACGAACATGGTGAAGGGTCTTGAGGAGCAGCTGAGGTCACTGGGTTTGTTCAGCCTGCAGGAGACTGAGGTCAGACCTCAGTGGGGTCTGCAGGTTCCTCCTGAGGGGCAGCTCCAATCTTTGCTCTGTGTGAGCAGGGACAGCACCCAGGGAATGGCTGGAGCTGTGCCAGGGCAGGGACAGCACCCAGGGAATGGCTGGAGCTGTGCCAGGGCAGGGACAGCACCCAGGGAATGGCTGGAGCTGTGTCAGGGCAGGGACAGCACCCAGGGAATGGCTGGAGCTGTGCCAGGGCAGGGACAGCACCCAGGGAATGGCTGGAGCTGTGCCAGGGCAGGGACAGCACCCAGGGAATGGCTGGAGCTGTGTCAGGGCAGGGACAGCACCCAGGGAATGGCTGGAGCTGTGCCAGGGCAGGGACAGCACCCAGGGAATGGCTGGAGCTGTGCCAGGGCAGGGACAGCACCCAGGGAATGGCTGGAGCTGTGCCAGGGCAGGGTCAGGTTGGATCTCAGGGAGAGGTCCTTCCCCCAGAGGGTGGTGGGCACTGACCAGGCTCCCCAGGGCAGTGGGCACGGCCCCAAGGCTGCCAGAGCTCCAGGAGGGTTTGGACAATGCTCTGAGGGACAGGGTGGGATTGTTGGGGTGCCTGTGCAGGGCCAGGGGTTGGACTGGATGATCCTTCTGGGTCCCTTCCAACTCAGAGAGGGTCTATGATTGTGCTGGTTCACAAAGCCAGAGCCCATCAGAGAGCTGGTGAAAGGTTCAGCTGAGAAGAAACCCTGGGCACAGCTGGGACCAGGTAAGGAGAGAAGAATCACAGTGGTGTGAAGCTGATTCTGGACTAATGAACTACCACAGCCCATGAGCTGCTGAGGCTCTGCTGGGTTTGGCAGGATGCAGGGTCTGGCTGTGCCCTTGGGCTCCACTCTCTGTCCTGTTTCCCCACAAAGAGAGGTCTGTGGTAAGTCTGAGCCTTTACACACAGACAGCAAAGAGAGAGGATTCTCCCTCTGCTCTCACATCCCCCAGCAGCACTGCATGTGGGACAGGCCAGCAGCACCTCATCAGCAGAGGCATGGAGAGAAAAACTCCTCTTTAGGTTAAAAATCCTGCAGAAAATGGAGAAAACCTGGAGATGGTGTCCTGGAGTGCAAAGGGTGCACTGCAGAGCGCAGTGGCCAGAGCAGGGTGGGTATGGCTGTGGTGGGACAGAGACCTGTGGGAGGAAAGGGTTGGAGAGCATTTCATCAGTTGGATTGGTGCCAGCAATATTTAATAGCTGGCCCAACAGAAACAATTAAATTGGCATATCTGGTGAGAGACAGTTATGGAGTGAGTCAGTCCCATCTCCAGCCTTTGCCCTTCTGCTCTTTGCAAGGTGCCACCACCAGAGACTCAGGGCTGGGCACTGAGCAAGGCTGAACAGCATCCAGAGCATCTTCCTCTGCACCTCTTGTGCTCCTGGAAGTCTCAGGATTAGCCAGGCTCAGACCCAGAGCATTGAAAAGAACTGAAAGGAAACAAAGAGAAAGCCCAAGCTTTCATCAGAAGCCCATTAAAGTCCCTGTCATTTACTCTGAACACATGAAATAGCCTTTATTACAGGCATTTTTCTGAGCACAAAAGATACTTTCAATAACACAGGAAGGGAAAAAATCATTACAAACTCGCAAGAATCAAGGACCATCTTGCAGAATCTCTTTGTCATGAAACAAATTATAAAAGGCTATAAATAGGTGACCATTATTAGAAGAAGGGAGCTCTCTAACTAGGCTCCCTGTCCAGGGAATGAGCTGCTTCCCAAACAGGCAGGGGGGACATGGGGCTACCAACAGGGACGTCACAAGCTCTCCAGGGTGGAGGAGAAAACAGCCTTCAAGTCATTTTCAGGAGTATTTGGAGAAACAAGTTACTTAAAAGACTGTTAAAAATACACATGGATACACACAAGTATTCACAGCACTGAGTGCTGCTGAACTTGGACAAGATCACACCTGGAAGTGTCCAAGGCCAGGCTGGACAGGGCTCTGGGTAACCTGGGCTAGTGGAAGGTGTCCCTGCCCATGGCAGTGGGTGGAACGAGATGGTCTTTAAGGTCCCTTCCAACCCAAACCAGTGTGGGCTGCTGCAATTCCAGGATATTGTCAATGAACAGAACAGGGACAGGAGCTCTGGGCTCTTGGAGTCTGGCTGTGCTCTCCACCTCCCCCAGAACCTGCTGGTTTCTCACTTCTCACAAGGGTTTCCTCCTCCTGTTGTTTGTGCTGCTTGAAAAAGTTACTCCTCTCATTTTTATTATTTTTTTTTGTTTTGAAATTCTATTCTGACACACTCATTCCTGCTCATCACGTAATGAGTTTAAATAGTTCTTTCTCCTCCTGCTTGTTTACTGCTGTGGTATTTCTATGAGTTAGTCATGGCTACTTTTAGCCTTCCTGTGGGGAGACCAAACACAACAAACTCCTTCCATCTGCCCATGGGATGCAGACCTGCTGTTCCTCTGCTGTGTCCTCACAGAGACTCCCACCCTGGAGCTGCCCCTCAGCTCCTGTTGGCACGGCAGGGTGCCCAGGTGAAGGTGGGTGTGGTTGGCTTTTCATAGGCTGGTTAAATTTGCAGTAACTGCAACAATCTTGGGTTTTATTCCAGGTCTTCCATGGAGGTTTGGCCCACAGGAATGGGAAGGCAAACTCACATTGCCACTGCCCTGAGTGGGTCAGTGGCACCTCCCTGAGTCCTGGAGAATTCCAATGCCAGTATGGACCCTGCCATTGAGAAGAAAAGGGTTCCCAGCCTGCTCAACAGAGATAGAAATCGTCAGGAGGAGCAGCACAGTCAGTAAGAGACTGAGAACTCAGCACTTCCACAAACAGGGGGTTGGGCTGATCCCACTGGTTGCCAAAGGAAAGCCTTGCAAACCTGCCCCATCAGCCTGTGGCTTTGAGCCACATTGCCAGTGCCACCTGCCCATGGGTGTTCTCATCCCCTCATGAACCTCTGGACTGGGGTTTTCTCCTTGAGTCAGGGTGTGACCCTTTCCAGACATTCCTGCAGCAGCACTTGGGATTAGGTGGTGTTGGCCAGAAGCTTTGGATTCTGAGCTGCTGTGCCTGTGTCCAGCTTGGAGGTGACCTCTGCCTGCTGCCAGGGCTGCTCTGTTTCCAGGAGGTTCCCATCTTTGACAGAAATGGGCAGTCAGGAGAGGTCACCAGGAGCTGCAATGTGTCTGGGAAGGTGCCATGTGAGCCTGCAGTGCTGGCACACTTGGGGAGTACCAAGACCATGTCCCACCAGCTTTTAGTGCAACCCACCAGCTGTCAGTGCAGAGTGTCTTTGCATTCAGCCTCTCTGGGCAGCCAGAAGGTCTCACTGAAGCTGTTGGAGTCCTGTAATTTATGGCAATGCTCTTTCCAAGCCCAGACTGCACTGGCTCCCAGAGATCACAGATTCATGAAGGCTGGAAAAGACATCCAAGATCATCAAGTCCCATCTTTAACCAAATGTCCCCCTGCCCACTAAACCATGTCCTGACGTGCCATGTCTGCTTGTTTTGTGAACACTCCCAGGGATGGGGACTCCACACTTCCCTGGGGAACCTGTTCCAGTGCTTAAAATGCAGGGAGATGACAATCTCCCCGGGAAAGTTGGCACCAAGGCAGTGGAGGAATCATCATGCCTGTGGGTGGATGATACACAGGCTGTGCACAGACCTCCCTGGGGATACTGTGGAGCTGCCTGTGCCTGGCAGAGCTTTCACTGGAGATCATCTCTGTCCTCCAGTGAGGAGAGAATGTGTGCAATTTAATAACAATATTACAATAAATGCAATGGCACAAAGAGAAATTGGGTTTAACCCCCAAGCCCAGCAGTGTAACCCACCCCCTGGGGCACAAACACAGGGGGGTTTGGTGGCCCCTGTGCTGAGCCCCACGTGGTTCCTCCGAGTGCAAAGGAAAAGGAAGGGACAAACCTGTTGGTGCAGATGATGGCACAGTCTGGTGGAGAGTGGGGGGCTCCTCCTGGCCAGGGTCTGCTCCTCCTCTGGATCCCAGGAGTGGTTCCCCAAGTCCCCAAAGCCCCAGATTGTCTCCCCTGAGGTTTGGGTGGGAGCCCCCAGTGCCTCCCCCAGGGCAGGGAGTTCCACAGTGGGGGATGTGACTGTGGGAGTCAGGGGGGATTTTGGAATGGTTGGTGGCCCCTGAGCAGAGCTGAGCCCTCAGGTGGGTGTGGAGGTGCCAAGGAGTCCCTGGAGGGGAGTTGTCCCAGCTCCTCTGCCAGGCTTCTTTCCCAGCCAGCTCCCAGCCTGAGGGCTCAGCTGTGCCCTGGGCAGCTGCTGCCAACGGGCCATTGGGAACAGTTGCTGGGCAATGGCCCAGAGGGTTTAGAATGCCCAGCTTTGGGCACACCCACACAGGGACAAACTGGGCCCACCTGCTCAACTGGGACACGTGGCCACTGCCAAGAGTGGATGAACCTGTGAGCAATTCTCATTCCCTCTTTTGTCTTTTCCCTAGTTTTTGGTGTGAATCATTTTGTGTTTGATTTTCCCCAAAATGCCAGTCTGGCTTTCCCAGAGGTGTCAGCAGAAGGACTGGGAGAGCAGCAGGGGTGTCCTCCCACCTCACCATCCACCGTGGAGGTGCCTCCAGCTGAGCAAGCACCCGGCTCCCTTGGCAGAGTTTATGGATTTTAGGGATTTATCTGCTGCAGAGATACATGTGTGGAGTTCAGGCCTGGAGGGCAGCTGAGGCTGAGCAGCTCAGGACTGTGGTCCAAGAGGGAGCTGCAGCAGGAGGGTGATGGTGCACCCTGGAGCTGCCTTGGGTACCTGCAGTCACCCTTTCTCCAGGGTGAAAGCAGAAAATGTCATATTTGCTTTTTAAAAGATACTGTTAAAACCACAATATCTTGTTTGGAATAACAGATTGGATGTGCTCATTATGAGACAACTGGACAATAAATAACTTGAGGTGATTTTTCCCCACCCTGAGATCTGCAGTCCTGCCAGTTCTAGATGTTTCTGCTCTGGGTGAGGCTCAAAGCTGTGAGATCCTCATGGATGGCAGATTTTAAAATCAGTGTAAATTGTATTTCTAAGTCTAAAACCTCTTTAAACATGGGAATGTTTTCCCTGGCTCCTGCTCAGAGTTTTCCTCCCTGGATTAAATTATTTATTTGTTGTTTCCCACATGACTTAAGAAATGGTTCAGTTGAGGCTTTCACTAGAACTGACCTGGAGGCACAAATGCAGCTCTGAGAACATGGTCCTTGGGTTCAGGGCATGCCAGTCCACCCTTCTGGGCCACAAAGTTCACTGTTGTTTATAATTAAAGAAATGATTTCTCTGCCCAGCCTGGTGAAACCCTTGGAGGGAGAGCCAGGAATGAAAAGCATGTCAGAGAAATGCAGTGTCCAGGATGGGCTTTAAAAATAGAATTGATATTCTGAAACCTTCAGGAAAATAGGAATAAACAGGTTTTCATGGCTAAGCAGGACAACACATTTAAATCTCCTTAAACAAAGGACATTGGCCTGCCCAGAGAGGGGGTGGACTCACCATCCCTGGAGGTTTTTAAGATGAAACTGGACGTGGCACTGAGTGCCATGATCTGGTGATCACTGTGGGGTTGGACCAAGGGTTGGACTTGATGATCTCAGAGGTCTCTTCCAACCCAGCTGATTCTGTGATTCTGTGATTCTATGAAAGCAATGAAAGACTGTCCAGATCTTTACTGGGGCAGGTCACAACTTTAAAGAGTGAGAGGCCTCCCTGGGCACACCCATAAGGGGATCAACCTATGGAAGAGCTACAGAACCTTCCCCAGAACTCTGAATGCAGGTGGAGCTTTCCTTCCACAGGTCAACAGAAGGGACCCACAAGGGTCATCAAAGTCCAACCCCTGGCCCTGCACAGACACCCCAACAATCCCACCCTGTCTCTCAGAGTGTTGTCCAGACACTGCTGAAGCTCTGGCAGCCTTGGGGCCGTGCCCACTGCCCTGGGGAGCAATGAAGATGAGGAGCTGCCCTTCCTCCCTCCCTCCCACACTTACCTGGGCTTCAGGGCATGGGTATAAAGCACTCTGCCCTCTTTGCTGCTCTTGGCAAGCTCTGCCTTTGAAGAGCCCCATTTCCAGCAGAGGAAAAGGGGATGGGTGAAGGATCCAAAGGGATGCAGGGCCCTGGGAAAACCATCTTTGTCCCAGGGCCACGTTCCAGAAGAGCATTGGTGTGTTTGGGGCTCTGCATTCAGGAGGGGCTCTGGGAGAGGAGTTTTTACATTAATATGAGGTAGAGATTAAGAATTCAGCAAAACATCCCCTGAACATTTGTCACTTTTGCAGGGAGATGACAGACATTAATGTTTCAAAGGATCATTTCCAGCCCTCCCAGGCTCAGCAAAGCCAGACCCAGGAGCCTGATTGCAAAAGGGAGCTTGAACCACAAAGATCTTTCTGGGCTTGGCTCAGCAGTTTCATATGAAAGCAAAAGAAAAGATAAGTTTAATGAGGGGCAGGGTAGAGAGATGTAGAGCCACAACAGCCCAGAGACAAACTGACTGTTGGTAAAACACACCAGTCCCTGCTCCAATATCTTGGGTTACAGCAGGAGTGACTTGGGCTGGTTTCTGAGGTTGCAGGTTATGGGGAACTTGGCTGATTTCTGTTTCTTCAGCCTTACTTTGACAGGTACAGGGAAAGGTGAGAAATTCCTCCAGGTCACTCCTCACATGGAGGAAACACATCAGCCCACCAAAACTCACTGGTTTGGGGTGACAGAGCTGTAAGGAACAGGCTGGAAGGAGGTCAACAAAGCACCAAGGCCCCCCTGGCACCAGTGCCCACCTGCACCAGAAGTGCTTCAGGCTTCAGAGCTTCCTTTCCTTGAAATGGAACAGGCCCTTCTCAAATTCAGAAATGACCTTTCATGTCACTGTTTGGATCACTTTGGTGGATTTGATACAGGACTGTGTTTGAAAAGGAGCAGGAAAAGGGACATCTGCAAAGGCAGGGTAGGAAATCTCATCAAACAGGTTAATTCCTGGGTATTTATTCTCAAAAATGACGCCTTTGCAGCCCCCCCAGCAGAGCTCTGAGGGTGACCAGTGCTCCTGTTCCTCCACAAACCATATTTAGGATGTTCTCAGCCAGCTCTGCAGTCGCTGAGCTCTGCAGACACAATCTGATCATCCTGATGATGGATGCAGAGATGAAGCAGCTCTGACTGGAAATATCTGGCAGGCATTTCAGATTTGCTCATCAATGAACCTCACAAGGTCTGCAGGGCTCACCAGGCTCTAAATCCCACCAGGAGTTGTTTCCTGTCTCTGATTGCTCTGCATTAAAAATATTTCCAGGGTGTGACTCTGCCCATTGCTCTTTTCTCTGCTTCTCATTGCCTGTTATTTGGCACAGGTGCTCTGGGATGTTTGTATTTCACGTGGGCTGAGGTGGATGCCCCAAAAAATGACCTCAGAGCAACATTTTGGAAATAAATGGGAAGATCTGTGCAGGATTCCCAGGTCCCACGAAGGCTCCAGTGAGATTTGAACTCACGACCCCTGGTTTACTAGACCAGTGCTCTAACCCCTGAGCTATGGAGCCTCTGAAATTTGGATGCCTTTGCCTTTGTAAACATTTCATAGAACAGTTTTCTCTTAATTCTCCAGTGCCGTGGGACCTGCACTGCTGGAATGTGCTGCTCCAGGGATTTTGGATTCTCTTTCTGGATTGCACCAACAAAACCATTGGAGTCACAAAACTGCTGGCACAGCAGGTGCACCCAAACCTGGATTTTCCTCTCCTTGAGGTCCTTCCTGTAAGGACACCAAGATGAATAGCTCTGCTTTCCCCCAGAAAAGGAGTTTGGGAAGTTCACAAACAAGAAACAAAGACCTTTGGCCTCCTCAGAGATGTTGCATTTATTTATCAAAGAAGCAAAGAAATAATGGGTCATGAAGATGCTGCAAAGGCTGGAGCTCCTCTCATGGAAGAAAGGTTGAGAGAACTGGGATTGTTCAGCCTGGAGAAGAGAAGGCTCTGGGGGGAACTTATTGTGGCCTTGCAGTGCCCAGAGGGGCTCCAGGAGAGCTGGAGAGGGACTTGGCACAAGGGATGGAGGGACAGGACACAGGGAATGGCTTCCCACTGCCAGAGGGCAGGGATAGATGGGATATTGTGGAGAAATTCTTCCCTGTGAGGGTGGGCAGGCCCTGGCACAGGTTGGGCAGAGAAGCTGTGGCTGCCCCATCCCTGGAAGTGTCCAAGGCCAGGCTGGACAGGGCTTGGAGCACCCTGGGCTGGTGGGAGGTGTCCCTGCCCATGGCAGGGGGTGGGATGGGATGAGCTGTAAGGTCCCTCCCAACCCAAATCAGTCTATTCCAGTCCTTCCCCCTGGAAATCAGCTCTGTGTTTGTTTTCCCTCTCAGCTCTTCAAACATGCCAGTGCTTTGCCAGGAGTCCCTGCTCTGCTTTGGGCTGATTTGTACCTATTTCAAAGCTACTCTTTGATGTCTGAATGTTCAGGATAATCTTTCCTGGAGCTTCATTCTTTGCTGAAGGTGCTTAGAAAGGAGGTGTCCTAAGAAACATTCCCAGGATTTTTCGTTTCTCCACTTCTTAACACACTGGAAGAGCTCTGGAGCCTTGGGTGAGTTAGATAATAACTGCAGAGGGTGAGTTTGGTGGCACAGCCCTGCCTGCTTGGTGGCACAGCCCTGCCTGTTTGATGGCACAGCCCTGCCTGTTTGGTGGCACAGCTCTGTCTGTTTGATGGCACAGCTCTGTCTGTTTGATGGCACAGCCCTACCTGTTTGATGGCACAGCCCTGCCTGTTTGATGGCACAGCTCTGTTTGGTGGCACAGCTCTGTTTGATGGCACAGCCCTGTCTGTTTGGTGGCACAGCTCTGCTTGATGGCACAGCCCTGTTTGGTGGCACAGCCCTGTTTGGTGGCACAGCCCTGCCTGTTTGATGGCACAGCTCTGTTTGGTGGCACAGCCCTGTTTGGTGGCACAGCTCTGTTTGGTGGCACAGCCCTGTCTGTTTGATGGCACAGCCCTGTTTGGTGGCACAGCTCTGTTTGATGGCACAGCCCTGCCTGTTTGATGGCACAGCCCTGTTTGGTGGCACAGCTCTGTTTGGTGGCACAGCCCTGCCTGTTTGATGGCACAGCCCTGTTTGGTGGCACAGCCCTGCCTGTTTGATGGCACAGCCCTACCTGTTTGGTGGCACAGCTCTGTCTGTTTGATGGCACAGCTCTGTCTGTTTGATGGCACAGCCCTACCTGTTTGATGGCACAGCCCTGCCTGTTTGATGGCACAGCTCTGTTTGGTGGCACAGCTCTGTTTGATGGCACAGCCCTGTCTGTTTGGTGGCACAGCTCTGTTTGATGGCACAGCCCTGCCTGTTTGATGGCACAGCCCTGTTTGGTGGCACAGCTCTGTTTGGTGGCACAGCCCTGCCTGTTTGATGGCACAGCTCTGTTTGGTGGCACAGCTCTGTTTGGTGGCACAGCCCTGTTTGGTGGCACAGCCCTGCCTGTTTGATGGCACAGCCCTGTTTGGTGGCACAGCCCTGTTTGGTGGCACAGCTCTTTCTGTTTGATGGCACAGCCCTGCCTGTTTTCAGCCCCTGGATGTGGTGAGATGCTTGGCAAGGCTCTGCCAGTCAGAGTTGCCCAGGCAGGGATGTTCTGCTTCATACACAGTGGCTGGATTTTGTTTCTCTGGGAGGGATCTGCTCTCTCCCCCTTTTCCTGGTGCTTTTCCTGCTGGGCCCTAAAGCTTTTGGGATCCTTGTGGCGTGCAGAGGGGCTGAGATGATGGATGGGATCCACTGCTGGAAGGTGTCTGTGGCACCTCCTGAGCCTACAGGGTCCCTCTGATTTGGAGAGGGGATACAACCATGGACAAGGTTCTTTGCCCATCACATAGTCCTGGGCAACCGGCTCTGGGTGGCCCTGCTCGAGCAGGGGGTGCCCACATGACCCTCTGATGTGCCTTCCAGCCTCTGCCTGGACATGGTCCTGGCCCCTCTGTGCAGGCTGGGCTTGTTCCCCACGGGGCAGCCCCAGGCAGCTCATCCTGATGCCACCTGCAAGTGCTGCCTCTTTGCTCCTGCTCCATCCTCCATCCTCTGCCATGTCCTCAGGGCTGCTGTGCAGGAGCAGAGAGCTCTCAGCAGTGGGCATCGTGCTGTGGGGCATCACACTCACACCCCACACTGCCATGACCTTCCAGCTGGAGCCTGCATGGTGGGAAGGGCTGTGCAGTGGCAGGATCTTCATGGCTGTATTGCACAGTTTCCTCCTGCTGTCTCCATCCTCTGCATTCCATTGGGACACTTCCCACCCTCATCCCTGTCAGTCCTGCAGCTCAGTGACCTTCTCCTGTGAGACCAAAAGCAGTGAAGTCATAGGAGAAATTCCCCTCCAAGATCAAGAGGGATCTCACCTACACTGAGGCTTTCCAGGGAGGTGGAAACATGTCCTGGAGCAGCTGGTTATGCCCAAGCATGGCCAGGATACGTGACCTTATGGAGAGGTCCAGCTGCAGGATGGACACACATCACTCCCTGCACAACAGTGCTGGATTTGGGGCAAGTCCTGATCCTGTGGTGCTGCCACACTTGGTGCCTGAGGCTGAAGAGGCACCTGGGCACAGCCTGGCCTCAAGTCTTCTTATTCCTCTTAATTTGGAGCTCAGGCTGGACCTCAGCTCTTCTTTTGCTTTTAATTCGGAGCTGAGGCTGGTCTACCTCCAGGGGCTGCTCCAGCTCCAGCTGCCCACCCATATCCATCTGGGATCTGTCCCAGCATGTAGGAAAACTGGAACAATGGAAACTCTGCTGCTGTAAGGCAGCCTTTTCCCAGTCCCATCGAGGAGGTGCTGCTGCATTCCCTGCTCAAATCCTGCACTCTGGTGCAGTCTGTTGTAAAGGTGTAGTTCCAGCATCCATTTTTCCTATTTGGAGCTCTTTCAAAGAATCCCAGAATATGCTGAGCTGGAAGGGACTCACAAGGACCATCCAGTCCAACCCCTGGCCCTGCACAGACACCCCAACAATCCCACCCTGTGCCCCAGAGCATCATCCAAACCCTCCCGGAGCTCTGGCAGCCTTGGGGCTGTGCCCACTGCCCTGGGGAGCCTGGTCAGTGCCCACCACCCTCTGGGGGAAGAGCCTTTCCCTGAGATCCAACCTGACCCTGCCCTGGCACAGCTCCAGCCATTCCCTGGGTGCTGTCCCTGCCCTGGCATAGCTCCAGCCATTCCCTGGGTGCTGTCCCTGCCCTGGCACAGCTCCAGCCATTCCCTGGGTGCTGTTCTTGCCCTGGCACAGCTCCAGCCATTCCCTGGGTGCTGTCCCTGCCCTGGCACAGCTCCAGCCATTGCCTGGGTGCTGTCCCTGCCCTGGCACAGCTCCAGCCATTCCCTGGGTGCTGTCCCTGCCCTGGCACAGCTCCAGCCATTCCCTGGGTGCTGTCCCTGCCCTGGCACAGCTCCAGCCATTCCCTGGGATCTTTCAGCTGAGCCCCATGACATTGCTGCTTTGGGTCATGTCACTCAGCAGAGCTCTGCCAACTGAGAGTGTCCCTGGCAGTGAGCAAGGGAGGGGAACTTCAGTGCCTTCTCCTTGCAGGGGCAGCAGCAGGAGCACCCAGCAGGTGCATCAGCTGTTTGTGTCCCTTTCGTGCTCTTTTATCCTTCCATGGTGAGCCCCCAGGATGCCAACTCAAGGAAAGCAGCTGAATCTCGTGGGCTGTGACCAACCACTCCTCAGTCTGAGTTTCCAGCTGGGAATGAAACAGTGACAAATGTGGGGTTAATGTCGAGAGACCAAGAGCACAGAACTTGAAAAATGTAGACAATGAGAAGCTCTGCCATGCCCATGAATATTTACATAGAAGTGGTAGATATGGGCAGTGCCAGGCTGATTGAGAGACCTGTAGAGCCTCCCCCTTGGTGCACTGGGCTCTCACTTGGAGGGTTTCTGGGCACAGAAGGAGCTCTGCCCCTGCACAGTCCCTTGTGCCTCAGTTTCTTCACATCAAATAGGGAAGTCCTGTTTGGAAAGGACTAGGACTAGGACTAGGATTAGGACTAGGAACAGGAAAAAGAACAGGAACAGGAATAGGAAAGCTCAGTCTTGAATACCTTGAATTTGAGGGAAGTATTTCTGGAGGCTCTGCCAGGCTGCAGAAATCCTGGTGATGGTTGTGCATCAAAGCCTCGGGCACAGAAGTGTCCCGTGGCAGAGGAAAACACACAACAGCAGCTGAAGAGTTTCAGGGTCTGAGGCGGAAGATGCACAAAGAGAAAATCTGAGTACAAACGTTCAAAGGGTGACTCAGAATAAGCCACATTGTGTCCATTATTCCTGGTCTTTTTTGTGGGAGAGAATTGCTGTCTTTGAAAGCAAGCGGAAATTAAGAGCATCCATCCTGCCAAGCCCAGACAAACACCAACCCTCATTAGGTGTCCTGAGAGGCAATTCTCAGCCCTTTATCTGCCAAGCCAAGAGCAGGGCTCTGTGGTAGCTTTGCAGGAGAAATGATGAATTTCCTGGCATGGGTTCAGGGCCTGAGCTTGGCATTGGGTAAACTCACAAAGAAGCTCAAAGCCAATCAAACAACCTGGTACAAACGCTGCTGAAAGGAGCCCTTTGGGGGCACGCAGTGAGGACACGGAGCAGCCCAACAAATCTGCAAAGAATAAAGGACATCCCATGCAGGAACATGTGCTCAGAGAGGGGTTTACAAGAGCAGCTGGGCTTGGAGCCTGAGAGCACATGGCTGAGCCAGGAGAGGCACTGCCTGGCAGAAGCAAACAGGGGAACAGTTTGCCACAGGCTGTTTGCAGCCCTTGACTCGAAAAGTAATATGGTTTCAATGTGTCCTGCTGCTGGGAGCATTTTGATGAGCAATAACTGCTGCTGGTAATGAGAAGGGATGGGGTGGTGATTGGGACGGGCTGGGTGGTGCTGGAGAGGCTGTGCCCTTGGTTCCTGGAGAGTGAAACTCAGCCACAGCTGCCCTTCTCAATGTCACTGTGCCCTGAGACACTTGGAGGTTCTCACCTCAGTGTCAGACCCTTGCAATGGCCTGGAAAGGAGTTTTACTACTGCCTTTTCCTGCTGCCACTGCCACCCTTGTGCTTTCACCTCTGACACCAGTGAGCACCAGGAGGGTTGTGCTGTGCCCTCCTGGCACCATCCCCACAGCCTGGGCCTGTCCCCTCCTTGAGTCTTTGTTTGAACTCTGCCCACCCCAGGAATCCCTCCTGGCACCATCCCCACAGCCTGGGCCTGTCCCCTCCTTGAGTCTTTGTTTGAACTCTGCCCACCCCAGGAATCCCTCCTGGCACCATCCCCACAGCCTGGGCCTGTCCCCTCCTTGAGTCTTTGTTTGATCTCTGTCCATCCCCAGGAATCCCTCCTGGCACCATCCCCACAGCCTGGGCCTGTCCCCTCCTTGAGTCTTTGTTTGAACTCTGCCCACCCCAGGAATCCCTCCTGGCACCATCCCCACAGCCTGGGCCTGTCCCATCCTTGAGTCTTTGTTTGAACTCTGCCCATCCTGGGAATCCCTCCTGGCACCATCCCCACAGCCTGGGCCTGTCCCCTCCTTGAGTCTTTGTTTGAACTCTGCCCACCCCAGGAATCCCTCCTGGCACCATCCCCACAGCCTGGGCCTGTCCCCTCCTTGAGTCTTTGTTTGATCTCTGCCCATCCCGGGAATCCCTCCTGGCACCATCCCCACAGCCTGGGCCTGTCCCCTCCTTGAGTCTTTGTTTGATCTCTGCCCACCCCAGGAATCCCTCCTGGCACCATCCCCACAGCCTGGGCCTGTCCCCTCCTTGAGTCTTTAATCTCTGCCCATCCCGGGAATCCCTCCTGGCACCATCCCCACAGCCTGGGCCTGTCCCCTCCTTGAGTCTTTGTTTGATCTCTGCCCATCCCAGGAGTCCCTCCTGGCACAGCTCCTGTCTCCTCCTGGCTGCCCAGTGTGTGCTGAGGTCTGGCCCAGGCCAGGAGCAGGTTTGCCCCTTGCCTTGTGACATGTCCTCCAGGCAGGACTGTGCTCCATCCTCAGCCCAAGAGCATGGGATGTGCAAGGTTGGTCCAGTTTGCCCCCAGCACTCCTGCCAAGAGCTTTCTTCCCACAGCCCAGAGGCAAATCTGCCTCCTTTGTGCCTGCAGTGGAATCTGCCCCAGTCAGACCAGTCAGGTTAGTCCATGTTGGAAATCTGGGATAATCCTCTGCCAGCTGGGAAGGGATCCCCAGCTGCATCATGGCTGTGCAGAACCAGGGGTGAAGCCCCATGAACTCCTTCCTCACCCCACAGACCTTGTGGACCAAAGCAAAACTGCCTCCAGCAGTGCTGAGTCTCTGGTGGGAATGGTACTGTGAGAAGTGAGGAGTAGTAATTGCTGACTTACTTCAGCAAGGCCTTTGACACTGTCTCCCATAATATACTCCTGGAAAAGCTGGTAGCCCATGGCCTGGACAAGTGTACCCTCTCCTGGATTAAGAGCTGGCTGGAGGGTCGGGCCCAGAGAGTGCTGGCAAATGGAGCTGTGTCCAGCTGGTCACCAGTGGTGTCCCCAGGGGTCTGTGTTGGGTCCAGTCCTGTTTAACATCTTTATTGATGATTTAGATGAGGGGACTGAGTCCATCATCAGCAAATTTACTGATGACACCAAGTTGGGAGGGAGTGTCGACCTGCTGGAGGGCAGGAGGGCTCTGCAGAGGGATCTGGAGAGACTGGAGAGATGGGCTGATTCCAATGGGATGAAGTTCAACAAGGCCAAGTGCAGGTCCTGCCCTTTGACCACCCCAACCCCCTGCAGCACTCCAGGCTGGGCACAGAGTGGCTGGAGAGCAGCCAGGTAGAGGGACCTGGGGGGACTGAGGGACAGGAAGCTCAACAGGAGCCACCAGTGTGCCCAGGTGGCCAAGAAGGCCAATGGGATCCTGGCCTGGATCCAAACTAGCGTGGCCAGCAGGCCCAGGGCAGTGACCCTTCCCCTGGACTCTGCCTTGGGGAGGCCACACCTTGAGTGTTGTGTTCAGTTCTGGGCCCCTCAGTTGAGGCAAGAGATTGAGGGGCTGGAGCGGGGCCAGAGAAGAGCAACGAGGCTGGAGAAGGGACTGGATGTGGCACTGAGTGTCCTCTGAAACACCTTCAGGGACAGAGAATCCACCTTGTCTTGATCCAATCCCACTGTGATCACCAGCCCAGGGCACTCTGTTGGATCAAGCGTTGGTGATCTCAGAGGTCTCTTCCAACCCATCTGAGAAGAGAAGAGCAACGAGGCTGGAGAAGGGAGTGGAGCACAAGTGCTGTGGGGAGAGGCTGAGGGAGCTGGGGGTGTTCAGCCTGGAGAAGAGGAGGCTCAGAGGTGACCTCAGCACTGTCTGGAACTCCCTGAAGGGAAGTTCTGGCCAGGTGGGGGTTGGTCTCTTCTCCCAGGCACTCAGCAATAGGACAAGGGGGCACGATGGGCTCAAGCTCTGCCAGGGGAAATTGAAGTTGGAGAGTAGAAAGAAATTCTTTGCAGAGAGAGTGCTCAGGCATTGGAATGGGCTGCCCAGAGAGGGGGTGGATTCCCCATCCCTGGAGGTTTTTCAGCTGAGCTTGGCCGTGGCACTGAGTGCCATGATCTGGTAAAGGGACTGGAGTTGGCCCAAGGGTTGGACTCGATGATCTTGGAGGTCTTTTCCAACCCAATTGATTCTATGATTCTATTCTATGATTCTATCCTGCTCTCAGGCAGGAGTGGTGCCCACCCAGGAGCCCATCCCTGGGCTCTGTTGCCAGCCCACCTTGTCCACATGGGCTTAGTTTAGTGATCCAATCAGGACAAAGAGAATGTGGTGGGAGGTGGCCATGACTGTGAGGGTTGAAGAATTCAGCAGTGTGGGGTATGGAAACTTCATGCAATTGCACAATTTGGGGGTAAAATGTGTATTTCTTGCTGTCTTTACCCCAGCAAGGCCTGGAATACAGAAATGTTTATCCAACACTGAGTTTTGCAGTTCCCAAGAGTTTCTTTTCCCTGGTCAATCCCACCCAGTTTGCTTGTGGAACAGAGTGCATTGTACTTACCCTCATGGCAGAATTTAATTATCAAAGTAACTTCACCTCTTTAGTTAAATTGTACTTAAACTTTACCTGTTTAGCTGTAACAGAATGTAATGGTTTGACCCATGGCTTCCTCAGTATCCATTGTATCTAAGGAAGTTCCAAGTATTCCACACGTGTCTTCCATGTAGCAGTGGGGGAGTGGTTTGTTGGTTTCTTCTTCCCTTCCTTGGCTGAGGAGCTGGAGGGAGGTGGTTGAAGTCTGGTCCCTCCGGTCCCTGGTGGTTCTCCTGTCCTGGGTGAGATTGTTTCATTCTTGTTCCCCTTCCTTGAGGTTTTTAATTGTGTTTGTTTTGATTCATTCGGTTTCTTTGGGGTGGGTTGGTGTCTTCCCTATTTCCCAGCTAATCAATCCCCTTTTCTCCCTTCCCCTCTCCCCTGGGGGGTGGGATCCTTTGTACTGTGTATACAGTGTGGTTTGTAAATATTAGTAAATTTAATTTATTCTTTTTTATTCAGTTCAGTTTCTTTAGAGTGCGTTTCTTTTCAGTTTTTTTCTTTGCCTTTCCTTTGCTGGGAAGGTTCTGGGAGGGGGAAGGGGGGCCAGTCCAGGGTTGGCAACAGCCAGGCCAGACCTGCGACACACACTTAAATATCTCCTGCCCACTCTGACAACACCCATCTAGGGGTAGATTCCCAATGCTCACTGCACATCCAAGCACCAGGGAAAACTCCTCTGGATTGTTTCTCCTGTCAGATCCTTCCTGTCTCCGTGGCTGCTTTTTCCACCCAGGCTGCCTGAAAATGCCGTGACGTTGTTCCAGTTTCACCTGCGAGATGAGGAGTCTGCAAAGCAAAACCTGACAGCTACAATCCTAATTTTCATGGAAAAATGGGACTTTCCACTGTGTCCTTTGCTTTTACCCACAGACCAGGGACACTGCTACAAAGGGGAAATGTTTGTGTACAGCAAATTAGGCCTCGTTTTCATGAATTGTGGCTAATCTTAGCAAAGGTTTTCAGAACAAAACTCCTGTAAAGGGAGTCCCAGGACAGTGACCTCCTGTGCTGTGGAAAGGCCAGAGCTCAGCAATGGGCAGCATCTCTTGCAACAAAGCTGTCCTGATTTGAGATAAGCAACTGCCAACCCCCCCAAGCACAGAGAGAAAAGCCTCCCTCCTAACACCAGGGAAAGGGAGGAAAAGAGAGGGGAAAGAAAAAAACCACTTCAAACTGCATTTATACTAAATCTACATATATTTTTCACAGAAAGAAAGAGACAATTAGAAGAGAGTACAAATATACACTCACACAAGTCTGCAACAACAAGTTCCCCACCTCAACTTCTTAACGAACACACAAATTCTACTGTCCTAACTACACATTACTTAAGAAAAACCTTATTCCCCAGGGAGACAAACTCAAGCAGAAAGGAGAGACCCAGAACAACACAATTTACTTTCCTGAGATACCCTGTGAGCCAGTGGTGGGCCTGGTCCTCTCCATCCCCCCTGGGGCAGCATCGTGTGTCCTCCCAAGAGGAGGCTGAGAAGAGACTGCCTTGACCACTCCCACACTGGTTCCTACTGCCCTGGAGATGATGTCATAGTGTGGTATGGAATACAGAGTTACTGGCTAGAAGAGGTCAGCTGTCAGCTCAGCCCAGCTCAGGTCAGCTGTCAGCTCAGCCCAGCTCAGGTCAGCTGTTGGCTCAGCCCAGCTCAGCTCAGCTGTCAGCTCAGCCCAGCTCAGGTCAGCTGTTAGCTCAGCCCAGCTCAGGTCAGCTGACAGCTCAGCCCAGCTCAGGTCAGCTGTTAGCTCAGCCCAGCTCAGGTCAGCTGACAGCTCAGCCCAGCTCAGGTCAGCTGTTGGCTCAGCCCAGCTCAGGTCAGCTGTTGGCTCAGCCCAGCTCAGGTCAGCTGACAGCTCAGCCCAGCTCAGGTCAGCTGTTGGCTCAGCCCAGCTCAGGTCAGCTGACAGCTCAGCCCAGCTCAGGTCAGCTGTTGGCTCAGCCCAGCTCAGGTCAGCTGACAGCTTCAGCCTAGTTCAGACTTCAGAGCCCAAATCTAGGCCCACCTGGGTGAACCCATAACAAAAGCAATGATCCAAAGCCAAGATGTTTGTGTTCCACAGGAGGGAACATCCCTCCTGGAGCAACAGGGACCTTTGGGGGCACCTCTGGTGGGGCTCTTTGTGCACAGCAAGAGGAATTGTTACATCCCATTGGGGTCCCAGCAAGCCACCAGTAACTGTGCCTGTGGGATTCACACATTTTCAGGCTGGCAAACCAAAGACAAGTTTGCAGGTGCTGCCAAGATAAGAATGGAATTTGCCCAGAGACCTTGAGCTGGTGCAGAAGCAAGAAATGAAGGTGCAGAAACTCTGGGGAGTGACATTAATAGAGCTCCTTTATAAAGTTAAAATAAGTTGCATTAAGACTCTAGCAATTGTTAGGAAATATGTATTACCTGACAATCAGCTATAGCTGTGTGATGTTGGGTGGTTTGCAGGGGGTGTGTGGGTTTTCAGATTGTGTGTAACTGTGTGAAAAAGCAGCTCTGAATACAGTCCCTCCTGAAACTTGAATATTCCTGTGCAAGAATGATTTAAATATTGTTAATGTAAAAATAGTTGCATCCCTTTCTCTTTTCCCTCCCTTCCTCTGCCCCTCTTCTCTCCTCTCCTCAACTACTGTAACTCCTGATGAAGAGGACTGAGAAATAAACTACCAGAAGCCCACATAAAATGAGATGCACTCAAGTGATTTATTTAATGATGGGGGTTGAAGCCCCTGAAAAGCCCCTAAAAGACTCAACTGAGAGCTGTGTCAGTGGAGTTCAGTGTCATGACAAGTGCCCTGGAGCTCAGCTCCCCCCCACACTGTGGCATGGTCTCCATGAGGGACCACCTCAGCACACACTCAAAGCTTGACAATGTGATGGACCCTGGTAATGATCCCACCAAAAGCTCACAAGCTTCATCCTGTGAGTTAAAAGAAACCCCACAAATCTCAGCAGCAATTTGGTCTGAGCCAAGGAGGATAAACTTATTTCACTGGTGCTCTTGTAGCCATTCTTGAAGGCTAATTTTTAAATCATTCCAGCAGTGGGAGGATGAAGCTGGACAAGAGAAAACTGGGGAAGTTTTCTGTTACCTGGCACGGGGTTCTTTCTGGCCTTAAAATGAACCTTGAAGTTTGAATTGACTCTCCTGGTCTCTCCTTATCTGCTGGTGCTTGTGAGCAGCCCAACCACTACCTCAAAGCTCCTGCCTTCCTTTAAAGTACCCTTGTAAAGTTTTCTTGGAAACCAGGAAGAGTTTCTACAAGCCCTGGAAAAAAACCCCCCAAGGTCTGATGTTTGGAGTAAACACGTTGCTCTGAGAGTGCCCCTTTTGTCCCTGTGCTGGGAGAACAGGAGTTGTTTCTGGAATGTGGCTGTCACTCTTTGAGCTGCTTTAACTTCTCCCTGGAGTCCCCCTTGGAATACCAAGTTGGTCCAAATTTTACCCTTGTCCTGCTTCAGATTAGCAAAGAGCAGAATGGAGCTTGTTTGGAAAACAAGCGCTGGGGAGGCCTGGGGAGATTTGCAGGCACGAGTCAAAGGGCCTTTCCAAGAATTTTCAGGAACACTTGTGGAACAGAGAGAAATGGATCTTTCTCAGTATCACATGGCCCAGGAGCACAGGGTTTGTGCACCAGCAGGAAGTCTGCTCTTCACAGGCACAGGCCACCAGCTCTGCCGTGAGCTCCACCACTCTGGTCAGGGTCTGGTGGTCCTCTGGTCTGGGAGGGCTTGGCAGTCACTGGCCCTGAGGGGCTTTGCTGTCTGGCAATAAACCCCAGCTGGTGGAGCCCTCAGCACCTGTCAGCACCAACAGAGGAGGCCCTTCCAGAGACAGATGCCCTTAATTCCAGCTGAGTTGCCAAACTTAACCCCTTCTGAGCCAAACCACACCCAGCACGCCTGAGCTGCAGGAGGAAAGCAACTTCAGTTTATTGGGTAAGTCTCAACCCTGATGCACATGAGATGTGAAATAAGAGTAAGAAATAAATAATAAGAACAAGAAATAAAAAGAAATAAACAAGAAATAAAATAAAATAAAAAAAGAAAAGAAATAAAAAAGAAATAAAATAAAATAAAATAAAATAAAAAAAGAAAAGAAATAAAAAAGGAATAAACAAGAAATAAAATAAAATAAAAAAAGAAAATAAATAAACAAGAAATAAAATAAAATAAAAGAAAAGAAAAGAAAAGAAAAGAAAAGAAATAAAAAAGGAATAAACAAGAAATAAAATAAAATAAAATAAAATAAAAAAGAAAAGAAAAGAAATAAACAAGAAATAAACAAGAAATAAAATAAAATAAAATAAAATAAAATAAAAAGGAAAAGAAATAAACAAGAAATAAACAAGAAATAAAATAAAATAAAATAAAATAAAATAAAATAAAATAAAATAAAATAAAATAAAAAAGAAAAGAAATAAACAAGAAATAAACAAGAAATAAAAAAGAAATAAAATAAAATAAAATAAAAAAGAAAAGAAATAAACAAGAAATAAACAAGAAATAAAAAAGAAATAAAATAAAATAAAATAAAAAAGAAAAGAAATAAACAAGAAATAAACAAGAAATAAAAAAGAAATAAAATAAAATAAAATAAAATAAAATAGAAAAGAAATAAACAAGAAATAAAATAAAATAAAATAAAATAAAATAAAATAAAAAGGAAAAGAAATAAAAAAGAAATAAAAAAGAAATAAAATAAAATAAAATAAAATAGAAAAGAAATAAACAAGAAATAAAATAAAATAAAATAAAATAAAGTAAAATAAAATAAAAAAGAAAAGAAAAGAAATAAAAAAGAAATAAAATAAAAAGAGATAAACAAGGAATAAAAAGAGATAAACAAGAAATAAAAAAGAGATGAACAAGAAATAAAAGTAATTTCCCACCCCTGAAATGGGATGCAGCACTTCACAGGTTGTCATGCAGTGATTGCTGGATGGGGTTAATCATCTAAGGGCATAAAACCAGGGACTTACACTTGCATTCTGAGGTAACTGCTCCAGCAGCAGATCCCTGAGCTCTGCCCCCTCAGCGCTGGGAAGGAGCATTTCACTGAGCAAATGAGCCCATATTGCCATGATTGTTTTGCTGTGTCACGAGTCAGACCCAAGAGTGTAAAGCACACAAAGCTGAGTGTGGGGAAACTCCCAGGCAGGTCCTGGCAGCATCACTGCTGCTCCACAGTCAACTCTCCTCCAAAAACTCAGCCTGTCAGTCTCACATGAAAGGGTTGGGAATGCACAGCCCCTCTGACAGTTCAAATATTCCTCATGGAATCACAGAATCATGGAATGGATTGGGTTGGAAAAGACCTCCAAGATCATCAAGTCCAACCCTTGGTCCAACTCCAGTCCCTTTACCAGATCATGGCACTCAGTGCCACAGCCAAGCTGCGTTTAAAAACCTCCAGGGATGGGGAATCCACCCCCTCTCTGGGCAGCCCATTCCAATGCCTGAGCACTCTCTCTGCAAAGAATTTCTTTCTGATCTCCAACTTCAATTTCCCCTGGCAGAGCTTGAGCCCATCGTGCCCCCTTGTCCTATTGCTGAGTGCCTGGGAGAAGAGACCAACCCCCACCTGGCCAGAACTTCCCTTCAGGCAGTTCCAGACAGTGCTGAGGTCACCTCTGAGCCTCCTCTTCTCCAGGCTGAACACCCCCAGCTCCCTCAGCCTCTCCCCACAGCACTTGTGCTCCAGTCCCTTCTCCAGCCTCGTTGCTCTTCTCAGTTGGGTTGGAAGAGACCTCTGAGATCACCAAGTCCAACCCTTGATCCAACCCCACTGTGATCACTCTGGCACTCTGTGCCCTGGGCTGGTGATCACAGTGGGGTTGGATCAAGACATGGTGGATTCTCTGTCCCTGGAGGTGTTTCAGAGGACACTCAGTGCCACATCCAGTCCCTTCTCCAGCCTCGTTGCTCTTCTCTGGCCCCGCTCCAGCACCTCAATCTCTTTCCTGACCTGAGGGGCCCAGAACTGAACACAACACTCAAGGTGTGGCCTCCCCAAGGCAGAGTCCAGGGGAAGGGTCACTGCCCTGGGTCTGCTGGCCACACTATTTTGGATCCAAGCCAGGATCCCATTGGCCTTCTCGGCTCTGGAGGAAAAAAGATGCAAATACCAGGCATGCATCCAATGCCAATAACTGATGCAGGAGGGCAGGCCTTGTACCAGAACCTGCCCTGGCTCCTTTCCTGCACATTTAAGCCAGGGAGAAATGGGAGTGAGAAGGTCATGGAGAGCTCAGCAATCCTTGGTTACCACAGCAAATCCTCCATCCTGTGACCAGAAATCTGCCCCTGAAAAACCCACAGAGATGAAGCTGAGGGCAGTGCCAAAGTCTCCCCCTGCACTGCTGAGCTTCGTGTTGCTGCTCTGCAATACCCAAGGTAAAGGAGTAAACCAGCACAGATGGTCCAACGTGCTCTGGGATCTGCATTGGGCATGTTGGGGATGCTGCTGGATGTGTCCAGTTCCTGGAGACAAGGGGCTCTCACACCATTTCGTCTCCAGGAGCCTCACTCCAGGCTGGAACTGCAGAAGCTGGGACAGCCCCACAGAGAGTTGGCAGAATTAGTGCAATTTCAACAGGAAATTCAAAATTATCTGCTGTAAAAATCTCATTGGAGTGCCAGTGTCACAGCCTCGAGTGCAGGGGCTCAGCCCCAGCTCGTGGTGGGCAGCAGGAACACGGACTTTAGGGACAAAACTGGTGGGATGTGACAGCAGGAGGTTGTTTGACCCAAAGTGAGACCACCAGACAAAGCCCCATTTTTTGCTGTGCCCTGGTGAGGATCCATTCCCTGCTGCCCATTGACTCCTGCCTGAGCAGTGCCAAAGCTGCTCAGCAGGGTGGAGACAACACCTGATCAGCAGCAGAAAAGCTGCAGGAGCTGAACAGGCTGAGCTTGACTCAATTTGGTGCCTGCCAGAGCTGAGCAGTAGAAAAAGGGTCCATGACTCAGGTGCTGTGGCTGAGGGTTATGCCATCATGGACCCCTGGGTGCTTACTGGGCACCAGCAGATGCACAACCATTGATTTATGAACAAATGTTTCCACTCTAACTTATTACAGTTGCTGCAGATGCCACCTCTCCTAACTACTCTCAGGCCAGCAGCAGGCACTCCTGTAGGAGTAAGCAAGCTGCTGTTCAGCCCAAATGGCCAGGCCTGGATGGAGGACTGTCTTCTGGGTGTCCTCAGGAAGCTCTCCATGAAATCTCTTTCCCATCACACCCTCATTTTGGGCATCACAGCCTCATTTCAGGTCTTATACTGAGCAAAACTCCCTCTGGGTCTCTTGGGAAACCTGTGGTTCATCATCTTCTGGGGCATTGCAAAGGACCCCCAGAATGGTTCCCTTTCTTGGCTTGTGATGTTGTAAAGGCTCTTCCCCCAGAGGATGGTGGGCACTGATCAGGCTCCCCAGGGCAGTGGGCACGGCCCCAAGGCTGCCAGAGCTCCAGGAGGGTTTGGATGATGCTCTGAGGGACAGGGTGGGATTGTTGGGGTGTCTCTACAGGGCCAGGGGTTGGACTGGGTGGTCCTTGTGGATCCCTCCCTGCTCAGAATATTCCATGATTCTTTGATTCTCCAGATCTCCATGAAGGACCATCCTCCACACACACATGAGAGGTCAGGATATTCTGTGACTCCAGAATTCTATTAAAAAATCAAGCAACCAAAGACCCCTCCCCAAAAAAGCCTTCAGGCACCTGAATGGCTGGTGGGGATGAAAAAGCTAAAGGAGGGTTTGGTTTGTTCTCATTTGTTTAGTTGGCTGCTCAGAGATCAGTGGTTTCCAACTGAATCCATGGTTAATCTCATCCCAGCTGAGGGTCAGCAGAGAATCATAGAATTTCCTGAACTGGGAGAGATCCACCAGGACCACCCAGTCCAACCCCTGGCCCTGCACAGACACCCTAACAATCCCACCCTATTCCTCAGAGCACCATCCAAACCCTCCTGGAGCTCTGGCATCCTTGGGGCTGTGCCCACTGCCCTGGGGAGCCTGGTCAGTGCCCACCACCCTCTGGGGGAAGAGCCTTTCCCTGAGATCCAACCTGACCCTGCCCTGGCACAGCTCCAGCCATTCCCTGGGTGCTGTCCCTGCCCTGGCACAGCTCCAGCCATTCCCTGGGGGCTGTCCCTGCCCTGGCACAGCTCCAGCCATTCCCTGGGTGCTGTCCCTGTCCTGGCACAGCTCCAGCCATTCCCTGGGTGCTGTCCCTGCCCTGGCACAGCTCCAGCCATTCCCTGGGTGCTGTCCCTGCCCTGGCACAGCTCCAGCCATTCCCTGGGTGCTGACCCTGCCCTGGCACAGCTCCAGCCATTCCCTGGGTGCTGTCCCTGCCCTGGCACAGCTCCAGCCATTCCCTGGGTGCTGTCCCTACCCTGGCACAGCTCCAGCCATTCCCTGGGTGCTGTCCCTGCCCTGGCACAGCTCCAGCCCTTCCCTGGGTGCTGTCCCTGCCCTGGCACAGCTCCAGCCATTCCCTGGGTGCTGTCCCTGCCCTGGCACAGCTCCAGCCATTCCCTGGGTGCTGTCCCTGCCCTGGCACAGCTCCAGCCATTCCCTGGGTGCTGTCCCTGCCCTGGCACAGCTCCAGCCCTTCCCTGGGTGCTGTCCCTGCCCTGGCACAGCTCCAGTCATTCCCTGGGTGCTGTCCCTGCCCTGGCACAGCTCCAGCCATTCCCTGGGTGCTGTCCCTGCCCTGGCACAGCTCCAGCCATTCCCTGGGTGCTGTCACTGGTCCCCACAGAGCAGAGTCTGGAGCTGCCCCTCATGAGGAAAGCACAGACCCTGATAAGCTCTGCCCTCAGTGTCCTCTTTTCTATATTGAATGAGCCAGGTGACCTCAGCTGCTCCTCACATATGACTTCCCCTCAAGGCTCTTCACCATCTTCATGTCTCTCCTTTGGACTCTCTCTAACAGCTCTAGACCCTTCCTATTTGTGGCACACGTTACTGAGGTGAGGCCACACCCCGACCTCTCAGTAAGGGCTGAGCTTTCAGCACAGAAAAGTAATGACCTCTTCCAGACTGCCTGAGGGATGTGCCAGCACCCCTCATGCCAGGCTGGGACAAGACCAAGGCTGCCAGGGTATGGGCACAACCCCTGTCATATCAGGGAGAAGCAGCTCCTGTGCACAGCCATGGGCTGCAGCTCTTGGCAATATCAGCTGACACATCTCCTGTCTCTGCTCTCTGGGAGGGTTTTCATCTTGAATCTCTTATCGGTCAGTTTTCCTGGCACAGCACATGTGTCTGTGCAGCCTGAGCAGGCAGAGCTCCTCTGGACACAAGTGTTTCCAAACATCCAGGGGCAGAAATCAGCCCTGGGAAGTGAGGTCTGCAGGTGGGTTTGTTGAAAGGAACTTTTGCAGCCCCATCAGAGGTGACTGATGCCTGGACTCCATCAGACTCAGGCTCAGTGGTGAGGGAATAACGAGGCAAACACAGCCCTAAAACTCCCTGTAGCAGGAAACTTGGGAGACTAAAATGTGATCCTTTCCTTCTTTGCTAAGGCAGGACAAGGGTTTATTATTCTCTGACTGAAGAAGGGGCAGGGCAGGGGGATTAAAGCTGAATTTGCAGAGGCAGATCAGCAGCTGCCCAGACACCTCCATCAATAAACCCCCTGCAGACAGGGACGGTGCTGTCTGAGGCTCACTCAGGAGATGTGATATGGGCAGTGGATTTGCCACACATATTTCACATCATCTGAGCTAAACCCCGAGAGCAAACAAAAATACCACTGAGGAAGCCAATCCTGCTGGGAATTTGGCAGCAAACACGAGATCAGGCTCTGTGTGTGTGGCAAGAGCTGCTTGTTGTGGGGGCGACTCGGCGGTGCCTGCCCAGGGCCTGATGTGGTGTTGGCTCCTGCTGGAGACAGCGTGGGAATCTTGGCTCCACTGGAAGAGCCATGCACATGCTTCCATGGAATTGCCTCATTCCCAAGGGGTGGTGGCGAGCCTGGAGCCCCCAGGGCTGTCACTGCTTGTATTGACACCAGATTTCCTCTCCCCCCTCATTGCCTGTTCACACAGTTGTGACATCCTCCTAAATCAGGGACATTTGGCTCTTCTCATTACTGCTTCAAGTAACTTTTCCTCACCAGCAGATGTTGCCAGTTGGCTGCTCAGGGCCTTCTCCAGGCCATGAGTGTTTGGAGCAACCCAGTCCCAGCTCTGGGAGACCTCCCCACCCTGAGAGCTGACCATTCCCCTCTGCCTCTTCTCCTCCACCTGCTACAGCAACCAGACCACGCCAGGACCTTCCTCCTGTGATCTCTTGATTTCCTTAAAACTTTAGTTAAGGTTTCTGTGAAAAGCCTTTAGAAATCCAAGCAGAATTTATCAGCTGGCTCACCCTCAGTCCATGTGCTTGTTGGCCCTTTCCAAGGTCTCCAGAAAGCTGATGGAGCATCATTTTAGTTCAGTTGGTTAGAACTGGTGCTAATAACACCAAGGTCACGGGCTCCCTCCCCTGTGTGGGCCATTCAGTTACAAGATGGACTCGAAGATCCCTGTGAGTCCCTTCCAACTCAGAACACTCTGTGATTCTGAGATTCTTCCCCAGGGCAGCCACATTAAAACTCTTCTGAAGTTGCTCAAGTCACCTGGGTGCTCATTCACTTCCAGCTGGACCCTCCTGACACAGGTTTGGACCCTCCTGATGGCCCTTCCACACTCCTCTGACAGACCTGGGAGCTTGATCAGCCCAAGGAATCACAAACTTCTCCCCCTGTTTGAGGCCCCACCTGAACACTGGGCTGTCCCTTCATGGCCAGGTCCCTTCAAGGACAGTGAGATCTGCACTTCAACCCCCCTGCAGACCCAGGAGGAGCTCTGGGCAGGGAGTGGAGGGGCAGAGGGTGCTCGGGGGGTTCTCCATGGCAGCCCCTCTCCCTCCATGTGGAACGGGACATCTCGCCCGTGCTCTGCTCCGGCTGCAGCCTCGCAAATAACCCACATCTTTCCGGAGCATCCTCGGTGCAGCTTTCGCATGGCAGCAGTGCCCTCTAGTGCGGACCCGGAGCTCGCTCTGCCTCACCCCAACCTCGGGGCACTGCTGAAAAAGGGACCCTAGACCTGACCCCAGACCTGACCCCAAATCTGACCCCAAATCTGACCCCAGGTTTCAGGGAAAATGCCCTTCCCACTGTCCTTCTGCACTGCCTGAGCTGGGGGTGCCTTTGGCACGGGAATGCCAAGAGGGAAGAGGCACAGGGAGCAGTTGTTTTAAAAGCTGTCAAACCCTTTCTGAAAATTCAGATTATTTTAATAGTTTCCAGTAGGTGTGAAATTTCAGCATTGTTATGAGAAATCCCTTACTTTTATTTGTTTCAGGGTTTGCACACTTGATGTCTGGGAAGAAAACCACATGAGGAAAATCTCCCATCCAGTGTCATTGAGAAGTCACAAATGCAGGATGCCCCAGCAGAAACTCAGATCATCTCCTGAAGGAGAAACTTCGCCTGGGAAGAGCCCAGCTCATGTGGGAAGACTTCCCAAAGGGCAAAGGTCACAGAATCCCAGACTATTCTGAGCTGGAAGGGACCCACAAGGATCATCGAGTCCAACTCTGAAGTCAATGGCCCACACAGGGGTTTGAACCCATGACCTTGGCATTATTAAAACCAAGTTTTAACCAACTGAGCTGATCTCAGAGATGGCTGGTGCCCACCTGGCATCACAGCAGGGCAGAGCTGGGTGCCAGGTCACCTCCACGCACCACCTCCCCTGCGAGCCCTGCTATCAGTGGCAGCAAGGCAGGACCTGTCCTGGGCTGTGCCCTCTGTGGTGGTTTCAGCCCAACTGGCAGCCAAACACTGAGCAGGCACTGCCCCACTGCCCCACTGCCCCACTGCCCCACTCCCCACGCCCCCACCAGCTGGGTCAGGGGGAGAATCAGAGGGGCAAAAGCTGGAAAACCTGTGGCTTGAGATAAAGGCAGTTGGATGGGGAAAGAGGAATGCAAAATCCACACAGACAGGTAAAGGAAAACCAAGGACTGATTCCCTGCCTGCCATGGACAGGAGCTGTTCAGCCCCTCCAGGAGAGCAGGGATGGAATGATGACTTGGGAAGACAAACCCCATCACCCCAAATGCCCACCTCGTTCCTCCTTCCCCTCCACTTTATGTACTGACCATGATGTCAGATGGTCTGGAATCCCCTTTGGGTCAGTTGGGGTCACCTGTCCCAGCTGTGTCTCTGCCCAGCCCCCCATGCCCTCCCAGTTTCCCCACCAGTGTGGCAGAGGAGGCCTTGGCTCTGTGTGAGCTCAGCAGCAACAAAACCATCTCTGCAGCATCACCACTGCCTTCAGCAGGAGCCCACACACGGCCCCACAGCAGCTGCTGGGGAGGAAATCAGCTCTCCCCCAGCTGGCAGCAGCACCCCCTCAGTAAAGCACTTGGCACAGGGCAGTGCAGGCTGAGGTGCCACCCTCTGAAGGGCCAGTCCCTCCACCAGCACAGAGTCTGCTGAGATGGCATATTGGTGGTCCTGGAGCCACCTGGCTCAGGGCAGAGGCCTCCAGGAGCAACAACTGGAGCCATTCAGGACCCATTTTATTATCTGCTGGTACTGATACTTGCAGAATGGTATAAACTCTCCAGACAGGCTGGTAACATCACACAGGGATGTGTCCTCCAGGGAGTTTGCAGGGTGGGCACCAATGGGCATTAGCAGGAATTTTTCACAGAATCATAGAAAGATTCAGAGTTTAGATTGGAAAGAACATTTAAAGCTCATGCAGTGATGAGCAGGGACATCTTCAACTGGATCAGAGGGCTCTGCCCAGCCTGACCTGGACTGTTTCCAGAGGTGGGGCAGCCACAGCTTCTCTGGGCAACCTGTGCCAGGGCCTGCCCAGAGCTGTGCCAGCAGATGAGTTCAGTCCCAGTGAGGCAAAAGCAGCCTTTTCCCACAGAATATGGATCATTTGTCTACACTGACTCGTGACAGCTCCTTCAAGCTCAGGCAGCTTTCAGGGCAAATGCTAATTTTCTTTCTTTTTTTGTCTTCTTTTCCTTTTTTTTTTCTCCTAAATCAGGGCAAATTCTAGTCTGCTTTCTGCTGTTTCTCCGTGGATATTTCTGATTCCCCTTCTTATCCAGCTGACATAGGGCAGAAGTGAGGTCCTGTGCTCAGGGGGTTGTGCCCATACCCTGGCAGCCTTGGTCTTGTCCCAGCCTGGCATGAGGGGTGCTGGCACATCCCCCAGGCAGTCTGGAGGAGCCAACTTCTCCCTCTCTGCCTCATTTGCAAAGTGGAACAATGGCCTAGTCCCAAACTGGCCCCAGGTGATTCTCTGTAGCAGAATTCCCTTCCAAACCCCTACATGAAGCTGCCCCCAATGATGCCATTTACACTAACGTGGCCGTGGCCCTGAAAATCCCATTTTCCCAGTTGTGGCTCCCCCTGAATTCGGGAGCCTGTTAATTTTCTGGAGCAACTAAATAGTTTCCTCTGATGATTAAAAAATGAATAATAACAGCAGTGCCAGCCTTCCCGAGGCTCATGTAGGACTGAGCAGCCAGAAATTAAACACAGTAGGAAATTCCTTGAAAACAAATGATTGATACGATCTCTCCCTCCCTCTCAGCTCTGTGATCTGCTTTCAGAATGATTATTAAACACAGGCAAATTCATTTGGTGCTGTAACATGAACAAGACAAATTACAGTCTCTGGAGCTCAGTTAATTGCTAAAGAACATACTGACCCTCTGTGGGTTCATCAGTTATGGTAAGTAATGAACTGAGTGTCTGGCTGGGGGGCTGTGCCAGGACTCGCTGCCCTGCCATGGCTGGCAGTGCCAGGGCCAGCCCAGCCCTGGGAACTGTGGGGTGAGGGATGGCAAACAAAGCCCCTGCACCACCTCAGTGGGCACAATAAAATGATGTGGATGCCCAGGAGCCATGGAAGGGACTCCCACCCTTGATCTGCTGCCATGGAATGGTCTTGCTAAGATGAGTCTTCTTGAGGTGGAATTATCTCCCCAAACTTTACATCTCTGGAATTAATCCAAATTGCCCATTGGTTCCCCGACAGCCAACAATCCCTGCAGGAATTCCAGACCCTGCCCTACCCAAGAGCAGCACCTGCTCTGGCATCTTCCCCAGGGTTTGCCAAGTGTGATCCCAAATCCCATGACAAGTTGAGTTTGAAAGCCCACAGGATTGCCCCCAAAATTCCTGGATGATACGTAGGGATGGGGAGGGATGTTCAGGCCAAATTCAGGTGATAGTTCTGGGGCTTTTGGTGTCATCAGAGAGGTGGAAGTTGGAGATTCACTCGTGGGCTCTGAATGCTCAGCTGTGCAGCACAGGAGTCATGATAAATTCATGAGTGCTGCCAATGCTGCATGAGGTGTCACAAACAGAGTCATTGCTCTCTTTTCATCAAAACATGCCAATTTATTTTTCCTTTTCTTCTTGTTCCCCACTCCATTGTATTAGACGGAGATGTAAAATTATTAATAGAATCGTCCATTAATTTTATGATATTTCATTATTCAATTATTTCCTCCATTATTCTTCCACATTAAATCTGAATAATTTATTCAGTGAATTTTGCAAGCAAAATGTTCAATGCATAATTTTCTCCTTTGTTAATATTCTCCCAGTTCCAATTGTCCATGAGAATTTGATCTAATGCTCTACAGAGGAGCAACCCTGAGACAAAAGACCCAACACAGAGCTGTGCTCAGCACCACTGGTGGTGGTTGGTGCCCAGTGAAGCTCTCGGGGCACCAAGGGTGTGCTGGGGATCCAGCAGAAGTGGCAGCAGGCTGTGCCTGGCACGTCCTGCAGTGGCTCCCACTGTGTGTGAAGCAGTGCCATTCCATCTGGGAATGGAGAGCAGAGCCTTGGGAGCAGCAGAGCAGGGAAGTGTTGGTGTGATTGGCCCTTCTCCAAGCAAAGAGCTCTCCTCAAAATGGGGACAGCAAAATGAGACAGGAACAGCTTCTTACCCACACTTTGTGTCCAGTCAGGGCTGATCTCCACTGGAGACCTCAGCAAGAGGAGGCACTTGGCCCACCAGCCTTCCCTGAGGACAAATTCTGCATGTTGACTGCATCTCCACCCCATGCTGGAGGCCAAACCCACCTCCCACCCCTGAGCTTACATGGGGGCTTTGGCCCTGCTGGAGTTCCCCCTGGCAGAGGGTGGGACATCCTGGCCATCCTCACCTGTCCCTGGCACCAGTGGAGGGGCCATGGGGCTGCTGAGTCCTGCACCTTGGGTCATCCTGGGGAACAGAAGATCATTACAGAAAACCCTGTGCTGGGAGGGACCCACAAGGACCACCCAACCGAACTTCTGTCCCTGCACAGACACCCCAACAATCCCACCCTGTCCCTGTCCCATTGTCCAAACCCTCCTGGAGCTCTGGCAGCCTTGGGGCCATGCCCACTGCCCTGGGAAGCCTGGTCAGTGCCCACCACCCTCTGGGGGAAGGACCTTTCCCTGAGATCCAACCAAACCTTCCCTGAACGGGCACACTTGGCCCGAGGGGACGTGCAGGAGCAGCTCAGGGTGTGATGGCAGTGACTGCCCTCCTGCACACGCCCTGTTGGCTCCAGCCAGCACAGCTGTGTCCACATTGCTCCCAAGCCTGTTCCTTTGGGATGCAGAAAGCACCAGCAACTCGGTGGTGATGACCTTAAAGGCAGGATTGGCATCATCTGTATTTGGCTTCATGAGAACTTCACAATTAGCCAGGAAAGAGCAGCAATTTCTGTTGGTCATTCAGACCATTTGACTTGGCCAATGCTCTGAGGGACACAGTGGGATTGTTGGGGTGTCTGTGCAGGGCCAGGAGCTGGACTGGGTGGTCCTTGTGGGTCCCTTCCAGCTCAGGAGATCTGTGATTCCACATCTCTGTGTCAGGATGGACCAACAGCTCTCCATGGGTCCAGCTGCCCTTCCACACAAGGAGCCTGTGCAGGTGACCAGAGGCCACACCCAGGAGGGAGAACTGAGGAGGTTTTTGCCCCTTGGTGAACAACATCAGCCACTGCTCTGCAAATAAACAGGTCCAGTTTTAGCTCCAGTTAAGATTTGTTCCCAGTTTTCTGTTGTGCATTTTCCAAAAAGACCCTCCTCACTCTGCCTGGGATCTGCTTCTTTCCTGGGAGCTCTTCCACTCTGGGAAGCAGGGACAGAGCTCAGGAGTGGGGGAGACAATGAAAGGCAGAAAAGAGCAAATAAGGAACTTTTATGTCAGAATTATCATTCAAGCCAAAATTTTGGGGAACTTCAGGAATTCACCATGTTTTCCATGAAAGCCACAGGGATGTTTTTAGTGAAACCACGAGCAAACTGAGCCCTTTTGTTTGCACTGGAAGCCACAGAGCAGCCAATCCCCCTCCCTGGCTCCTCAGCTCAGCTGTGCTGATTTGTGGATGAGATCCAACTAAAATGGGACACAAGAACTCCACATTGAGAGGCTGACTGGGCCACCATGGGCTCAGTGTTGGCATCATCACAGTTAAACCTCAGGGAACAGCATTTTTCCTCTCTTAGTCAATAAATCAGGGATAACACGAAGTGGTAAAAATAGAGTGCCACAAAGGCAACTTTTCCTGCTTATTATTAGCCACTGTTTTCTAAAATAACATTCTGGGGCCTACCAGCTCAGCAGAAATACATGCACATATCAGTCCCTTGCAGGGTTCCCACCAACCCATAAGAATGGAGATTTTCTGATTCACTTGGAAAAAAATCTACAGAAGTAGACCAGTCTCCAGTCACCTTGGGGCAGACGCACCCAAGACACAAAGAAGGATGTGCTGCAATGAAACCCAAGAGCTCTGGCAACCCAAAGAGCCCAGTCAGCAGCTGGAAATGTCTGTGCCAAGCCCTGAGGGGTGTGAAGGCAATGACAGCCCCAGAGCCTGCCCTGCAGGGAGGGCAAAGTCACCCAGAGACTGTGCAGAGCCACAGTGTCCCATGGGGGTTTGCAATGGCCATCTGGAGGGGACACCCAAACCCAGCCTGGAGCTCTGACCTCTGCCCAGGGGTGTCTGGCTGAGCCCCAGCTGGTGCCTCTGGGTTTGGCCCCATGGGGGTTTCTTTCAGAAATCCTGGAGAACCTCATTGTCCCAGTTGAGCAGGTGGGCCCAGTTTGTCCCTGTGTGGGTGTGCCCAAAGCTGGGCATTCCAAACCCTCTGGGCCATTGCCCAGCAACTGTTCCCAATGGCCCATTGGCAGCAGCTGCCCAGGGCACAGCTGAGCCCTCAGGCTGGGAGCTGGCTGGGAAAGAAGCCTGGCAGAGGAGCTGGGACAACTCCCCTCCAGGGACTCCTTGGCACCTCCACACCCACCTGAGGGCTCAGCTCTGCTCAGGGGCCACCAACCATTCCAAAATCCCCCCTGACTCCCACAGTCACATCCCCCACTGTGGAACTCCCTGCCCTGGGGGAGGCACTGGGGGCTCCCACCCAAACCTCAGGGGAGACAATCTGGGGTTTTGGGGACTTGGGGAACCACTCCTGGGATCCAGAGGAGGAGCAGACCCTGGCCAGGAGGAGCCCCCCCACTCTCCACCAGACTGTGCCATCATCTGCACCAACAGCTTTGTCCCTTCCTTTTCCTTTGCACTCGGGGGAACCACGTGGGGCTCAGCACAGGGGCCACCAAACCCCCCTGTGTTTGTGCCCCAGGGGGTGGGTTACACTGCTGGGCTTGGGGGTTAAACCCAATTTCTCTTTGTGCCATTGCATTGATTGTAATATTGTTATTAAATTGTAACTCTGACCTATAATCTCTTTTGTGTTGGGTTCATTTCTCCTGCTGCTTTACCTTTAAACCAGGACACTCATTCATGGAGGTTCGCCCAGGGATGGGTGGGAAAGTCTTTCCTCCTGACAGCCAGTGCTGTCCCATCTGTGTTTGCAGCACTGAAGATCCAGGGCTGGGTGAAGAAGAGGGGCAGGGAGACCAAGGGGAAGGGGTTCACACGCCCCAGGGGAGTTCAGCAGAGCTTGGTTTTCCCATGGAACACTTGTCAGGCAGCACTGAAAGTGTTGTCAGGTGGTTGGGCTTCCCCTTCCCCCTGCCTGGTCCAAACAGATGTCAAAAATCAGCCAAGGAGAGAATGTTCATTTAAAGGCTTCACACGTTGTCCCTGCCAAACCCCAAGTGTCTGGACTGCAACCAAATTTAGGCCAGGCTCTGCAGGCACCAGAAATGTTCAGCTCAATTGCCTCAGTAGGAGCCTCCTGTTTTTAGGAACCACTAAGAAAGTGCAATGTGTAGATCAGTCATCTTATTTTCTATGCAACACAGAAACCACCTTAATTCTGCTGCAGGAACTGAGCAGAGGACCCAGTGGGCTGAGAGAGGTGTTTGCAGAGGGCTTGGCATGGGGATGCCACCTGCAGCACTTCTGAAAATAGTTTTCTTACTCAGCTTTAGGTATGGAGCTCCTAACAGGAAAAAGCCAAGAAAAGAAATGAAGCTTTATTTTCTTTTATTATTTTTTAGTATTATTTCATGCAAGGAAGAAGGAGACACAGCTGAGCCTGCTGAGCACTCTGGCTGCAGACACAAGGACACTGAAAGGGAACAGGAGCTTTTTAATTGAAATTGAAAAGTAGAAACCAGACCTGATACTTATTGTGTGGTGCAGAGAGCTTGGGAATCCACCTCGTCCTTTGGAGCCATTAATTATCGCTTAATTAGGGCAAGGAGCGTTTGCAGTGCATGTGGTGGCAGATAATGGGTGAATCTCCAGAGAGACAGGGATCTGGGGACAGAAATAGCAAGTTCCCTACACAAAGGGCAGCTGCTTTTATTGGGAAAGGAAGAGAAGGGGCAGATCCAGGGGGTGCCCATGGGCAGGAGACACGTCAATGTGGTAGAGCTGCATGAACATCCCACACCAGTGCCAGGGAATGGTTTGGAGAAATCAAGGAGGAGACCTGCAGGAGAAGCTCTGGAGGATGGAGAAACCTCCCTCTTTATGGAAGACATCCTCTAGGGAAGCTGCCACCAAGCAGACAGACTTCTGTGGGCTCATCTTGATTTGGGATGGGTGGGGACTTTCTGCACAGTGAGGAGTTGCCATGGGGTGAACCCACCAAGAGCAGCAAATGTGGGTCCAGGCTCATTCCTGCTCATCAGAGAGAGAGTGCTCAGGGATTGGAATGGGCTGCCCAGAGAGGGGGTGGATTCCCCATCCCTGGAGGTTTTCCAGCTGAGCTTGGCCGTGGCACTGAGTGCCATGATCTGGTAAAGGGACTGGAGTTGGACCAAGGGTTGGACTTGATGATCTCAGAGGGCTTTTCCAACCCAATCCATTCTGTGATTCTGTGATTCTATGGATGTGGCACTGAGGGAGAATCCACCATGTCTTGATCCAACCCTACTGTGATCACCAGCCCAGGGCACGGAGTGCCCTGGGCTGGTGATCACAGTGGGGTTGGATCAAGGGTTGGACTTGATGATCTCAGAGGTCTTTTCCAACTCTGTGCCCAGGGCTGGTGATCACCGTGGGGTTGGATCAAGGGTTGGGCTTGCTGATCTCAGAGGTCTTTTCCAACTCTGTGCCCAGGGCTGGTGATCACAGTGGGGTTGGATCAAGGGTTGGACTTGATGATCTCAGAGGTGTTTTCCAACCCAATCAATTCTATGATTCTGTGATTCTATCAATGGCACAGGAGAAAAACCTTCCCAAAGTGTCATTTTGGGTACAGTGGTGCCCCCCAGCCTGGTGATGCTGGGCCAGGAGGACATGGGGCAGACACAGAGGGCTGTTGGGACAGGCAACAGTTGACTAAGTCATGATGTGCAGAGGTTGGATTGATGCCTCCTCAAAGAGACAAAAAACCTCCAACAAGTTCTTGATATTCATCCAAACCCACCCATGTCAAACTGGTTATCTCCTGGGCAAAAGTCAGGAATTTGAGTTACAAAAAACTTCTATTTTATTCTTTAGAGAACATGCACACACTTTTCACAGGGTGTTTTAGAACCAGAAGGTGCAGCTCACTGTGTCCCACTTGCACTGTCTCCAGCCATCACCTTTAATTGGGATGAAGGTGTTTGAAAACCATGGGGTGTCCTATCACCAGTGGTGGGTGACTTGGCTGTGCTGCTCAGGACCCTCTGTCTGCCTGTGGAGCCCCTTCCCTGTGCTGTCATTGCCCTTTAGACATCCCTTCCTCCCCTAAAGTTCAATCTGCTGCTTAATTTCCAAAGGTCCATCACCCCTTTCCCAGGACTTTTCATTCCCTGCTGGAGAACAGACTCTCCATGAGCCTTTGTGGCCCTTCCTCCAGTTTCTGCTCATCTCCTCAAACCTCAGCTGTATAGAGTGTTTCAGATAAGGTTTGATCAGCAGTTTGGATAAGTGAAACCTTTGTGGAAACACTTGATCTGTCCCTGCCTCAAACCTCTCACAGTTTGCAGTCACATCATGACAGTGGCACTACCATGGCTGGATTTCAGGATTTCAGGACTTCAGGATATCTCTACCTCACTTGCTTCCAGCTGGAAGCAAATATAGCGAAATTTTGTCCCATAAATACTTGGGAATTTCATTTAATTTCTATTTCTCAAGTCCTCAAATTCACCAAATTTTTTTTAGGTTCTCCACTGAACCACCTTTGCCTTCCAGTTCTGTGGCAGAAGTAATTCCATCTTCCTTGGCCAAGGTCACTGAGTAGAAGATCAGTTTGATCTGCTCCAAGGTTGGGTCCTAAAGCCTCCCTGTCCCCTTCCCAAGCCCTGCAGATCCCTCTCAGCACGGGGTGTGTGTGTTCTTCTGGCTGAGTCTTCAGCTCCTCACAATTCTTGCACTAATCCTCATCTTTTCCAGCTTAAATAATAATTTCCCAGGAGGGCCAGTACACACACTCTGCTGAAGTCCATGCAGATGAGATCTGCATTTCCCTTGCCCAGAGTATCTGGGATTTGCTTGAAAGAGGGAACTGGGTTAGACTGTCTTGATCTGTCTTGGATAAAAACATGTCCCTTTCCCTCCTCATCTCTGCCTTCACTCCTCTTGAAATTGGTTTTAACTCCCATGTGCCCTGGGGGTCAAACCAGGTTGTTCCTGCACTTTCCACGCCACCTTTTGCAGCCCAGCACAGAATTCCAGTGTATGAGGTGCTCTGAGTCAGGCTTTTGCCTCAGGCAGGGAATGTCCAGTTCAAAACTCTCATCCACCCCCTTTTCCAGAGCTCACTATTAGTGTGGAGCTCTTTCACCTCATTATTTTAATCCTTGATCCAGCCATACTCTCTGGTAGCCCCAAAACTTTCTCACCCCTCTTACTCACACCTACCACCAGCTTTTCCTTTGGGATGCCACCACAGCATGGCATGATCCTCCTCTGCTCCTGCTCTCCTCCCTCTGCCATGGTTGGCAGCTCAGCCCCATCCTCAGACCTCACCACTTGCTGCTCTTTTCCTTCCTGAGGTTGGTATTTGTGGAGTCCCCTGGGAGTTTTCCCCACCTGCCATTTCTTTCCCTCTCCACTGAATTGCAAATTTTAATTGAAGTCCCTTTGGCTTAAAACAATCCCACACCTGCCCATGTACCTCCCTGAGCCTCTGTGTCCAGCTGACCCCACTGAACCATTTTCTCAGGTTTCTCCTGACCTGCCCCTTTGGAAACCAAACCTCACTTACAGGCTCAGTGGTTTGATTTTTACCCTTCCCTTTACCAAACTGAATCAACTCCTGTTCACACAATCCAAGGTTATTTTCCATAACCAGCTCCTCTGAAGAGCCTTCACCCCTTCCCAAACCATGTCTGAAACAGCATCCACCTCTTGCTGCTTCCCTGACTAATGGATGAAGAACGAGGTCTCTTCCATCTGGGATTCTCCAGCTCCCTCCATCAACAGGGCCATTGATCCTCCCATCTGCAGCTTTAGGATGATGTTTCCCACTGTGTTCTTGCCATCAGACCTTTCAGCTCTTGCACTGAGCTCTGTAATTATCTGTACAGAGTCTTCAGTGGAGTTTGTGTTGACTCTGGCCTTGCAGGAAGGCAGGTTGGAGGAGATCTACAATTCCTCTGCAATGTTCATCGTATCCCAGAATGGTCTGGATGGGAAGAGACCTGAAAGACCATCCATTCCACCCCCTGCCATGGGCAGGGACACCTCCCACCAGCCCAGGTTGCTCCAAGCCCTGTCCAACCTGGCCTTGGACACTCCCAGGGATGGGGCAGCCACAGCTTCTCTGCCCAACCTGTGCCAGGGCCTGCCCACCCTCACAGGAAGGATTCCTTCCCAATATCCCATCTATCCCTGCCCTCTGGCAGTGGGAAGCCATTCCCTGTGTCCTGTCCCTCCATCCCTTGTCCCAAATCCCTCTCCAGCTCTCCTGGAGCCCCTTTGGGCACTGGAAGGGTTCCTACTATGAAGCTACTAAAAATATCTTCAACTTCCCCCAATTATCTGCCTCCCTAATCAGCTTTGCAATGGGATAGACTGTTACAGACAAACATACCTGGGAAGAAAATTCATTCATGGGTATCTTGGAAACCCACCATCATTTTAGTCTCTGCTGTGAGCACAGGGCTTGGACCAACCATGTCTGTGCCTAAAGGCGTCCCCTCGTTGTCCTGTGTCTCAGGAGCACCCCTGGAGGGGGGTGGCAGGGGTGACATGGGCAGAGGCAGGGCAGGAATCCCAGATGGAAGAGACCTCGTTCTTCATCCATTGGTCAGGGGAGCAGCAAGAGGTGGATGCTGTTTCAGACATGGTTTGGGAAGGGGTGAAGGCTCTTCAGAGGAGCTGGTTATGGAAAATAACCTTGGATTGTGTGATCAGGAGTTGATTCAGTTTGGTAAAGGGAAGGGTAAAAATCAAACCACTGAGCCTGTAAGTGAGGTTTGGTTTCCAAAGGGGCAGGTCAGGAGAAACCTGAGAAAATGGTTCAGTGGGATCAGCTGGACACAGAGGCAGGAATCACCTCTGCTCTCCTCTGGTGTTGTCCCAAATAGGACAATTCTGGCAGCAATACCAGAGGAAGGCAAAGTTCAGGTACAGTGAAATTTTAACACTCTTCATTTCAGTTTTCCCAACTTGACAATATTTTAAATCTCACTTTAACTTTACAGTCAGGTGATTTCTGCACTCAGACTGCAAAGCAGAATTAGGTTGTTGTTCCAAGTTTACTGAGCCCTGTGGCCTCAGAGCTGCAAAATGGACACAATCCAGTTTCATCACGAGGAATCTTCTTCCTGTTCCATATTTTCCAAGGAACATTTGAGGCAGATGGTGAGGGAGTCTCCCCACAAAGGTCTCAACAGCTGGATACGTTGGGGTGGCACCCAAGGGATGGAGCTGTGGGCATCTCCATGGGCACACCCCTCATCCCTGCACACGTGCGTGTGGAAGGCAGATGGACCCTCAGCACCTGGAAAATGTTGGGATTTCTGCAAACCTCTGCCTGCCTTTGGGCCGCTAGAGGGGGGTGGCTGTGCTGCTGCGAGCGCCGCGACTCGAAAGCGTGTGAGAGAACACGAAAACATCAGAGAGGAACTTGGGTCCGTGTTCCTGGGCTGACAAATGGCAAAGGAAACGTGAAATCAAAGCTGGCAAGGAGCAAGTGTGGTGCTGAGGGTGTGGGGGCTGTGGAGGGACTGGCACAGAGGGGAAGGCTCTGCTGCTGGGGGACCCGGGGGGAGGAGCAGGGGGTGACATGGCACAGAAGGGACATGGATTTTAAGCAGGAAAGGTGCCAAATTCCCAGACTTTGTTCTGCAAATTCCACTCTCTGTCAAGTGTCTGGTCTTGAACATCACAAGTCCCCCAAATACTGGGCGTTTTCACACCTGCATCCCCTCAGACACCTCAGCAAAGCTGTCCCCTGGGCTGCAGGTGGCCTTGGGGTGGCTGCAGAGCCGTGTTGGCCTGAGGGAGCAAATGGGTTTGCACACAGTGACCTTATCAATGAGCTTATGAACATTGGTCTTATCAATGTCTGTCAATACCTGCAGGGAGGGGTCAGAAGTTGGACCAGACTCTGCTTGGGGGTGACCAGCAATGGGACAGGTTGCACAAACTGATGCCCAGGAAGTTCCACCCAGACATGAGGAAGAATTTCTTTACTCTGCAGATGACCAAGAGCTGAACAAGTGCCCGGAGAGGGTGTGGAGTGTCCATCACTGGAGATATTCCAAAGTCATCTGGACACAATCCTGAGTGGCTGTGGGGACCCTGCTGAGAATGGAGGTGGGGCTGGATGACTTCCAGTGGTCCCTGCCAGTGTGAACCATTCTGTGGTTCTGGGAAGTTGTCTCAGAAGAGGTTCAGGTGGGATCTCAGGGAAAGGCTCTTCCCCCAGAGGGTGGTGGGCACTGACCAGGCTCCCCAGGGCAGTGGGCACAGCCCCAAGGCTGCCAGAGCTCCAGGAGGGTTTGGATCATCCTCTGGGGCACAGGGTGTGACTCTTGGGGATGGTCCTGTCCAGGGCCAGAAGTTGGACTTGATGATCTTTGTGGGTCCTTCCAACTTGGCATATTCTCTGTGTTTTCTCCTCAGAATTTAAGTGCATTTTCTTTTTGAGTCTGTGTTGACAGAGGTCTGGTTTATTCTCAGTTGGGACAGAGGAGAACCCTCACCCTGCAGCATTTACAGCAAACTTGAGAAAGAGGAGGGAGAGACAAAAGGGTTCTGAGTGGATGGAGAACAAGCCTCAGACTCCAAAACTGCTGCCAGGAATGAATTTTCCTGTTGTGGCATTTTCTCCCCCACCTGTGGATGTCCTTCAGCCCCTGTGGCACAGGGCAGTGCCACTGTGGCCCTGTTGGCTGGCATGGCAGGGCTCAGGGAGGGAGCTGGAGCTGCTGCCACATCCATCCCAGGCTCTCCCTGTCTGTCACTTTGTCACGGGGAATGTTCAGCAATTAGTGCCTCACACTTGTGACTGTTTCCTGGTTTTTGCTTTTTCTTTCATATATTATTCATTTTTCCTGCTTGTATCAGATGTTTGCAAGTCTCCCTGCTTTGAGCTGTGAAGAGAGCACTGGGCTTGAAATGCTTGATGGTGGTGACACCTTGGGTTCTTTGTGCTGGTGTTTGCCCCAGCAGGGCTGGGTGTGCAGGTGGCTTTGAGGGGCCAGGAAGAGAGGGGTGGGATCTGGGATCCAAACTGCACCACTGCCCCTGGGTGCCACCAAAAACCAGCTCCCAACCCACCCTGTGCCAGGCTCCTTCCATCCCAGGCCGGGCCTCCCTGAGAGACGCTGAGGAAGGATGAGGCTTGAATGCTTTCAGATAATGGAGATGGAAAGGTTGTCAGTAATGGAGGGGGTTGTTCAACACTTCCTGAAAATATCTGCCCTAAAAGGCCCTTTGTAATGCAAAAGGCCAAGTTTTGTTCACCCCAAATACAAAAGACTGAATTCTGTGCTATAAACCCATAGAATCACAGAGTATCTTGTGCTGGAAAGGATCCACAAGGATCATCAAGTGCAACTCCTGACCCTGCACAGACACCCCTTGTGCTGGTTTCAAGGTGAACCTGCAGGAGAAACAAACCCACCACAAAAGAGATTATGAGTCAGAGTTACAATTGAATAACAACATTACAATCAATGCAATGGCACAAAGAGAAATTGGGTTTAACCCCCAAGCCCAGCAGTGTAACCCACCCCCTGGGGCACAAACACAGGGGGGTTTGGTGGCCCCTGTGCTGAGCCCCACGTGGTTCCCCCCAGTGCAAAGGAAAAGGAAGGGACAAACCTGTTGGTGCAGATGATGGCACAGTCTGGTGGAGAGTGGTGGGCTCCTCCTGTCCAGGCTCTGCTCCTCCTCTGGATCCCAGGAGTGGTTCCCCAAGTCCCCAAAGCCCCAAATTGTCTCCCCTGAGGTTTGGGTGGGAGCCCCCAGTGCCTCCCCCATTGCAGGGAGTTCCACACTGGGGGATGTGACTGTGGGAGTCAGGGGGGATTTTGGAATGGTTGGTGGCCCCTGAGCAGAGCTGAGCCCTCAGGTGGGTGTGGAGGTGCCAAGGAGTCCCTGGAGGGCAGTTCTCCCAGCTCCTCTGCCAGGCTTCTTTCCCAGCCAGCTCCCAGCCTGAGGGCTCAGCTGTGCCCTGGGCAGCTGCTGCCAATGGGCCATTGGGAACAGTTGCTGGGCAATGGCCCAGAGGGTTTGGAATGCCCAGCTTTGGGCACACCCACACAGGGACAAGCTGGTCCCACCTGCTCAACTGGGACACCCCAACAATCCCAGCACGTGTCCTGTGGCCCTGAATTAATGTGTTCATTGTCTATAAGCAGTTGCCTTTCACTTCTGCAAAATTCTTTGATCTCTTCCTGGAAGATCTAGTACCAAAAATGAATAAATGATTCTTTTAAATCATTTTAGTGTTTCCCAAAACCTCTGTGTGAATGGGCACTTCCATCAGCACCCAAAACAAGCCTCTGTGAGGTGCTGGGGGGAAGCTTTTCCTGGAGAAGATTAACCCGAGCTGAGGAACATTTCCAGCCTCAGAAGCCGAAGTGGAGCTGACATTGGAAGGAATATTAACAGCCCAGATTCCAATAAAACTTTTATTTGGCAACTGCCAGGCTGTGATTTAAAAATGCAACATCTGAAAAGACTTTCAGCTGAAATGCTGAAATGCCTTTCAGCATTTAAACAATGGTTTGAGATTCAGTTCACACACCAGTAACGTCATTTGAACACAGGACCTGACATTTATTTCACCTGGAGCTGCAAGTGCTGAGCTCTTGTGAAAAGAGGGACTGGAGAGCAGAGCTGGCCACAATTGCATTAAAAAAAATGTACAATGTGAGTTTTGAAGGGTCTGCCAACGTGCTAGACGTGCCTCATATTCCTTTAAAATCTGATTTGGGCCCCAGAATCAACATCCTGTTGTTTCAACCAGGGGTTGTCAGAGAACAGAAGGTTTGTCAGAGGATTTGGAGAAAAGAAATGTGTCCAGGGGCAGCTCTTGCTTTTATCAGAAGAATGAAGCCTGAAATTTCAGCAGATTCTGGACAGTCAGAGTTTGTCTGATTTTCCTGAAGGACAAAACCAAACTGCTGTAAATGACCCTCCCCTATTATGTTTAATTCCATCAAAACAGGAAAAGAACACCTTTACTTAAATGTTTTCCTTCAATCATGATCTTGGTGGTACCTTTTCCTCTTCCAGATAATCTTGAACAGCACTGGAAGTGCTGACATTCCTCTTCATGATTTCAGTGGTGTCAGTTTTATATCAGAGCTGTGGGTTTGCCCATTCTCACTAAGATCTTGGTTATTGTCTTCAGGTTTGGTGGACTCTGGTTGTGTCCCCACAACCTCCCCCTGCAAGAGCTGATTCCCAAGGACAGGGATGGAGAAATTCAACAAGACACTCCCCACTCACTGATTATATAGAAACATCCCCAGGGACTTGGAGTTGGTCAGATCCTGAAGGAATAATTATGTCCAAGAGGATCAGTCCATGCCATATGGAGTGCACTGGGGGTTTTTTGCCATTCCAAAGGGATTGAGCCCCTGGTTGGCTGATTGGTTGCCTGGTGCCACCAGGCAGGTTTGGGAGCAGCAACACCAGGTTTTTCTGAAGGAGATCAGTTACATATTTACCACTTGTCCAGGTGCTTTTTATTCCAGTTGCTTTGCAGCTGTGTAGGAATTTTAAGTAGGATGGAGACCTGGAGGACCTGGCAATGATAATTAATGTGGGAGCTGGGAGTGATCTCTGTGAGAAAACAATACCAAAGTTCAGGCATTTCAGCCCTGTCTGGAGCAATCTGCAGGTTTGGGATGATTCTGCTAAAAGGCCTAAAAACCTTTAGCAAGAGACACTCTGTGTGATTGTACCCATGGGGGAGACAAGGGGGGAGGAGAAGCTGCTCTGACCAACCACAAACACCTCAATAAAAATCCACATTTGATTCTCTGATGCAAAATTGTAACAAAAGGAAGAAGAAATGGTGAGGAGTGTGAAAGGGTCCTGTGGTGGAGGGCAGGGGAGGGGGCACAGCCAGGGAGGAGCCCTGTGGGTGTTGTATAACCTGGTGGGTGTCTGTGCTGGTTTCAAGGTGAACCTGCAGGAGAAATGAACCCACCACAAAAGAGATTATAAGTCAGAGTCACAATTTAATAACAACATTACAATAAATGCAGTGGCACAAAGAGAAATTGGGTTTAACCCCCAAGCCCAGCAGTGTAACCCACCCCCTGGGGCACAAACACAGGGGGGTTTGGTGGCCCCTGTGCTGAGCCCCACGTGGTTCCCCTGAGTGCAAAGGAAAAGGAAGGGACAAACCTGTTGGTGCAGATGATGGCACAGTCTGGGGGAGAGTGGGGGGCTCCTCCTGGCCAGGGGCTGCTCCTCCTCTGGATCCCAGGAGTGGTTCCCCAAGTCCCCAAAGCCCCAGATTGTCTCCCCTGAGGTTTGGGTGGGAGCCCCCAGTGCCTCCCCCAGGGCAGGGAGTTCCACACTGGGGGATGTGACTGTGGGATAAAGTCAGGGGGGATTTTGGAATGGTTGGTGGCCCCTGAGCAGAGCTGAGCCCTCAGGTGGGTGTGGAGGTGCCAAGGAGTCCCTGGAGGGCAGTTCTCCCAGCTCCTCTGCCAGGCTTCTTTCCCAGCCAGCTCCCAGCCTGAGGGCTCAGCTGTGCCCTGGGCAGCTGCTGCCAATGGGCCATTGGGAACAGTTGCTGGGCAATGGCCCAGAGGGTTTAGAATGCCCAGCTTTGGTCACCCCCACACAGGGATAAACTGGTCCCACCTGCTCAACTGGGACAGCATCACAGTTTTGGGCTTTGCTCTGCTTGCTGGGTCCTACACTGACCAAACTGGAGCTGGTCCCTGTCCCACTGGGGCTGTAAAAGGACAGGACCTGATCCTTGGTTTCACACAGATCTTGCCCCCAGTTCCATCATCTGCAGGGCAAAATCCAAGGGGATGGAGAAGGCCACCAACCAAGTCCTCAAATGGAGCAGCAGCTCAGCACTGGAGTGATTCAAAGGCCACTTTGCCACTGTTGGGAGAAGCCTGGGGAGAAAAATCAGCCTTTAACAAAGTGGGTGACCTGAGTTTGGGGCTGGCACAGACACTCAGGGTGCAGTGAGCAGGGTGTGATGGTGAGAATGGACTCTGCTCTTCTGGGGGAGCCAAAGCTTTTAATATTAATGATCATCAGGGTTTCCTGCTCGCTGCAGACGTGCCTGGAACCACAGAAACAGCTCCAGGGAGTTGCAAGGTGTACAAAAAAATTACATTAGAAACTGTCGAAATTGGAATAATTTAAAGAGAGTTAAAAAAGGGTGTTCAAGAATAGACTTGTTCTAAATGTCTCCACGCTGATTTCTCTGCCTCCAAATGTGAGGTACAGGTATTTGTGGAGTTAGAAGTAGGTCAGTTATTTTTGTCACTCATTATTACTTGTGAAAAATGTGTGGAGCAAACGTCCTAACACTCTGTAGCAGCTGAATTTGGGACGCTGGAATTTCTTTTACACGTTTGTAGGAGCTGTCCAAGTGACACCATTTCCTGGTGGCAATGGAAAAGCCAATTATTTCTCAAGTGCAGCACATCAGGACACGCTGTGTGAAACCCATCCTGAGACCATGAACTGCCTCTGGGAGCACCTGGGTCAGTTTGCTGCTCTGGGGCTCTCAGTGGAGCTGGAGCACCTTCCTGAAGCTCCAGGAGTTTGGGTCTCACCAGAGCTATGGGATTATTCCTGGTGCTGTTATTTACAGCAATGTGTTCAGCCATACAAAGCACATGGGGCTGCAGAGCCCCTGGCAGGGCATGGGCAGTGCCAGGGCTGGACACATCTCCTCTTGCCTCAGAACCCAACACTGGCTCCCTCTGGAGGAGCAGAGAGACTTCACAGGATCACAGAATCAGGGATATCCTGAGCTGGAAAGGACCCACAAGGACCATCCAGTCCAACTCCTGGCTCTGCACAGACACCCCAACAATCCCATCCTGTCCCTCAGAGTGTTGTCCAAACCCTCCTGGAGCTCTGGCAGCCTTGGGGCCGTGCCCACTGCCCTGGGGAGCCTGGTCAGTGCCCACCACCCTTTGGGGGAAGAGCCTTTCCCTGAGATCCAACCTGACCCTGCCCTGGCACAGCTCCAGCCATTCCCTGGGTGCTGTCCCTGCCCTGGCACAGCTCCAGCCGTTCCCTGGGTGCTGTCCCTGCCCTGGCACAGCTCCAGCCATTCCCTGGGTGCTGTCCCTGCCCTGGCACAGCTCCAGCCATTCCCTGGGTGCTGTCCCTGCCCTGGCACAGCTCCAGCCATTCCCTGGGGGCTGTCCCTGCCCTGGCACAGCTCCAGCCATTCCCTGGGTGCTGTCCCTGCTCACACAGGGCAGAGATCGGAGCTGCCCCTTGGCAGGAGCTGCAGACCCTGCTGAAGTCTGACCTCCATCTCCTCTTTTCCTGTTGAACAGATGAAGTGACCTCAACTGCTCCTCATGTGACCCCTCCAGAACCTTCCCCATCTCTGTGTCCCTGCTTTGGACACCCTCCAAAAGCTTCAGATCTTTGTTACCTTGTGGTGCCCAAACTGCCCCCAGTACTTGAGGTGAGGCTGCCCCAGCCCAGAGCAGAGCAGGACAATCCCCTTGATTCCTGATGGACCCCGGGACACAGTTGGGAACCCTCAAATGGGAACAGCCTTGTCTGGAGAGGGGTTGAACCTTCTCCAGGAAGCTGTTACTGCTCTATGGACTTGAGCTGGCCATGGACATCTTGTATGTTAATGTTGGGGGAGATGAATCCAGAGCATGTGGACACCATTAGGGACATTTCCACCAGTTCATGGATGCCCCTTGTGAGGAAAACACTCAGTTACACCGTGAAGAAGCTCAAGTGGCAAAGTCCAGGAGTAATTCCTGAATGTCCACCCACTGCAGAGGCTCAGGTAGAACCAGAAAATGTGCACATGCCTTTGGAGCAGGGCCAGGCTGGGGGCAGAGGTGGGGACAGCTCTTGGAGAGCCCCAAGCTCTCCAAGCTGAGCATTCTGGGGAGCTGAGGAGCTTCTCAGGGCTCTGCCCCTTGCCCTGGGGGGCAGTGGCTGTAGGGAACAAGGTGCTGCTCCCTGAACTTCCCAAGAGCAGGTGGGGACAGATGTTTGTGGGGCTGTCCCCAGGTGGGGTTGGTGGTTATGGGGGAAACAGGACATTCTGGGCTGGGTGAGGTGGGGGGGAGCTGCTGGGGGGCAATAAAACAGCTCTTTGGGGAAAGCTGAGGGATATGTCCACGTGCTCTTCGTTCCTGCCTCTTCCCAGGGGCTGGGTCACATTCCAGCAGCTCTGCCTGGAAGGGGAAACTCCCTCTCTGCGTCCACAGGCAGGAAAGAGAAGTTTTGCCCCACTTCTTTTACTTTAAAATACAACAGATGACAATTGTGTGAGAAATATCCTGCTGCAGAACCCCCTCTTTGCTCTCTGACTGCATTTCCTTCCAGCACTGCCAACCCTGGGGTATTTCCAGCAGTATTTCCTTGGAGTATTTCCAGCAAGGACAGAGTCACTTCTGGGCAAAGAACATGCCCAGAGCTCCTGGAAATGGCTCTGGGAGGGTCAGCTCATCCCCCAGGGCTTCACTGGGATTTCTCTGGAGCTCCTTGGAGTGTGCAGGGATGAGGGAGGAGGTTCCTGCACCAAAGGCTCAGTTGTGTCAGGAACAAAGGGGATGTTCTCTTGATGTCTGGGTGGGACAACGTTCACCAAATTTCAAAAGGAAATGTTAGACATTTCCCACGTAAAATGAAGATTTTTTCCCCCCAAATCCTCCTTTCAAATAACTTCTTGGGACTTCATTTCTTCCTTGGAGAAAAAGACAAAAAGAAAAAATCCAGAAGAAGCTTCTTCTACTCCTTGCTCTGCAGACTGCAGAAATCCTGCCCTGGAGGCTCAGTTGTGACGTTGAGTCCCTCTGAGTGATCATTTACTGCATTTTCTTCCAGCATTTTTAAATTTCATGTCATTCAACTTCATAGAATCTTCTTTGCTGTTCAAAACAGGACAATAACGAATCAGAAAATGATTTCTTTCCCTTGCACCATTCCTTATTTCCCATTCCCTTCCCTGGTCCCCTCTTCTTTCCTTCTCCTTCAAACCTTAACACTCCCCATCTTTGAAGTGTGAGAGATTCCTTCCCTTTCTGCAATACCTGTTTGCAGATGGAGTTGTGCTATTCAGAGGCACCTAAAGCTGATCCTCCAAGAAGTTTAAACCTCTAAATTGCACAGAAATGGAAGGGAATGAGCTTTCTGAAGGCTTTTGAAAAGTCAGGGCTTGTTCTGCTGCAGGAGGAGCCTTGGAGAGGCCACCTGGGAGCAGAGAGGTGGCAAGGGCACAGTCTGGGCAGTGGATTCAGCATGGGATTGGCTTTTTTTGGAAAAAAGCTTTTTTTCCCCCACTTGTTCAAAAAAAAAATCAGTCAAAAGGCATCTAGAGAAAATTGTTGAGTCCATTTGGACACTCTCTCAAAGGCAATCTGTAATTTCCTGCTGGTAACTGTGTGCAAGAAATTCTTTGAGATGTTTCCTCACTTAAAAACCAGAAAAGTTGACCCAAACCCCAGAAACTGCACACAAAATGCTGGACTTTTCTCACCAGGCAAACATGGCACTTGCTGCTGAGCAGGTGGGCACTCGTGAGCACTGGTGCCAAGGGCCTTACTGTGACACCAGCACGTGGATCCCTCCTGAAATCTCCCATTCTTGAGTAAGTTTTCCATCTCCCAAATCTCCCCCTTCCTGTTTAGAACATTCCACTGATCTGATTTACATTAATATGACTGAGAAGGAGAAGTTGAACTTCTTTGTGAGACTTGGGCTCCATTAAGGTCAGTGGTAGAGTGATGGCAAGAACCAGATTTGGCTGAGCATATGTGCTGGTTTAAAGGTGAACCAGCAGGGGAAATGAACTCACCACGAGAGAGAGAATAAGTCAGAGCTAAAATTTAATAAGAATATTACAATAAATACACTGACACAAAAGGGAAATTGCTTTCAACTCACAAACCCCAGCAGTATAACCCAGTGTCCTGGGGCACAAACCCAAGGGGGTTTGTTTGCCCTTGTGCTGAGACCCCTGTGGTTCCCCCCAAGTCCAGAGCAAAAGGAAAAGAAAAACCTGTTGGTGCAGGCGAGGGCTGTGGTCTGGGTGAGAGTGGGGATCTCCTCCTGTCAAGGTCCTGCTGCTCCTCTGGATCAGGTGGTTGTGACAGGGACCCCCAAACAGTAACAGGGACCCCCCAGACAGTGCTAGGACCCCCCAGACAGTGCCAGGACCCCCCAGACAGTGCCAGGGACCCCCAGACAGTGCCAGGACCCCCCATAAAGTGACAGGGACCCCCCAAACAGTGTCAGGCCCCCTAGACAGTGCCAGGGACCCCCAGACAGTTCCAGGACCCCCAAACAGTAACAGGGACCCCCCAGACAGTGCGAGAAGTTCCTGAGGTCTTACCCACCACTTATGTACCCTCAGGGAGCACCCAGTCCCTCCCCCTGGGCGGGGACTCACCCAATGGGTGATTAACTCTGGGAGCCAGGGGGTGTTGAACCGTTGATGGCCCATTGGAAGCTCCGCCCCCCCCCTCAGGCTGGGTGTGAAGGTGCCAATGACTCCCTGGGCAGCTGCTGCTAGAAGGTACCACCTTCTGAAGGCTTTGGCAAATCCTGTTTCCAGAGGCACCACCTTAAAGCTGCAAATTACAGGTTGAAGAAAGAGAAAGGAGGGAGGGGACGTGCAGTGGAATAATGGAATATTTTCTGGAATAAAACCCCTTTTTAGCATTTTGTCCTGTGGTTTTTGCTTTGCTGGCAAGTGGCAGAAGCTCCCACCACCAAGGACTTTGTCCTGGCCAGGAGTTCTGTGCACCTGTGATGGGTTGGGGGGCTGAGAACACCTTCAGGGGAGGGACCAGCACTGCTGAGGGGAAAAAATAAACCAGCCCCTCCCTGTCCAAGCAGGGCACACACACAGCCCTTCCCTGAAGGAGGGAGGAGAGGGGCCTGTGGACCTTCTGCCCTTCCCTGAAGGAGGGAAAAGAGGGGCTTGTGGACCTTCTGCCCTTCCCTGAAGGAGGGAGGAGAGGGGCCTGTGGACCTTCTGCCCTTCCCTGAAGGAAGGAGGAGAGGGGCCTATGGACCTTCTGCCCTTCCCTGAAGGAGGGAGGAGAGGGGCCTGTGGACCTTCTGCCCTTCCCTGAAGGAGGGAGGAGAGGGGCCTGTGGACGTTCTGCCCTTCCCTGAAGGAGGGAGGAGAGGGGCCTGTGGACCTTCTGCCTTTCCCTGAAGGAGGGAGAAGAGGGGCTTGTGGACCTTCTGCCCTTCCCTGAAGGAGGGAGGAGAGGGGCCTGTGGACCTTCTGCCCTTCCCTGAAGGAGGGAGAAGAGGGGCCTGTGGACCTTCTGCCCTTCCCAGAAGAAGAGTAGGAAAGGGGCTTGTGGACCTTCTGTATGTCCACCATGTCCCCAGGTAAAGGCTTGGGGAGCAATGGAATCACACAGGGAGAGCCTCTTTGTGTCTCCTGGCACCAAGAGCTGTCACTCAGCAGTCTGTTCCAGAGGAGCTGCAACCCCTGGAATCTGGGCCGTGGTATTGCCCCAATTGAACGTTGTCGTCCACTGCGGGGCTGGAACTTGCCATGCCCTTCTGTGGGCTGGCAGAGCTCAACAGGGGGCACAGCCTGCCTGGAGTCTGCATTGTGCTGGGGGTTTAAAACTGTCCCAGTTGAGCAGGAGGGCCCAGTTTGTCCCTGTGTGGGTGTGCCCAAAGCTGGGCATTCTAAACCCTCTGGGCCATTGCCCAGCAACTGTTCCCAATGGCCCATTGGCAGCAGCTGCCCAGGGCACAGCTGAGCCCTCAGGCTGGGAGCTGGCTGGGAAAGAAGCCTGGCAGAGGAGCTGGGAGAACTGCCCTCCAGGGACTCCTTGGCACCTCCACACCCACCTGAGGGCTCAGCTCTGCTCAGGGGCCACCAACCATTCCAAAATCCCCCCTGACTCCCACAGTCACATCCCCCACTGTGGAACTCCCTGCCCTGGGGGAGGCACTGGGGGCTCCCACCCAAACCTCAGGGGAGACAATCTGGGGCTTTGGGGACTGGGGAACCACTCCTGGGATCCAGAGGAGGAACAGCCCCTGGCCAGGAGGAGCCCCCCACTCTCCACCAGACTGTGCCATCATCTGCACCAACAGGTTTGTCCCTTCCTTTTCCTTTGCACTCGGGGGAACCACGTGGGGCTCAGCACAGGGGCCACCAAACCCCCCTGTGTTTGTGCCCCAGGGGGTGGGTTACACTGCTGGGCTTGGGGGTTAAACCCAATTTCTCTTTGTGCCACTGCATTTATTGTAATACTTTTATTAAATTGTACCTGACTTATAATCTCTTTTGTGTTGTGTTTGTTTCTCCTGCAGGTTCACCTTGGAACCAGCACTAAAACTAAAAGCAGAGCAGGCTCAGTGCAGCCTCACCCCTGGTTTGCAGCTCCACAGAGCGTTGGCAGTAACGGGGCTGAGCCCTCAGCCTGTGCCCATCACATCTCATTGCATCAGTCACGGTGGGTTACAGCCAATAACAAACTGCTGCTGCTGATGGGACCCAACATGACAAGCCAAAGGGAAAGCTGGAGCTGGAGAATTCAAAGCAAAGTGCAGTTTTCATAAGGCAAGATCTTAAAAATATCTGAGCTGCTTTTGATGGTGATTCTTAGATTTATTCTGAAGTCTGAAACCCTTGGAGAAATTGGACTGGCTGTGAGCAGGAATATTTTTCTAGACAGCTTTGAGGATGTGTGTCCTATAATTACTTCTAAAATAAACTCCAGCTTCTGTTTTGACAAAAACAGCAATTCCTGGCATGAAGTGGGTTGTGGAGGAACAACAACAAAACTCAGGCCTGGAGGTCCTTTTGAAATTTAGGGTGACAGTTGTATCTGGATTAATCATCAATTAATAATTAATCCAAATATCCAGTTTCAGGATGCTCCAGGGTAGCAGTGAATTCCTGTCAAAAGAAGAATGGGTGAAAAGGGGTGGAAGAATCAGAAAATTTCTGAAATTCCTTGTCATGTTCCATTACAAAATGAGTTGCGTGGGACTTTCTAGTGAAGAGAAGAAAATCTCATCAATCAAACCAAAATAACTCATTTTGGGTTAAAGACTTTAGAACTTTCACATTGGGAGACCTTTGTTTTAAGATGCTGAAAATGTATTTTAGACAAAGTCCTTTAGAGGGAGTGCAGGAAAAATACAAAATCCTTCCACTTGGAACTGAAATAAAAATTCAGTTACTTGCAAAGTTGTGATTTTTTCATAAAGGCCAACATTGTTTTATTTGGAATCACAGAATTCCAGACTGGTTTGGGTTGGGAGGGACCTTAAGGCTCATCCAGTGCCACCCCTGCCATGGGCAGGGACACCTCCCACCAGCCCAGGTTGCTCCAAGCCTTGTCCAACCTGGCCTGGGACACTCCCAGGGCTGGGGCAGCCACAGCTTCTCTGGGCAACCTGTGCCAGGGCCTGCCCACCCTCCCAGGGAAGAATTCCTTCCCAATATCCCACCTAAATTTCCCCTCTTTCAGTCTGACCCCATCACTCCTTGCCCCACTCCTCTTTTCCTCCATCCACTCTGTGTTGAGGGTGTGCACAGGATGAATTTCAGGGTCAGAGCTCTGTGTGGCTCAGCAGAGTCACCTTCAAAACAGGAGTGTCTGGGCACAGTTTTGACCAGGTTTGGTCAGTTTTGACCAGATTTGCTCCCTCTGGGCTGGTTTAGCTCCTGTTCTGTGTGCTCTGTAGTGGAGAGATGGTACATTCCACAGCCAGCAGGTAGCAAGAATAACATCTCAGAAATACCTACATTTATAAACTGCTTTGCTCCTGCACTTGGGAGATGCTCCAAGTCATTGATATTCACTCAGAAATACCAACTTCAAACTACTGTCTAAGAGTTTACATTTCTTTGGTCAATCAGGATCACAAAATCATCAGTGTTTTGAACTGGAGAATTCCTGGGATCAGCCAGTTGTGTTGGTCATTGTGTTTGGGGCCCAGAGCAGCAGCTGCTTCCCCACAGATTCAACCAGGGCCCAGTTCCTGCTGCTCTCACAGGGGGCTACAAGGCTGGGGGACATCACAAGCCCTGAGCCATTCAAAGGGAAAAAAAATCCTATGAAAGCTCAAAATATTTTCCTGCTAAAATGAAACAAAAATAAACCCCCACAAATTTTGAAGTATCTCAGTCTGTTTGATGGAGGCTTTGCTATTAAATAAAATTCTCTCAAGATGCATCTACCCTTAATATTTCTGTGTTCAAGGGGGGAATAATCCCATTTAGTATATCCACTGTTTCTTACTCCTTTTGCTTTCTTTCACACAAAAAGAGAAGAGAGATTGATTGAGCTGAAATTTGAAGCCAGTCTCAGGGGATTAGTTTCATATTCACTTTCCTGTAAAGCTTCTGCATTTATGGTTATTTTTAAAGAAAAACTAAACTGAAGGTTGAAAGCCATTAGCAATAACTCACTTGGATTTTAACTCATTCTGATGTTTACTTATTTTGATTTTAATGCACTCTGATATTTTTCTGCCATTTGATGGCATCTTTCCATGCAGCCAAGGAGCTGAGTTGGTCTCATTTGCTCGACTGCAAGAAGGAATCCAGAGCTCCAGAGCCACCGAGTAACTGAGTTCCTCAGGATTTCATTTCCTTGCATTTCTATTAATAAAGGTTTAGTTTAACCCCTTCAGAAATGTTGCCTTCACCCAGGATGACACAAATGCCTCCAGATTCATCCAGGAGTTTCTTGATGGCCATAAAATCTCAGAGCCACAATGAGCAGGAATATTTCCTGTTTGGTGTAACCACGAAGGTGAAGAGCAGGTACCCCATGGCTGACAGGGGCTCTGTGGGACCACGAGAGCTCTGGTTGTCACATGTCCAGGGGTCACTTTGCAGAAGGCAGCACATCCATTTGGAGAGCAGAGTGAGAGCTGGGAGGTGCTGGTTCCAGCACAGGGGCAGAGCCTGTTTCTAGGTGAGTGTGGGTAACTCAGGCTGGGGGTGTCCAGCAGGACCACAGGGTGGATGGGTTGAGGTTGTACCTCAGCTCCAGACCACACACAGCCAGAGGGGCATTCCTGCCATTGGTACTGAAAACACTGAGTGTCAGAAATCCTCAGGAATTGTCATGTTGGGAACTGTGGTGGTCTCCTCCTTCCCCTGCACAAAGTGCACCACAAAGCTCTTAGAGGACAGTGCTGGTTTAAAGGTAAATCTGCAGGAGAAACAAACCCAACACAAAGAGATTATAAGTCAGTTACAATTTAACAACAATATCACAATAAATGAAATGGCACAAAGAGAAATTGGGTTTAACCCCCAAACCCAGCAGTGTAACCCACCCCCTGGGGCACTGTGCTGGTTTAAAGGTGAACCAGCAGGGGAAATGAACTCACCACGAGAGAGAGATTATAAGTCAGAGCTAAAATTTAATAATAATATTACAATAAAAACACACACAAAAGGGAAATTGCTTTCAACTCACAAACCCCAGCAGTATAACCCAGTGTCCTGGGGCACAAACCCAAGGGGGTTTGTTTGCCCTTGTGCTGAGACCCCTGTGGCTCCCCCCAAGTCCAGAGCAAAAAGAAATGAAAAACCTGTTGGTGCAGGTGAGGGCTGTGGTCTGGGTGAGAGCGGTGATCTCCTGCTGTCGAGGTCCTGCTGCTGCTCTGGATCCAACAAGAAGTTCCCGAGGTCTTCTTACCCACCCCTTATGTACCCTCAGGGAGCACCCAGTCCCTCCCCCTGGGCGGGGACTCACCCAATGGGTGATTAACTCTGGGAGCCAGGGGGTGTTGAGCTGTTGATGGCCCATTAGCAGCTCTGCCCCCTCAGGCTGGGTGTGAAGGAGATAATGGCTCCCTGGGCAGCTGCTGCAAATGGCCCATTGACCTTGGGGAATGAATAGAGGGGGTAGAATACACAGCTTTGATCACCCCACACAGGGTTAGCTGGTCCCTCCTGCTGAACTAGGACAGGCACAGACACAGCTCTGTCTTCATCTTCTGGGTGAGGAGATGCTCTTCCAGCACAGGACATCTCCCCAGGAACAGGAGAGCTCAGTCACTTCACTGTCTTCTGTAAACTGGGACCACAACCCTCCTGGGCACATTTGTCTCAGAGGTTGCTCCTCACCAGCAGCTGCTGCAGCTCATCTTTTATTAGAGGAACTGATGACACTGCAAAAGAAAACCCAAAGATAAAACAAGAATTTGAGACCTCAAATCCGTAAGACTGTAAATGTTCAGAACAGAAACCTGACTTTTGGACCTTTGCTTGTCATCACCTTTAAGTTCTGCCCATGAACCTTCCCCTTGTGCCACCTCCAGCCTGCCATGGTCACTTGTCACTGGCACCTTCCAGGGCTGCTTGGGATCCTTTTACCACACATTGGCATCCTTGAGTGTCTTCTCCAGATGTGCAGCACTGGGAGGGTGACCTGAGGAGCTGGACAGATGTTCTGTCACCTGAAGAGAGAGCAGAGGAATCAAAGCAGAACCTGACCTGGGAAATCTGCTTGGGAACTTGGGGAAATACTCAAAAATGTCCAAGCTGAGCTCAGTCCTTCACCTGCTTAGTCCAAATGAGCCAAGCTGTGACTCCACAGGCCCCAGAGCTCCTCAGGGTGCAGGGCAGACACTGGAGCACTCCATCCATCAGGTCAGCTGGAATCCCACCTGCAGTGGGAGAAAAGGTGGAAATCAGGGCTATTGGAAATGCTCTATTTCCCCCCAGACCCTGTTGATGGTCAGTGGCTGTATTGCTCCCTCAGCACCTGGAGCTGAGTGTGCCTTCATTTCCAGGACTCCTGTTCCTCCAGGTGCCCTCCCTACCCCTCAGCAGACAGGCAGCACTTCCAGGTGGGGCCCTGAGCAACCTGGGCTGGTGGGAGGTGTCCCTGCCCATGGCAGGGGTGGAATGAGATGAGCTTTAAGGTTCCTCCCCACCCAAACCACTCTGGGATTCTGGGATTTTTGCCTTGAACTCCCAAAAGGAGCCAAAAATGATCATCTGTAAGACAGAGCTCTCAGCTCTCTTGGAGCTTTTGGTAAAGGCTCCCCAAGACTCCTGATCTTAAAATGTTCCTGCACAGCAGATGCAGCACAATGTTTTCTCCTTGGTTACTGATGTTCTTGTAAATACTTCATTGACTTTCTGTGGCAAAAATTCATCAACTGCCTTCATTCCAAGCACAAAACAAATACTCACTGCATCCAGCCATTCCCATTTTTAAATATCCATTGACAGTAAATGACTACCAAAGTGATAAGGATTTTTCAAGTGCCACTGCTGGGCAATCTGCTGCCAAAGGAGTGTGTGTGGTTGTCTCCAGGCAGGCTGGATGCAACCAGCCCCTCTGCTTTTTGGGATGTCCAGATGGCTGAGGAATCCTTTGCAGAGAATGCAAGGATGGATCTTTAATGGCAGAAACACTGTCCAGCACGTGCCCAGCACAGCCCTGCTTGTCTGCAGCACCGACTGCTGGGGACAGAGGAGGAGACCAGCCAGGTGGGGGTTGGTCTCTTCTCCCAGGCACTCAGCAACAGGACAAGGGGGCACGATGGGCTCAAGCTCTGCCAGGGGAAATTGAAGTTGGAGAGCAGAAAAAAAATCTTTGCAGGGAGAGTGCTCAGGCATTGGAATGGGCTGCCCAGAGAGGGGGTGGATTCCCCATCCCTGGAGATTTTTAAACACAGATTGGATGTGGCACTGAGTGCCATGATCTGGTAAATGAACTAGAGTTGGACCAGGGGTTGGACTCGATGATCTTGGAGGTCTTTTCCAACCCAATCCATTCTATGATTCTATGATTCATGCAGTTGGTCACCACCCAACAGCTGGTGATGGGGACCTGGGAATCCAAGCTGCTCCAGGCATCCCCTGGGGAAGGGAGAGGGCACAGAAACACCCAGGGAGGGCAGGAGGTACCAAGGACCTGAGTGTGGGAGAGCAGAGCTCGTGCAAAGGAAGTTCCAGCCAGGTGGGGGTTGGTCTCTCCTCCCAGGCACTCAGCAATAAGACAAGGGGGCACGATGGGCTCAAGCTCTGCCAGGGGAAATTGAAGTTGGAGATGAGAAAGAAATTCTTTGCAGAGAGAGTGCTCAGGCATTGGAATGGGCTGCCCAGAGAGGGGGTGGATTCCCCATCCCTGGAGGTTTTTCAGCTGAGCTTGGCCGTGGCACTGAGTGCCATGATCTGGTAAAGGGACTGGAGTTGGACCAAGGGTTGGACTTGATGATCTCGGAGGTCTTTTCCAACCCAATCCATTCTGTGATTCTCTGGATGTGGCACTGAGTGAGAATCCACCACATCTTGATCCAACCCTACTGTGATCACCAGCCCAGGGCACTCTGTGCTGTGGGCTGGTGATCACAGTGGGGTTGGATCAAGGGTTGGACTTGATGATCTCAGAGGCCTTTTCCAACCCAATCCATTCTGTGATTCTGTGATTCTAAGGCTGAACATCCAGCACCAATAAGGAATAAACCACAAATCATGCCAGACTAACCTGACAGCTTTTGTTTTGGCTGAGTTGTTCCAGTTCTGTGGCTTTTTGTTGGGAAAATTAATGTTTTTCAAGCTTTTTATAGTGAAGATCAAAACACAGAATGTTCAGGGTAAGGGTTGTTTGTATTGGAATAAGCTGAAAAACTTGGGAAAAGAAACCAAAAATCAGGGGGGTAAAAAACCTTGGGGGAATTTGCTCCTGGAGAAAGAGTGAAATCTCTCCATGTAAGGAAACACTTCAAGGAGTGCAGCAGCATCTCAGTGCAGATTCTGTCCCCAGTATGTGACTCCAAACACAAGCTGGGAAATAAGTTGCAGAATCAAAGTTTTGCAGCTCTGCCTCATCACCCCCCCAGACATGGCAGAGTGGGACACTGCTCTCCTAAAATCGGGTTTAAATGGTCTGCTGCAAAGTTCTCTGCTCAGATTTTGGCAGGTGACCAGAACTTGGGTTTGCCATCAGTGGCAGCACGAGGCAGTGGGACCTCCTGGCTGGAAACGGTGGTCTGTTGTCTGCTGGGTGCAGAGAGAGGGTGCACAAGAGGCACCAGACAACACTGGCAGGAGATGCTCTAGATGTTTAACTTCTGGCTCCTTTCTTCCCCTGGCATGGTCGGGATGTCACACTTGCTGTGGTAGCCACAACTGCTCGAGCAAAACTGCAGTCAAGTGTCATGCTGGATGGAAGACTAAAGACCAAACCCACAAACCTTCAGCAAACCTGCAGATTTTCCAGTCCTGGTCTATTGAATTGAGTCTGTTCCCACCTAAACAGGGATTTAAGCTGTCCTCCCTCAGGCAGCAGCCCCTGAGGGCAAGCAGGAACCCTCCAGAGTGCCATAGGTGTCCCCATGTCTTGGCCTGGGAGCCTTTGTGCAGCCAGAGGCTCCAGCAGGTGAGACTAAAGAGCTTTGTACCTTTGTGTGGACATCACCTCCAACTTCAGCCTTGCTCTGTCTCTTTGACATGAGCAACAGATGTTCAGATTATCATAAAGGGAGGCTGAAACTCATTTGTGATCTGTAAAAATTGCATCAACTTGGCCAAACACACATAAAATGATGCTTTTCATTGGCAGGGTCAGCTCAGGATACAACAAACCCCTGATAAAAGTTCAGCCCGTGCTGGGGCACAGACCAGGTGTGTCACCTTGGAGATGGTACTTTGGGAGCTCCATTCAACTGGAACAAGCAACCAGTGTCCTCTGATCCAGTTGTGCTGCCATGACAGAGGGGAGGGCAGACCCTGCTTGGGTCTGGCTCAGGGTCATTCTGCTGGTGTTACCAACAAAACCACTTGGTGTTACCAGTTCACAGGAGACATCTGAGCAATCTGGAATGATTCCAGTCCAGAACATGATCCAATGAGCTGGAAATCTTGGCCAGCAGGGTGGGGAGCTCCTGCAGGTTGGGACCAGCCTGAGGCAGAACCACAGATGGGGCCAAGGAAAAGGCACAATCAGTGAGTGGACAGGTCACAGAACACACAGATAGTTCACAGAACACACAGACAGGTCACAGAACACACAGACAGGTCACAGAACACATGGACAGGTCACAGAACACATGGACAGGTCACAGAACACACATGGACAGGTCACAGAACACATGGACAGGTCACAGAACACACAGACAGGTCATAGAACACATGGACAGGTCACAGAACACACAGACAGGTCACAGAACACACGGACAGGTCACAGAACACATGAACAGTTCAGAGAACACACAGACAGGTCACAGAACACATGGACAGGTCACAGAACACACAGACAGGTCACAGAACACACATGGACAGTTCACAGAACACACATGGACAGGTCACAGAACACACAGACAGGTCACAGAACTCATGGACATTTCGGAGGTTGTCTGCAGGAATTTGCCTCAGCAGGATCCCTGACCTGGCACTGCCTGTCCCAGGGCTGGCAGAGAGGAGGGTCAATGCCATGTCACAGGGTCTGGCTGACCCAGCAGGAATGTGGTCAGTGCTCAGGCTGATCCAGATCCAAACTGTGAGCTGAGGTTGCTCTGCCAGACACAGCCCAGGAGATGTCACTCACCTTGACATGCAGTGAGAGCAAACCTCTTGTTGTACTGAAATAGTAACACTGGGGAAATGCCTCAAACATTCCATTAACCCTCCAGGGCAATGATAGGAACAGTCAATAAATACCCTGAAGCCACATCCCATTACTCTGAACCTCCATCACCTTGAGCTGTGGTCCTTGGCCAACACTGTCAGCAGAAGCTTTGATTGCTTCCTGGGGCACTGTGGTTTAAGCCCATTAGTTCTTCCAAACTCCTTCTCATCCCAGAGTCACAGAGGGTGAGCAGACCCAGCCTCTTGGGCTCTGCCCCCCTCCAAGTGCCCCTTTAGGAAAATTTATCAGCACCCCAAAGAGAACTGAAGTGTGTAGAAGAGACAGGAAGGTGCAAAGCTGAGCACAGCAGCTGAGCTGAAGGATGGTTGGGTGCTTTGCTTCTCCTGGGAGGTGCCTTCAGCACAAACTGAGGCTGGAGTCTCAAGAAAAATGAACTCATTTTTCCTGTCTGGAAACTTCCCAGGACTTCCAAGTAATCTGGTGTCACATTGCAGCAGAAATGGGCAAATGATTCACTGACAGTTTTGGTCTCTTTTTTCCTCTTGCAGCATCTGTGAGCAGTTCAGGATATTGTTTGATCGGATTTCTTCAGTGGAATGATGGCAGAGCTTTTTTCCACTCCCTGACTGTTCTGCCAGGAAAATCAGAGTTCCACCTGGCTGGGAGATGTGTTGCAGTTTCTGCTCCTCTGCAGTTTCCTGACACCTTTACCAGTTGAATTAAGAGCCTTTTAGAAGTTCTCCCAAGTGCAGCAGTGCAGTGACAGCTGGGGTTTGGGTGCCCAATGCACAGAACCCACAGCTGCTCAAAGCAAAAGGCACAGCTGCCTTGGCTGAGTCAAATACTGTCCCAGTTCTACCTGTGGAGTGCAGGAATGGTGTGTTCCTGGCCAGAGGGATGGGTGGTGTGTTCCTGACCCAGAGGAGAGGGATGGATGGTGTGTTCCTGGCCCAGAGGAGGGGGATGGATGGTGTGTTCCTGGCCCAGAGGGATGGATGGTGTGTTCCTGACCCAGAGGGATGGATGGTGTGTTCCTGGCCCAGAGGGATGGATGGTGTGTTCCTGGCCAGAGGGATGGGTGGTGTGTTCCTGGCCCAGAGGGATGGATGGTGTGTTCCTGATCCAAAGGAGAGGGATGGATGGTGTGTTCCTGGCCCAGAGGAGGGGGATGGATGGTGTGTTCCTGGCCCAGAGGGATGGATGGTGTGTTCCTGACCCAGAGGGATGGGTGGTGTGTTCCTGGCCAGAGGGATGGGTGGTGTGTTCCTGACCCAGAGGAGGGTGATGGGTGGTGTGTTCCTGACCCAGAGGAGAGGGATGGATGGTGTGTTCCTGACCCAGAGGAGAGGGATGGATGGTGTGTTCCTGGCCAGAGGGATGGGTGGTGTGTTCCTGGCCAGAGGGATGGGTGGTGTGTTCCTGACCCAGAGGGATGGATGGTGTGTTCCTGACCCAGATGGATGGATGGTGTGTTCCTGGCCCAGAGGGATGGATGGTGTGTTCCTGGCCAGAGGGATGGGTGGTGTGTTCCTGGCCCAGAGGGATGGATGGTGTGTTCCTGATCCAAAGGAGAGGGATGGATGGTGTGTTCCTGGCCCAAAGGAGAGGGATGGATGGTGTGTTCCTGACCCAGAGGAATGGATGGTGTGTTCCTGGCCCAGAGGAATGGATGGTGTGTTCCTGGCCCAAAGGAGAGGGATGGATGATGTGTTCCTGGCCCAGAGGGATGGGTGGTGTGTTCCTGGCCCAGAGGGATGGATGGTGTGTTCCTGACCCAGAGGGATGGATGGTGTGTTCCTGACCCAGAGGGATGGATGGATGGTGTGTTCCTGACCCAGAGGGATGGATGGTGTGTTCCTGGCCCAGAGGAGAGGGATGGATGGTGTGTTCCTGACCCAAAGGAGAGGGATGGATGGTGTGTTCCTGACCCAGAGGGATGGATGGTGTGTTCCTGACCCAGAGGAGAGGGATGCATGGTGTGTTTCTGACCCAGAGGAGAGGGATGGATGGTATGTTCCTGACCCAGAGGGATGGATGTTGTGTTCCTGACCCAGAGGGATGGATGGTGTGTTCCTGACCCAGAGGGATGGATGGTGTGTTCCTGATCCAGAGGAGGGGGATGTTGTGTTCCTGACCCAGAGGGATGGATGGTGTGTTCCTGGCCCAGAGGGATGGATGGTGTATTCCTGACCCAGAGGAATGGATGGTGTGTTCCTGACCCAGAGGAGAGGGATGGATGGTATGTTCCTGACCCAGAGGGATGGATGTTGTGTTCCTGACCCAGAGGGATGGATGTTGTGTTCCTGACCCAGAGGGATGGATGGTGTGTTCCTGACCCAGAGGGATGGATGGTGTGTTCCTGACCCAGAGAAGGGGGATGGATGGTGTGTTCCTGACCCAGAGGAGAGGGATGGATGGTGTGTTCCTGGCCAGAGGGATGGGTGGTGTGTTCCTGACCCAGAGGGATGGATGGTGTGTTCCTGATCCAAAGGAGAGGGATGGATGGTGTGTTCCTGGCCCAAAGGAGAGGGATGGATGGTGTGTTCCTGACCTAGAGGAATGGATGGTGTGTTCCTGGCCCAGAGGAATGGATGGTGTGTTCCTGGCCCAAAGGAGAGGGATGGATGATGTGTTCCTGGCCCAGAGGGATGGGTGGTGTGTTCCTGACCCAGAGGGATGGATGTTGTGTTCCTGACCCAGAGGGATGGATGGTGTGTTCCTGACCCAGAGGGATGGATGGTGTGTTCCTGGCCCACAGCAGAGGGATGGATGGTGTGTTCCTTTCCCAGAGGGATGGATGGTTTGTTCCTGGCCCAAAGCAGAGGGATGGATGGTGTGTTCCCCACCCAAAGCAGAGGGGTGGTGTGTGTGTAAGGGCTGAAGGAGAGCCATGGCCACCTCTGGAGTCATGGCCCTGGGAGGTGGTGCTTGCCCAGCTGGCAGCAGGAGGGTTGGGCCCCCTCTCAGGTGGAAGGGGGTGAGCTCACAGCTCAATGTGCCCCAACAGCCAACCTGGGTGTAGCAGCCCAGGCCTGCAGACACCTCAGGATCACAGAATCCCAGAATATGCTGAGCTGGAAGGGACCCACAAAGATCCAACTCCTGGCCCTACACAGGACCATCCCCAAGAGTCACACCCTGTGCCCCAGAGCATCATCCAAACCCTCCTGGAGCTCTGGCAGCCTTGGGGCTGTGCCCACTGCCCTGGGGAGCCTGGTCAGTGCCCACCACCCTCTGGGAGAACAAACTCTTTTTAACATCCAACCTAAAGACCCCAATCTCTGCTGAAGCTTGTAAAGTCCTACTGAAATATTTCTTAGAATGCCAGAATCCCAGAGTGGTTTGAGTTGGAAGAGACCTTGAAGATCATCTGGTTCCACCCCCAGCCATGGGCAGGGAAACCTTCCACCAGAAGGTTTGGGGACCTGAGATCATCTTGACAAACTTGGCCCAACCAGAGACTTCATCAGGTATGGCAAAGAGTGCTACAACTCAAAAAATCCTTCTGTGACATCAGGAGGCCCCTGAGGATGTTCAGGGCATGTGGACAAGGGAATATTGACCTCATGGAGAAGCTGAGGGGAAACAAGGGAGCAGCTGCAGGTTGAGAGTCCTGCTCAGAGATCAGAGCAAAGCAGAAAGCAAGAAGTAGTGAAGGTGTGGTGGCAAAGGGGATTCAGTGCAATATGGAAACTGCCTCACAAAGAATTCAATCCTCTCTTTAAATATTTTGTGTATCAGACAGCAAGTTGCAGAGGAGTGTTTTAGAAATCCATTGCATTGAAAAAAAACTCATATAGTCCTGACAAGAGTTGCCCTCCTGGCTGAGAGCTCAAGAAAATGCCCTGAACAAAGCAAAGCCCAGCAATAAATGTAAACCAGGGGAACAGGGGGAAGGCAGAAAACAGCAATAACTGCCGGCAGTGCCACCTGAATGTGCTGACACTTCTCCATTAGGAGACTCAGTTCTCACTTTTTGATAACTTTGCTGCTTTAATGCACTTGGGCTGCAGCTCCCCCAGCCTGGGTCTGCTTCAGACTGGGTTTGAAAACTGTTGCTGTGCATCAGCACTGGGGGAAGGGAGTTATGGATTTATTACCCCTGACAAGAATGACTCCACATTCTTTTCCTCCCAAAAGTTTTAAAAATCAGGAAATTCCTCCAAATATTGCATTAAAAGGAAAGTGAGGCCGTGAAGGGAAGCACCAACGAATCTGGAGGTGGAAGTGGAGAGGTTGCCCTGATCTTCTGGCCACCTGAGCCAAGACTTGCAGCATTCCTGCCTGGCACAGCCCTCGTGGGATGGCACTGCAAGGACTCCAGATGTTATAATGCCATAGAATACCAGATTTTCCATTTCAGCTGGGAGAGAAAAGACTGTAAAAATATGACTCTCACATTACAATTCCATTACAGTATTTATTGCTGCTTGTGCAAAGCCTCAGCTGGGGAGAGAATCTCCCATTTCAGGTTTGTTACAATTATTTCAGCCATGGTCAGCAGTTACATCCTCAGATGGTTTTGGTGCCTAAACATCCCTTTAGCTGTTTAAATCCACTCCCCTGACATTCCCTAATGCTCTGCTGAGAGTCACCTTCCCTTGGAGAGACCTGGCCCTTCTGTGCTGTACAGGCTGAGCCACCCCAAGTCCTGGCACTGCACCTCTGCTGCCAGTTCTGCCCCAAACCTGGGTTCAGCTCCCCAGATCTGCCCCAGAACACGTTCAGAGCTTTCCCAGCTCTGCCAGGAGATGACCAAGGGGAGACATTGCACCCAACAGGAGAACTAACAAGTGTCTTCTGTGTCTGGAATGTTCCCTGGTATGGACAGGGCAGCGTGGCCTGGACAAGGCACTCAGTGGTCAGGGAGAAAAAATCCTGAGATTATTTTGCTACAGCTCAATGGCCTTTGCCAGGGATCAGGGGTTGCCAGGCTGGCACCCTCCTCCTCTGCTGGTCCAACCCCAGGGCAGGTTGCTCAGGCAGGATGTGGAGGCTCCATTGTTGGAGACATTCCAGCCTCCCCAGGCCTCAGTCCTGTGGGACCTGCTGGAGCAGGACTTGGTATCTCCAGAGCTCCTTCCAGCCTCAGGGACTGGGACATCTCACAGCTACCCCAGACTCTTGTTCTGTGGAGATCTTCACCCCACTGAGGAGTGAAATCCTTATTTTGCATAGACTAGAGGAAATCTCAGATCTGACTTTCTTACAAACAAGCCTTTTCTGCTGCCAGATGATGGGATTCTGGGACAATAGGAGCCAAATTTGGGTTGGGGATAGTCCTTGGAACAGAATTTTGTGATGCTCAGAAACCTTTAGCCTACAGGCTGACCTTGGTTGATTTTCAGCTTCTCCTTTCCCCACCCAGTCCCACAGTGCACCTGTGGGGGGATGGGGGACACACACTTGTATTTCCAGCAGTTTATCCCATCTCTGGGCATTGTTGGGGTCACGAGTGGCAGGAGGTGGCCCCTCACAGTCATGTGAAGCTCCTGCCAGTGCTCTCCTCTGCAGAACAGCTCCAGCCCTGGTGCTCTGGGGACCCCCCCTTTGCCTGCAATGTTGCCTCAGGTGAAGTTGCAGTGCAGATCCTGCTGTTGCTCAGACAAACACGTTCAATCTGGTTTTCAGAAGGCTCCTGCCCCCTCCCCAGTGCAGCCGAGGCACTTCCCCGGCAGACTTTTCCTTTAGAAAAGCACAAGCTGGTCCCTGGAGTTGGAGGAGTTCTCCAAAGCACCCTCCAGTAGCCCAGAGCAGTGCTGAGAGCTGTTGGAGGGCTCTCCACGCTGAGGACTCCTGTTTTCAGCACCACGGAGTCAGAAGAAACCTCAGCACTGCTGCTGCAATTCCCAAGGAATCCAAGGATTCCTGTGGATGGAGGCACATGGAATTAGTCTGCTTGCAAAGGGAAATCAGCACCTTCCCTCTGCCAGGGTAATTATCCTCCTACAAGCACAACTCCTCACTCTTGTTTGCAGCACAGTTTTCTGTTTCATCTCACGCTGCATTCCAGGAAAGGGAAGGACACGGAAAAGCATCTGTAGGAAGGGACGTGAGTGGGAGCTGTGCTGGTAAAATTATAACGGTGGTATAATTATCCTGATCAATTTTCCATATAAAAGAGACTTCAGAAGAACTCATTTGTTTAACTGTAGACGCCTCAGCCTTTACTCCAGTGGCACCTCTGTTCACCAATCAACATAATGAACACGGGCAATTAAGGTGCACCAGAAACCTGGTTACATTTCCTAAAGGCATTTCCCAATGTCCAAATGCTCGATTTGCAAAATTAATGAGCTGCTGAAGTCCCTTGGTATAAATCAGCACATCTCAGCCGACTTCAGATGAGCTCCTCTGATCCTCACCAGCTGGAGCTTGGCTCCTCTGGCAGCCATGGACTGCTCTGGCAAGCAGAATTATGGCTATTTTCAATATTTACAGTTTGAGCCTGGAAGTTAATTTGGGCAGTGAAACCAGGGATGGAATTAAAGAGCAGCCTCAGACCAAACTCAGCTCCTGAGCTTTTCCCTGCAGGGTGAAAGTGCACCAGGAGGTGGCATTCACTGCCCCACCGCAGTTTTCATCCAGGCAGTGTTTTTCCCAGCAAACTGTGCCCAAAGAGCAGGATCTGCCCAGCCCCAGGGAAGCAGCGCTGCCTCCTCATTAGCAGTGGGATGTAAGAGTAGCTGTGCTACATTTGCCATTTGCTGGGGGAACGCCATTGAAATGTAGAAAAGATTCTGGTGCTTGATTGTTCAGCAGCAGAAAGCGAATGGATGTCAAGTCCTTTGCTCACAACTGTGTTGGCTAATGCTGCCCTCAGGGGGTGAGACTCCTCCTGAAGCCTCCAGTGCTGGTGGCTGATTGGAGTGCGAGTGATTTGCTCAAACCCTCCGTGTATTTGGAGTGTTCAGCACTGACAGACCTGCCCTGGTGCTGCAGAGGGGCAGATCCCAGCCCTGGCACGGGCAGCTCCTCCCAGAGCAAAGTGAGGAGAAGAGCGTGGGGAGGAGAGTGTGAGGGGATTGTCCCACCCTGCTCTGCTCTGGGGTGGCCCCACCTGCAATGGGGGAGCAGTTTGGGGGGACACAATGGAAGGAAGAGATTGAGCCATTGGAGAGTGTCCAAAGGAGGGACATGGAGATGGGGAAGGGCCTGGAGGGGCAGCGAGTGAGGGCACTGAGGGCACTTGGGGTGTTCAGCTGGAGAAGAGGAGACTGAGGGGAGACCTCAGTGCAGGGACAACTTCCTGGGCAGGGACAGAGGAGGGGCAGGCACTGAGCTCTGCTCTGTGGGGACCAGGGACAGCACCCAGGGAATGGCTGGAGCTGTGCCAGGGCAGGGACAGCACCCAGGGAATGGCTGGAGCTGTGCCAGGGCAGGGACAGCACCCAGGGAATGGCTGGAGCTGTGCCAGGGCAGGGACAGCACCCAGGGAATGGCTGGAGCTGTGCCAGGGCAGGGACAGCCCCCAGGGAATGGCTGGAGCTGTGCCAGGGCAGGGACAGCACCCAGGGAATGGCTGGAGCTGTGCCAGGGCAGGGACAGGTTGGATCTCGGGGAAAGGCTCTTCCCCCAGAGGGTGGTGGGCACTGACCAGGCTCCCCAGGGCAGTGGGCACAGCCCCAAGGCTTCCAGAGCTCCAGGAGGGTTTGGATGATGCTCTGGGGCACGGGGAGTGACTCTTGGGGATGGTCCTGTGCAGGGCTGAGGGTTGAGCTGGATGATTCTTGTGGGTCCTTCCAACTCAGCATGTTCTGTGAGCAGCACCAGGGGCAGAGTGAGTGCAGCCTGAGCAGCAGTGACACCCCACAGGATCCTCATCCTGCCCACAGAGAGCTGCTCTTACACCCATATTTATGGCTGGGAGCAGGAGGAATCTACAGGGACAGGGAGGAGTTTGGGGTGTGGATTTGGTCCACAGCTGCCCTGCATCCCTCCCAGGGCTGCTGGAATCCCTCACACTCACGGCCAGAGCAGGAGAGGTTTAGATTGGATATTAGGAAAAGTTCCTTCCTGGAAAGGGTGGTCAGTGCTGGAGTCCCCATCCTTGAAGGGATTTAATAAAGGTTTTGGTGTGGCCATTGGGGACATGAGTTAGTGGTGGCCTTGGCAGTGCTGGGGGAACAGGTGGGTCTTAGAGGCCTTTTCAACCTGAAGGATTCCATGAATCAGTGATTTTTGGGGCACCTTCACTGCTCTTTCCTTGTATGTTTATCCTTATTGACAAAGCTCCAGGTCACACTGTACTAATCCAACAACATGCAGAGTAGGACTTGTGCATCCTGAGGCAAAGTCCCCAACTTCTGGGAGAAGAGTTTTGGCCAACAGAAGCAGATCTATGAGAATCCTAAAGTGGATGTATCACTTTAAATGATGATGAGTGTCACTGAGGCTCTGGGAAGAGAAGACTGAAAAAGGATTCAAAACTTCCCCCAAACATTATAAAGATTATTAGTGATTCTTATAGGAGTAGATATTATAATAAAATTTATGTTTCTGGGACATTCCATCACTTTTAGAGTCTGGTAGAACTTCCTGAATGTCCTTATGGATCCAGACATCTCCATCTCCTGGCTCATCTCTTCCCACTGTGCCTTTGGTGTCAGACCTGGTGGACCAAAGTCTGCAATGGTGGTAAATGAGCCCCACCCTGCTGGTGTTGGGGTTGGTTTCCCATTGGAGTTACCACTGATGGATGGCCCTGTCCATAACTGGACTCTAAATATTATATTATACCATTAGGAATTTTGAATTTTTCCTGAAATAACAGTCACAACATAGAGAGAAATAAGAACATATATATTGTGCTGGTTTAAAGGTGAACCAGCAGGGGAAATGAACTCACCACAAGAGAGATTATAAGTCAGAGCTAAAATTTAATAATAATATTACAATAGCAACACTGACACACAAGGGAAATTGCTTTCAACTCACAAAACCCCAGCAGTATAACCCAGTGTCCTGGGGCACAAACCCAAGGGGGTTTGTTTGCCCTTGTGCTGAGACCCCTGTGGTTCCCCCAAGTCCAGAGCAAAAGGAAAAGAAAAACCTGTTGGTGCAGGTGAGGGCTGTGGTCTGGGTGAGAGTGGGGATCTCCTCCTGTCAAGGTCCTGCTGCTGCTCTGGATCCCACGAGAGGTTCCCGAGGTCTTACCCACCCCTTATGTACCCTCAGGGAGCACTCAGTCCCTCCCCCTGGGCGGGGACTCACACAATGGGTGATTAACTCTGGGAGCCAGGGGGTGTTGAGCTGTTGATGGCCCATTAGCAGCTCCGCCCCCTCAGGCTGGGTGTGAAGGTGATAATGGCTCCCTGGGCAGCTGCTGCTAATGGCCCATTGACCTTGGGGAATGAATAGAGGGGGTAGAATACACAGCTTTGATCACCCCCACACAGGGTTAGCTGGTCCCTCCTGCTGAACTAGGACATATATATATAAAAATAAATATATAAAAATAAATATATATGTGTGTGTGTGTATATATGTATATAAAAGAAACAGTGGCAACATTTCCCTTCCCTTTAGGCAGCAGCTGCTCTGGAGGCTGGGCTGGAATTGGGAATAACCCCATCCCAGCCAGTGGGAGGCTGTTGGAGGACAGGACACAGTCAGGGCTGTGGAACAGAAGGACCTTTTCTTTCTCCATTAGTCACATGAAAGACCAAGGGAAGGTTTGATCCTCCCTCTGAGTAGAGGAAGAGCTGTCACCAGGTGACACAAAGGTGACCAAACGTTTAATGCCTCTTCAGCATTCACTAAAAAAGGCAAAACCAGCCAGAGATCACAATTAAACCAGCCTGAAAAGGAAATCCTTAACCCTGAATATTTGCAAGGACTCGTAGGAGAAGAAGACACACATTTGTATTCAACAGGAGCAAATTGTTTGTTGTTTGTTTAATTTCATTCTGAAACTGGGAAAGGAGCTGTGTGGACAGAAGAGGAGTTGTGTACCTGTGTTTTAAGGATGGGACTTTCAGGGGTCCCCACTGGAGGAAGCAAGTGGGAAAAAGGAAGGTGTGAGCAGGTGGGAGCACAGCTGAGCACAGGGGAGCTGCCAGCAGTGGTACAGAGTGGCACTGCCAGGGGCTCCTCAGGCTCTGCCCCAGCAACTGGATGGTGGAATAAGAAGGTGCATTTTAAAGCCATGGAAGGCCCCAAGTGCAAAGGGTCAGTTATCTTGTCAAAAGACAAGGTTAAATTGCAACATTCCTTGGTAAAGTTGAGAAGCAGTTTAGAACAAAACCAACTCAGCAAAGAAAGGGTAACTCTGAGCGGTGCTTTGGCATCAGGGTGGCACAGCAACCTGAAAGGGGTTGGTCTCCTCTCAGGCAACACACAGCTGGACAAGAGGGCAGGGGCTTAAGGTCTGCCAGGGGAGGTTTAGGTTGGACATCAGAAAGAAATTCTTTGCAGAGAGAGTGCTCAGGGATTGGAATGGGCTGCCCAGAGAGGGGGTGGATTCCCCATCCCTGGAGGTTTTTCAGCTGAGCTTGGCCGTGGCACTGAGTGCCATGATCTGGTCATCAGAGTGGGGTTGGATCAAGGGTTGGACTTGATGATCTCAGAGGTCTCTTCCAACCCAGCCGATTCTATGATTCTATGAGAGCAGCATTTAGGAAGGGATGGAGGAACATGAGCAGTTCTACTCTGCTGCTACAAACAGACCAACTGCACACAGGAGTCTGTCACAGAACCACAGAATATGCTGAGCTGGGAGGGACCCACAAGGATCATCCAGTCCAACATCTGGCCCTGCACAGAACCATCCCTGAAAGTCACATCTTGTGCCTGAGAGCATCATCCAAACCCTCCTGGAGCTCTGGCAGCCTTGGGGCTGTGCCCACTGCCCTGGGGAGCCTGCTCAGTGCCCACCACCCTCTGGGGGAAGGACCTCTCCCTGAGATCCAACCTGACCCTGCCCTGGCACAGCTCCAGCCATTCCCTGGGTGCTGTCCCTGCCCTGGCACAGCTCCAGCCCTTCCCTGGGTGCTGTCCCTGTCCTGGCACAGCTCCAGCCATTCCCTGGGTGCTGTCCCTGCCCTGGCACAGCTCCAGCCATTCCCTGAGTGCTGTCCCTGCCCTGGCACAGCTCCAGCCATTCCCTGGGTGCTGTCCCTGCCCTGGCACAGCTCCAGCCATTCCCTGGGTGCTGTCCCTGCCCTGGCACAGCTCCAGCCATTCCCTGGGTGCTGTCCCTGCCCTGGCACAGCTCCAGCCATTCCCTGAGTGCTGTCCCTGCCCTGGCACAGCTCCAGCCATTCCCTGGGTGCTGTCCCTGCCCTGGCACAGCTCCAGCCATTCCCTGGGTGCTGACCCTGGTTTTCACCTGCTGGATATGGAACACAGCTGTGGAGCCAGAGCTGGATCCAGGCTTGGGCTCTGCACTTCAAGAACACTGTGGAGCAGTTGGTATAGAGAGAGTGATGAAGGTGAGTAGAAGTCAATAAAGCTGCACATTCTTTAAGCTACAGTAGAGAAAGAGGGGCTGAGAGCATCTTCAGGGGAGTCTTGTCCAGTCTCTGGGGCCATCAGGAAGAGAAATGGGGGCTGGATTTGCTGCAGGGATGACCTGAATTGGCTGCTGGGAAAGCCTTCCCAAGGATCCCAAAGCACACAAGCTGCTGGAGCTGAAGGCTGTTCAGTGTCCAGGTCTTACAGGAAGACAAACTGCTCTTGAGTGTCCCAGAGACTGAGCTCACCTGGCCCAGGAGGGAGGATGGCCCAGGCAGGCCCATGAGGACACCAGTGACCTTGTGGGTGTGACTGGGAAGTACTCGGTTGTTTGTCACAGCACTGTGGCATCAGTTCTGTGCTCCCCTCTCTGCGTGGACAGGAGTCACACACAGACACACTCCCATGTCTCAACAGGAGGAGAGTAAATGGCCTCAAGTTCAGAGGCACCAGAGGAGGTTTAGAACAGATATTAGAAAAAGTGTCTTCACAGGAAAGAATTGCAAAGCATTGGCACAGGCTGCCAGGGCAGTGGTGGAGTCCCCATCCCTTGGAGTGCTCAAAACATGCATGGATGTGGCACATGAGGACCTGGTTTAGTGGTGAGCACGGTGGTGGTGCTGATGGTTGGACTTGATGAGCTTAAGGGTCTTTTCCAACCTTAATTGGCTGAAGTGTTTGGTTCCAAATGAAGTGTTTGGTTCCAAATGGTGTCCACCAGCAGCAAAGTCTGTGAGATCAGCTACCAAAGTTCAGCAGCAACAGGACTATGAAGAAGGGCAGGGATGGTGCAAGGAGCAAGAGCAGAGCAGTTGCCCCTCTGTGCAAATGCATCCTTGTGGTTGGTTCCTTGTGGTTCCAGGAGACACCAAGCCCCAGCTCAGCAGCAACACAGAGATTTTTGAACAACTCCACACATTTCCAGGAAAAGTTGCATTTCTCACAGTGCACAAACAGGCCAAGCTGAATATCCTTCACAGGACAAGGACACTGGAGCATTTCAGATGCAGGACTGGAAGCATTTTTGTTGACCCATTCTTTACTCACATTCATTATTTAGGTCTGATTGTTTCAGAAACCTGATGGTTTCTCCTTATTCTCAAAGACAGATGCTGAGCTGAAGTTTGTCATCTCTGTTTACACTGACCTGCCCTCTGTCTCCCTCCTACCACGAGCCCTGAAATACAAGAAGACAAACCCAGAGTCCTCACCTTGTTCTGAGGGACACACAGGATAAAGTTTTGCCTACCACTGATAAATCACTGCAATACAAGTTATGTTTTTATCTTCCTGGGTATCCATACCAGGTTTATTTCTTTGTATCACCAGTGCCTTATGTGCCAGTGGAATGGGAAACTGCTGGAATGAGCTTCTTATCAGCACTGAGTAACCCACCAAACACACCTGGAACTGTGCTGGGGGTGGGTCCTCACACCTGGAACTGTGCTGGGGGTGGGTCCCCTCCCACCACGGGAGGGTTCCAGTTGGTGCAGCCCATGTGTGCACATCCTGTGAGCTCAGCCTGCAAACAGCAATGCTGCCACCTCCCCTGGCAGCTCTGGGGGTCCCCCACTCTGCAGCTCTGGGGGCTCTGGGGGGTCCCTCCCTCTGCAGCTCTGAGGGTCCCTCCCTCTGCAGCTCTGAGGGCTCTGAGGGTCCCTCCCTCTGAAACTCGGGGGGTCCCTCCCTCTGCAGCTCTGAGGGCTCTGAGGGTCCCTCACTCTGAAACTCGGGGGGTCCCCCCCTCTGCAGCTCTGAGGGCTCTGAGGGTCCCTCCGTCTGCAGCTCTGGGGGGTCCCTCCCTCTGCAGCTCTGAGGGCTCTGAGGGTCCCTCACTCTGAAACTCGGGGGGTCCCCCCCTCTGCAGCTCTGAGGGCTCTGAGGGTCCCTCCGTCTGCAGCTCTGGGGGGTCCCTCTCTCTGCCTCCCCCCTGCTCCCTCTTCCCAGAATAAACACCCTCCTCTCTCCTCAAAGTCCGGAGGATGAAATTCCACTCAGCCTGACATCACACATACTTCACATTCCCGGTTCTCATTTCTTGAATTCCCCTCTGTGTCAGAGGTCTCAGAGCTTTGGTGCCCATATAAAACACACTTGAGCTGTTTCTAATTCACTTTTAAACACTTCCCACCCATCCAATCCATCTGTGTCCCTGAATCCTCTGACACATTTGCCCTGGGCAGAAGGGGAAAGGTGCTGCCAGAGCTGCAGAGCAGCTTTGGGGTTTGGAGCTGTTGGAGCCACTTCCCAGCTCTAACAAGGCAGAAAAAACCAGACAAGCAGAACAACCACCAAAGACAAAAGCCTTTGATTTGATTTAACCAGAAATACCTGTGCCAATGAAGAGAGGAACGGGGCAGAAACTCCACGGTGAGAGTTGGGATCAGCAGGGTCTGAACTGGCTTTGAGACCTCTCAATTTGCCACGTTAAAGCTTCTCCCTCTTCACTCTTCCTTCTGGCTGCCAATGATGGTCTCAGAGCAAAGTTCCACTTTCTGGAGAGCCTGTTGTTGAGATTTGTTTAACACACTCCTCTTCCCACTCTGTGCCCTCCAATTCAGCTTCAAAAGTCATTTCCCTCCCCAGGTTTTTTCCTTACATATATAAATGTTTACTGAAAGGTTGAAATGCCCATTAGCTGTGGCTCAGCAGAGGAGCCCGATGTGCACAGCACTGAGGTGCTCTCTGGACAAAGACACTGTAAGGAGGACCTAATTAAGTGAAGGCTGCCTAAGGAAATCAGGAGAGACAGGAATTTTCTGCTGGTTGTCAGACCCAGCAGGTCTCTGAGGGAAAAGGACAGGTGAGCAGAGCTCGAGGAAAAGGTGCCACTCCAGAAACACAGACATTTGGGATCACCCAGAAATGGGAATGCTGAGAACCTGCAGAGCAGGAGGATGTTGAAGACTCTGCCCCTGGTACGAGGCAAACACCTGCCACAACCAAAACTCCTAAAACTGAAGCCAAACAACCTCCACCAACCCAGCTCAGCTTTTCCCAGAGTTTCTTTGCGTGACACTCTGCTTGGACTCCACATCCTCCTGCCCTGGGAGTGGAGATCTCTGACCTTTGGAGAGCAGGAGATTGTCAGACTTGACCTAACAAGGCCACAGCCTCCAGCAGCAGAGCAGCCCCAGCCAGCCCAGCCCAGGGTCCTGTGGGGTTGGTCCTGATGTGGAGATGGCTCCACCAAAGCTCACACAGCTGAGGGACTTTATCCTGGCCATTTCCTCACCTTTCTTCCTCAAGAGCTGCCCAGGCACTGGTCAATGATGTTGTGGGAGCAGTGGGCTGGTGCTGGGCTGGTGCTGGGCTGGTGTTGGGCTGGTGTTGGGCTGGTGCTGGTGGCAGAGGGAACTGGGTGCTCTCACTGATCCAGGGGGACAAGGACGTGGCAGGGTGGCTACAAACCAACAGCATCCTGTAGCCACATGGTCCTCAACAGCCCACCACACCAACCCAGCTCTGTGGGACAGTGTGTGCCAACCCAGCTCTGTGGGACAGTGTGTGCCAACCCAGCTCTGTGGGATGGTGTGTGCCAACCCAGCTCTGTGGGACGGTGTGTGCCCACCCAGCTCTGTGGGATGGTGTGTGCCAACCCAGCTCTGTGGGATGGTGTGTGCCCACACAGCTCTGTGGGATGGTGTGTACCCACCCAGATCTGCGGGATTGTGTGTGCCCACCCAGCTCTGTGGGATGGTGTGTGCCCACCCAGATCTGTGGGATTGTGTGTGCCCACACAGCTCTGTGGGATGGTGTGTGCCTACACGGCTCTGTGGGATGGTGTGTGCCCACACAGCTCTGTGGGATGGTGTGTGCCAACCCAGCTCTGTGGGATGGTGTGTGCCAACCCAGCTCTGGGATGGTGTGTGCCAACCCAGCTCTGTGGGATGGTGTGTGCCCACACAGCTCTGTGGGACAGTGTGTGCCAACCCAGCTCTGTGGGATGGTGTGTGCCCACACAGCTCTGTGGGATGGTGTGTGCCCACATGGCTCTGTGTGATGGTGTGTGCCAACCCAGCTCTGTGGGACAGTGAGTGCCCACACAGCTCTGTGGGACAGTGAGTGCCAACCCAGCTCTGTGGGAGAGTGTGTGCCAACCCAGCTCTGTGGGAGAGTGTGTGCCCACACAGCTCTGTGGGACAGTGAGTGCCCACACAGCTCTGTGGGATGGTGTGTGCCAACCCAGCTCTGTGGGATGGTGTGTGCCAACCCAGCTCTGTGGGATGGTGTGTGCCCACCCAGCTCTGTGGGATGGTGTGTGCCAACCCAGCTCTGTGGGATGGTGTGTGCCCACCCAGCTCTGTGGGATGGTGTGTGCCAACCCAGCTCTGTGGGATGGTGTGTGCCCACCCAGCTCTGTGGGACAGTGAGTGCCAACCCAGCTCTGTGGGACGGTGTGTGCCAATCCAGCTCTGTGGGACAGTGTGTGCCCACCCAGCTCTGTGGGACAGTGTGTGCCAACCCAGCTCTGTGGGAGAGTGTGTGCCCACCCAGCTCTGTGGGACAGTGAGTGCCCACACAGCTCTGTGGGACGGTGTGTGCCAACCCAGCTCTGGGACGGTGTGTGCCCACACAGCTCTGTGGGACGGTGTGTGCCCACCCAGCTCTGTGGGATGGTGTGTGCCCACACAGCTCTGTGGGATGGTGTGTGCCAACCCAGCTCTGTAGGATGGTGTGTGCCCACACAGCTCTGTGGGATGATGTGTGCCAACCCAGCTCTGTGGGATGGTGTGTGCCCACATGGCTCTGTGGGATGGTGTGTGCCAACCCAGCTCTGTGGGACGGTGTGTGCCCACATGGCTCTGTGGGATGGTGTGTGCCCACCCAGCTCTGTGGGACAGTGAGTGCCCACACAGCTCTGTGGGACAGTGTGTGCCAACCCAGTTCTGTGGGACAGTGAGTGCCCACACAGCTCTGTGGGATGGTGTGTGCCAACCCAGCTCTGTGGGATGGTGTGTGCCCACACAGCTCTGTGGGATGGTGTGTGCCCACATGGCTCTGTGGGACAGTGTGTGCCAACCCAGCTCTGTGGGACGGTGTGTGCCCACCCAGCTCTGTGGGACAGTGTGTGCCCACCCAGCTCTGTGGGACAGTGTGTGCCAACCCAGCTCTGTGGGACGGTGTGTGCCCACCCAGCTCTGTGGGACGGTGTGTGCCAGCCCAGCTCTGTGGGACAGTGTGTGCCCACACAGCTCTGTGGGATGGTGTGTGCCCACCCAGCTCGGTCAGATGGTGTGTGCCCACCCAGCTCTGTGGGACAGTGTGTGCCAACCCAGCTCTGTGGGATGGTGTGTGCCCACACAGTTCTGTGGGATGGTGTGTGCCAACCCAGCTCTGTGGGACAGTGAGTGCCCACACAGCTCTGTGGGAGGGTGTGTACCCACACAGCTCTGTGGGACGGTGTGTGCCCACACAGCTCTGTGGGATGGTGTGTGCCCACTCAGCTCTGTGGGATGGTGTGTGCCCACACAGCTCTGTGGGACGATGTGTGCCCACCCAGCTCTGTGGGACAGTGTGTGCCCACCCAGCTCTGTGGGACAGTGTGTGCCCACACAGCTCTGTGGGATGGTGTGTGCCCACCCAGCTCTGTGGGATGGTGTGTGCCCACCCAGCTCTGTGGGATGGTGTGTGCCAGCCCAGCTCTGTGGGAGGGTGTGTACCCACCCAGCCCCTGGTGGCACAACCAGACATCTCAGGCATGGCAGTGACCACATCATCAGATGCTCCAGGGGTTGGGAGCCCCTCTGCTCTGGAGCCAGGCTGGGAGAGCTGGGGGGGCTCACCTGGAGAAGAGAAGGCTCCAGGGAGACCTGAGAGCTCCTTCCAGTGCCCAAAGGGGCTCCAGGAGAGCTGGAGAGGGACTGGGGACAAGGGTCTGGAGGGAGAGGACACAGGGAATGGCTTCCCACTGCCAGAGGGCAGGGATAGATGGGAGATTGGGAGGAAACTCCTCCCTGTGAGGGTGGGCAGGCCCTGGCACAGGTTGGGCAGAGAAGCTGTGGCTGCCCCAGCCCTGGAAGTGTCCCAGGCCAGGCTGGACAGGGCTTGGAGCAACCTGGGGTGGTGGGAGGTGTCCCTGCCATGGCAGGGGGTGGAATGGGATGGGCTTTGAGGTCCCTTCCAATCTAAACCATATCGTGACTCTATAACTGAGAAAGAACTGAGTGCAAAGATTTGCTCATCACTTGAAGGGATTTCAGCACTGGATGGGAAGCCTGTCTTCCATTTTTCCCTTCCTTTTTTGTGTATTTCCTCAGGAGAAATCATTACAGTTTTGGTTTGGTTTGGTTTGGTTTGTTTGATTTGGTTTAGTTTGGTTTTTTGTTTTGTGGGTTTTTTGTTGTTTTTTGGTTTGTCGTTTTTTTTCCCCCAAAACATTTCAGAGTGGAGACCCTGGAATGGCTCTGGCTGAAGCAGCTCCACCAGGCTGGACTGAGGTTCCAAACACAACCCTCAAGTCCTTGGCCCCAGGTGTGTGCTCAGAGGTTCTCAGGTCTGTGAATTTGCCGGAAAAAAAATTAAGAAAAACTAAAAAAGGAGGTACTGGGGTCCTTGATCTTGGAATTTGTGATGTGGGGAGGACACAGAGGAGCAACCTGGCCCTGCCTGATCCCCTCTCCTCCCAGCCCACCCCATGCTCCTCTCCAGCCCAAACTGCATCCCTTTTGCATGAATGGATGAATGTATCTCCCCCTTTTAGACTTGAAGGACCATCTAGATTAAGAAAAAAGACAATAAATTATCCACAGAGAATTTTCTGCAGTTTCTCCACATAATTTTTATCTGCAACGTGAAATGCTTAATTTACTTCCAGCTTTTATTTTCTGGTGGCCTTTCTTCCTGCACTTACTGACTCTGGAATCCACAGGTGTGTTCCCACACCCTCTTCACAAGGACTTTGCAGAATATTGTCCAATCCACAGAGACAGGAGATTTCCAAAGCCAGGCAGAAAAGGATTGGCCACTTTGACCCACACAGAGAAGAAATTCTCAGTCACAGAGACATGAGCTGGGGGGAGGAAGTGCTTTTTCCTTTTTACCAAAATGTGATGTTTTCTCTTGTTTCATCTCAAGGATTAGTGCACAGTGGAGTTTATTTGTACACGCAGAAACACCTTTTCAGCTTTGCTTCCTCTCCATGGCCATTCCACTTCCATTCTCAAGGCTGTTTCACCTATTTCCAAATGCCCCAGAGGTGTTTATGGTTACACAGGACTTGACTTTTTAATATAAAATTAAAATAGAGGCATCAGAAGAAGCAAACCAAAGCACTACCAAAAAACCTCCTCAAAGAGATTTATTTCCCTTTCCTTCTTTGCACAGCCAAGGAGCTGTTTTGGGAATCACAGACACAATCCCAGACTAATCTGAGTTGGAAGGACCCACAAGGATCATGGAGTCCAACTCTTCAGTCAATGGCCCACACAGGGGATTGAACCCATGACCTTGGGGTTATTACAGCCAAGTTTTAACCAGCTGAGCTGATCTCAGGGTCATGTCTCCCTGCACTAAATATCCCTGGGTTTCCACTGTGGTTTTCAGGAATACAACCACAGAAACACCCCCAGCCCCAGCCTGTGCCTCAGCAACAGGGAGATTTTTGTCCAGTATTTTCCCCTGACTGGGCACCAGCAATTCTGAATGCTCTGAATTGGAGCCTGTCAGCTCCCCAAAAGGAACAGGAGTGTTTCTAAAGGAGCACAAGAGCTTCTAAAGGAGGTTGCAGAATGTTAATTGCCTATGGATACTGTAAAATGAGAACTAAAATACCAAAGGTTGCAGGGTCCCCATCAGTCATTTTTTTTTCCAGAATTCAGGCTGCAGCTCAGACTTGTTATAAAGGTAAAAGGCTTTTTCTTAGGTACCTGCAGATGCAGGATGAGACTTGTCCCTGTCAGACAGGTCAGAAAACACCATCTCCATCTGCACAGTCTGGGCAGGATTGACGTTCTCCTGCCTGCATTTCTGACGTGCAACCTTTCCAGGCTCTCCCAGGGCAAGAGATTAGGCAGAACACATTAAACCCTGTAAAATAAGACACATGAGCCAAAGAACATCTCTCCACGTGGAGATCTCAGTGTCCCCCTCGATCTGCCCACTCCAGACAGCAGGGGAGAGATCAAATTCTGCCCCTTTTAAATCACTAGAACCCCCCAAACTGGAGGTGCTGCTGCTGGTGGGATTTATCCCTGCCTGGGGAGCTTTGGAGGTTTAATGGGAAACCAGCAGGAGAAATGAACCCACCACAAGAGAGATTATAAGTCAGAGTTACAATTTAATAACATTATTACAATAAATGCAATGGCACAAAGAGAAATTGGGTTTAACCCCCAAGCCCAGCAGTGTAACCCACCCCCTGGGGCACAAACACAGGGGGGTTTGGTGGCCCCTGTGCTGAGCCCCACGTGGTTCCCTCGAGTGCAAAGGAAAAGGAAGGGACAAACCTGTTGGTGCAGATGATGGCACAGTCTGGTGGAGAGTGGGGGGCTCCTCCTGGCCAGGGGCTGCTCCTCCTCTGGATCCCAGGAGTGGTTCCCCAAGTCCCCAAAGCCCCAGATTGTCTCCCCTGGGGTTTGGGTGGGATCCCCCAGTGCCTCCCCCAGGGCAGGGAGTTCCACACTGGGGGATGTGACTGTGGGATAAAGTCAGGGGGGTTTTTGGAATGGTTGGTGGCCCCTGAGCAGAGCTGAGCCCTCAGGTGGGTGTGGAGGTGCCAAGGAGTCCCTGGAGGGCAGTTCTCCCAGCTCCTCTGCCAGGCTTCTTTCCCAGCCAGCTCCCAGCCTGAGGGCTCAGCTGTGCCCTGGGCAGCTGCTGCCAATGGGCCATTGGGAACAGTTGCTGGGCAATGGCCCAGAGGGTTTAGAATGCCCAGCTTTGGGCACACCCACACAGGGACAAACTGGTCCCATCTGCTCAACTGGGACAGGAGGCTGATGGGGGAATATTTGCTTTCAGTGCCTGTGGGGATTGTGGTAACCATGACACAACCAAGTCTCAGCTGAGCTGGGTCCCTCCTGAGCAGGCACTATATCAAATATCTGCCACCATGAACCATCTCAGCATCTCCAGCACCATCAGACCCCCTGATGTTCCTACATTTGGCTCCTCCAGAGCTCAGTGGCTCATTGTGGAGTCTGTCAGGAGTTACTCCCTCAGGTGGGGCCATGTGTCACTCTTGGTGTGCTCATTGGGGAGCAACCTGTCATTCCATGGAGCTGGGCTTGCCTTGTCAGGACTAGGGCAGTGTTGGGTGAGCTCTAAGGATGCCACAGGGGAAGAGCAGAGTGGACTCTGAAGGGTGCAGAGCTTCCAGGTGCCTTCCAACCCCACCCAGCCTGTGGACCAGGAGGGTCACAGAGCCTCCTTTGCTCCTGGCATGACTGAAGGTGTCCAAACCAGCCCAGATTTTGTCACTGCCACTAATTGTTGCAGCACAGTAACCAAGGCATGGGGTGCCCTCCCACACACCCACCAACCCTGAGTGCCTCTGGCCTCCCTCCCATTCCACTGGTTGGCACTTGTGCTGCCTAATTCTTACAGCTTTGGGAAAATACATTAATACACCAAATGCCCTCACAAGCAGCAGGGATCTGATCAACTCAATCAGCTCAATGACTGATGGCAGAGATTCTGCCTGAACTGGAAATCATGATGTGGGGCACAGGCTGAAAAAAAGACTGAGGTTCAGTTCAGTGTGTGCTCTGTGTGTGCAAATCTCTGTGTGTGTATAAGCACTTGGGTTTTGTTTTTTTTTAAATCAACTCAGCATGCAAATATATATTTCTGCTGAAATTTTGTTCAAACAGTCAAAGCAGAAACAGATGTATTGAAAGTATAAATACAGGGCTTAATAAATATTTTATCATCAAATATTTCAAAAATGTCAGCTTTAAAAACATGAAAATTCAGCCTCGGGAGGACCAAAATATTTAATCACTCTCAAGAAATTCTTAAAAGGGAATCTCTTTCCATCAGATTCCTTCTAAAGAGAAGAATGAATTTCCAGGTGCTGTGAGCTATATTTATTTTAATCAAAAGCACTCACTGAGTTAAAGGAGATAGAATAATCAGTGAGGTCATTATTAAGTGAGATAACAACTTCTGAATGAATGTGCTCATTAATCTAATTATAAAATGGAATAGTATCTTACTAATCAGGCTGTTAACTGAGCCACTGGCAATGTGAGGCTGCAATCCCAGTTGTGTGACCCATGCCAGGTTCCTGCCGTGGGTACTGGGGGGACTGAGGGCATCCCAGTCCCTGCCCCCAGCCAGGGACAGTGTCCCTGTTTGCACAGCCAGGAGGTACCTGGTGGGGAATATCAGAGTTCCAGAACATGCTGAGCTGGGAGGGACCCACAAGGGGCATCGAGTCCAACCCTCAGCCCTGCACAGGAACATCCCCAAGAGTCACACCCTGTGTCTGAGAGGGACTTTGAACAAGGGATGGAGGGACAGGACAAGGGGAATGGCTCCCACTGGCAGAGGGCAGGGATAGATGGGATATGGGGAAGGAATTCTGGCTGTGAGGGTGGGCAGGCCCTGGCACAGGTGCCCAGAGAAGCTGTGGCTGCCCCAGCCCTGGAAGTGTCCAAGGTCACCTGGACAGGGCTTGGAGCCACCTGGGCTGGTGGAAGGTGTCCCTGCCCATGGCAGGGGTGGCACTGGATGAGCTTTAAGGTCCCTTCCAGCCCAAACTCTTCTGGGATATGGTGAATACACTGGGCACATTCAGACCCTCCAGTGCTCAGCTCCACCTACCCCAGCACCCTTTGGTTTTATTTTATGGCATATTCCCATTTTCTGTGTATATTTTGCATTTGCTTCATCTTTGAAGGGTTTTGCCTTATCTGTCCCCTTGACTTGCCCTCACCAGGGCCACCCACACCCACCTTCCCCTGTCTAAGCAAGATCCACTCTGCCTATCCCTGTGAGAAAACAGCACAATGGTCCTGGGCACGGGGTGGGCAGAGCCTGGCAGGGTGGGCAGGTCCCTTGGGTGCCCTGAGCTGTGTCTGCTGCACATCTCAGGCTTTTTCCTTCACCATTTTTTCTCTCAGTTGGTTTGTGGTGATTTACCAGGTTGGTGTTCCTGGTTCAGGCACCACCAGGCTGAGGATGTGCCACTAACTGTGATTCCCCTCTGGCACTGCCCTGCCCAGGAGGAAGAGGAGGAAATTCTGCATCTCTGAGTGCTGCCTGGTGAAGGGGGTGCTTGATCTAAAATGTGTATTAACAAACAGTGAAATGACATATCCCTGAGCTTTCCAAACAGCACCACGGGGTTTAAAATCCTTGAGAAGAAAAACAACATTGTACCAACTGGATGAAATGTGGCTGTGCCATCACACCAGCTGGGCATTGTGGCTGTGCCACTGCACCAGTGGGAACAGCACTCAAGGGGAACAAAGCTTTAGTTCCTGCCCAGGTGTTCTCACAAATCCCACCCAGCACCTCTCTGCAATTTTAGTTCCTAAATTCCTTTAAATTCTGACATAATCATTTCTTTGGAGGGGAAAAAAGGAAAAAAAAAGGAAGAGAAAATATTTTCCTCCTATTTATTAGTGCCTGGTAAGAATTCACAGCTATCAGGGAGCCCACAGTGTTTTATTTCACTTCAGCAGATACAAGAGCCGAGTGATGTCCTGCCAGACATGTTTTGAAATTTCCAGTAAAAATACTAAAATCACTTTGCCAGAGACAATATGAAAAGTGCTGTTTAATTACAACACTCAATTTTCTGTTGTCTGTGTAAGGGTTCTACAGCCAGGAGCGTTCAGATTTTAAACATGGGATAAATTTCACCTTAAACTAATTAAGGAATTAACTATTTCACTTAAATTAAGTATTGCAGAAAAAGCCTTCCTTGCTATACATTTCAGGAGAGACTCCCTGGATTATGGAAAGAAGGTCCTCAGAAAGTGGAGCAGAGAGGGAAGGGCGGTGAAGGATGAGGCTGGAAGGTGCACAGAGGTGGGGCTTGTTTACTGCAGAGATAGGCATCAATAAGTTGTGTTTTCTTAGATGAAGTGAGGAGTCCTGAGGTGGTTCTGTGCTGGTTTCAAGGTGAATCTGCAGGAGAAATGAACCCACCACAAAAGAGATTCTAAGTCAGAGTTACAATTTAATAACAACATTACAATCAATGCAGTGGCACAAAGAGAAATTGGGTTTAACCCCCAAGCCCAGCAGTGTAACCCACCCCCTGGGGCACAAACACAGGGGGGTTTGGTGGCCCCTGTGCTGAGCCCCACGTGGTTCCCCTGAGTGCAAAGGAAAAGGAAGGGACAAACCTGTTGGTGCAGATGATGGCACAGTCTGGTGGAGAGTGGTGGGCTCCTCCTGTCCAGGGTCTGCTCCTCCTCTGGATCCCAGGAGTGGTTCCCCAAGTCCCCAAAGCCCCAGATTGTCTTCCCTGAGGTTTGGGTGGGAGCCCCCAGTGCCTCCCCCAGGGCAGGGAGTTCCACAGTGGGGGATGTGACTGTGGGAGTCAGGGGGGATTTTGGAATGGTTGGTGGCCCCTGAGCAGAGCTGAGCCCTCAGGTGGGTGTGGAGGTGCCAAGGAGTCCCTGGAGGGCAGTTCTCCCAGCTCCTCTGCCAGGCTTCTTTCCCAGCCAGCTCCCAGCCTGAGGGCTCAGCTGTGCCCTGGGCAGCTGCTGCCAATGGGCCCTTGGGAACAGTTGCTGGGCAATGGCCCAGAGGGTTTAGAATGCCCAGCTTTGGTCACACCCACACAGGGACAAACTGGGCCCACCTGCTCAACTGGGACAGGTTCAAGATGAGGTGTTTGGAGACTGGCCAGGACCAGGCTCACCAGAAGAAGGAAAGGAGCATCCTGTCAGCACATGGTTGGTGCTACCCCCTGGGGAGCAGACCTGGTCGTGCCCAGAGAGCTCCTGCTGCCTCAGTGCTGCTCCCAAATTCTCATTCAAACTTTCCCTTAATGAGGAATATTCAGCCCTTCATGGTACCTTTGCTGCCCATCACTGCACGTGCCATGCCCTCCTTGGACAACAACTTGGTCATGACTTCACTGGAGGATGAATTTGCTGAGTGACTTGGAAACTTTTCCTGCCCATTTGGGAGCTGCTGTGGTTGAGTTACCAAAGGCAGCAACCAAAGGTAGTGGCACCTCCCATGGCACTGCACTGCTGCATGTCCCTCTCTCACACTGAGCTCATGCCATCCAGCACTGCCTGAGAGACCAGAGCTGAGGTTCAGGAGCACTGGGAGCAGTTTGAGAACACTGAAATTCCAGATAGGAAGCTCTGAAATGGCCTGATTGCCCAAATCAGTGCTAATCTAGAGAGAGTGCTAAGTGCAGGTTCCTCTTGCCAAGCTGTGCCCCAGATCTGCTGAAAGCTTTCCATGGAAAGGATCCAGAGGCAAAGGGCCAAAATGCAGACTGGTTTCATTTGGCCTGTTGAGAAAATGGACATCCAGGCCGTGGTGTCTTCTTAAAATAGCTGGAGATGGTTTTAGTCTTTATTGCAATTATTGTCCCAATCCCTTCTGCTCCTCAGAAACTGGGATCACTTCTGGCACCAGCATTTCCTTCCAGGAAATTGTGGAGAGGAGAAAGTGTGAGGGGATTGTCCCACCCTGCTCTGCTCTGGGGTGGCCTCACCTGCAATGGGGGGGCACTCTGGGGGGACACAATGGAAGGAAGAGATGAAGCCATAGGAGAGTGTCCAAAGGAGGGACATGGAGATGGGGAAGGGCCTGGAGGGGCAGCGTGTGAGGGCACTGAGGGCACTTGGGGTGTTCAGCTGGAGAAGAGGAGACTGAGGGGAGACCTCAGTGCAGGGACAACTTCCTGGGCAGGGACAGAGGAGGGGCAGGCACTGAGCTCTGCTCTGTGGGGACCAGGGACAGCACCCAGGGAATGTTTGGAGCTGTGCCAGGGCAGGGACAGCATCCAGGGAATGGTTGGAGCTGTGCCAGGGCAGGGACAGCACCCAGGGAATGGCTGGAGCTGTGCCAGGGCAGGGACAGCATCCAGGGAATGGCTGGAGCTGTGCCAGGGCAGGGACAGCACCCAGGGAATGGCTGGAGCTGTGCCAGGGCAGGGACAGCACCCAGGGAATGGCTGGAGCTGTGCCAGGGCAGGGACAGCATCCAGGGAATGGCTGGAGCTGTGCCAGGGCAGGGACAGCACCCAGGGAATGGCTGGAGCTGTGCCAGGGCAGGGACAGCACCCAGGGAATGGCTGGAGCTGTGCCAGGGCAGGATCAGCACCCAGGGAATGGCTGGAGCTGTGCCAGGGCAGGGACAGCACCCAGGGAATGGCTGGAGCTGTGCCAGGGCAGGATCAGGTTGGATCTCAGGAAAAGGCTCTTCCCCCAGAGGGTGGTGGGCACTGACCAGGCTCCCCAGGGCAGTGGGCACAGCCCCAAGGCTGCCAGAGCTCCAGGAGGGTTTGGATGATGCTCTGGGGCACAGGGTGTGACTCTTGGAGATGGGCCTGGGCAGGACCAGGAGTTGGACTCGATGATCCTTGTGGGTCCCTCCCAGCTCAGCATATTCTGGGATTTGGTGGAACAAGATGCTTTTCAGTGTATTTGTCCATGTGTCCCTTGGGTTCCTCTGTTTGCAGCACTCAGGCTTGAAGAAAACATGGAACCAAGTGGGGTCCTTCACGAGCTGCCACAGCCTCCCCAGTGTCATTGAGGTCTAAACTGAGGAAGGGAAAATCCAACTCTGTTCCAGCAGCGAGGGGAGAGCATCCCCCTCTGGAGGAGCTCTGGCCTTGCTGTGTGAGGACCAACTCCAGCACATGGCACAAAGCCTTCCTGCAGCACTGCAGGGACTCTGCAAGCAGAGGAACAGCACGTGGTGTGAACCCTTTTGGCACCCCTGGTGGAGTTCAGCTCACTGTGACACTGCACAGAACAACCACTCACTCCCCTTGAGCAAGGCAGGGGCAGCATCCCCATGTCTGTGTGCCTGTCCCTGGGCTGGGTTGCTCCAGTGCCAAGGGGAGTTCCCAGTGCCATCAGACCCCCCTGGCACAGCCCTTTGTCCCCTCAGCCCTGGTGACCAATGGCTGTGCCCACTGCAGAGCCCCATCCTGCCCCTTCCCTTATGCCCTTCCCTACACCTCACTGCTGCCCCAAACCACCCCAGTGATGGACCCCAACCTCCTCAGTGCTCCTGGGCTTCCCTCTCCCCTCATTCCCAGTGCAGCTCTGCCACCCCAGGACCCCATGAAGGTGTCCCCTGCCCGTCCTGCCCACCCAGACAACACTTGGCAGGGGCACTGGGGATCTGCATCACCCTCCTCCTGCCCAGCTCTGGCTCCCACCCTGTGGAGGGGGAACCCAGTGGTGGGCTGGACTGCAGGGAGCAGGCACAGCGGGGTGGGGTGGGAGCCTGGGCAGGCACTGGATCCTGTGCCACGGAAAGGATTCTGCAAAGGCCTTGGAGAGGCACTGAGGGCCAAATCCTGGTGTGCCTGCCCTGTGCCATCAGCTCAGCTGCCCCTCTGGGGTGGGTGTGTGTCTGCCAGATGAAGGGTGAAGCACTGCAGACAAAGAAGAAAATGCCCCATAATTAAACATTCCCTTTCAGCCTTTACCAAACCACACACTACTGACACTCTCCTATTTCGCCTCAGGAAAGTCACGGTGGGTTCAAATTAACAGCAATTCTACATTCATTGCAAGCTCCTAATTAAGCAGGCTGGGCCGTGCTGCTCCAGCCAGATAATTCCCCAATATTTAGCCATTAGTTCTTCCCAATTTGGCTGCTGCTGCTGCTGCTGCTGCTGTTGGCAAGGTTTGCCTCAGAAACAATTACTCTGAGTGCCAGATGTCCCCATGGACCCAGCACTGCCTGTCTCATCAGTCCCTTCTGCCCAAGCTGGGCAGACAGTTTGACATCTGACATCTGTGTGTGGAGGAAGCAAAGGGGCAGCCAGAAGCCCAGCAAGGAGTTTTAATTCCAGCAGCCTCGTGGGTGAGCACAAACAGCCTCACACGGCCCCTCCTGACCAGCCCCAGCCCACGGTTTGTGCTCCCACCACACAACAGGTTCCCACCAGCCTCTCCTTGAACTGGAGCTTCATTTGCCCAGCAGGAGGGTTGGAGGGTGTGCCCTGCATAGGGGCAGAGGGCAGAGCATCAGTAGAAAGTTGATATTTTACTTTGCAGAGAAAAAGAAGAGTGCAGAAGGCAGAGGCCTGGGAGGTGTTTTCAGCTCTGCTCCCGTGTGAGAGCCCTTGAGGAGCTGCAGGTGTTTCTCCTGCAGACCCCCAGCAGAACATGCAGAGGGGCATCTCGTAGGCAAGGCAGGATGTTCCCAGTCCAGCTCCAGGTGTGGTGGGACTGGAACCAGAGCTCTGGAGACCCCTGTGTGGGGCCACCTGAGTGGGGATGGTAGTGGGGGTTGATCCCTTCCCAATTCCATGGCAGCGCTGAGGGCAGGTGGACTTGTTGAAAGTCTGGAACTTGTCCCATGGCCAGTTCAGCCCAGAGTGTGGATGCAAAGAGGCTTTGGGGTCAGTGGGATCCTCCTCTGTGCCCTCCCTCCACTGGGCTGCCCCTGGCACTGGGGGTGTCCACCAGGTGCTGTGCTCAGCCACTTTCCTCTAGACCTGCCATGTTCTGGAGATGTTGGGCCAGAGAACTGTCCTACTGGTTATTTTAAGGCAAAACCTGCCATGCTGGGCCATGTTCTGGAGATGCTGGGCCAGAGAACTGTCCTACTGGTTATTTTAAGGCAAAACCTGCCTTGCTGGGCCATGTTTTGGAGATCTTGGGCCAGAGATCTGTTCTAGTGGTTATTTTAATGCAAACTTCTTCTTACATGAAGAAACTTTCATATTTGAAAAGGTTTGATTCCCATTAATGCAGAATAAAGCAGTTGCCAGCTGAAATTCCCTGGAAGAGTCTCAGGAGATTCAGAAGAGAAACAGAGAAATGTGCATTTTAATATAAAATTCTTTCAGAATCCCACAGAAATCATCACATGTTTTTGTGCTCAGCGTGGCAGCTCACTTTTATTTTAAAATAAACAAGTGGAGGTTTAATGGAAGGGCACTGGTTGACAGACACATTAATTCCTCACCAGAGGAACAGAGCAAAAGCACAGGTAAATCCCTGAGACAAGGGGATTTTCAGATAAAGGGCTAATGATGCTTTGCGTTCCTGTGTTGCTGGAGGGAGGAGCTGAGATGACTCGATGCAGGTGGGACATTTCAAGCTGGTTCCAGGGCAGGCAGGGAGGTGGCACCAGCAGGTACCGGCTGTGGGGAGGCAGGGGTGGCACTGGAGAAACAAACTCTATGAGACAGGGGTTGGCTGTGGCACTTTGCAGTGATTTTTAGGCAGGTTGAGAAGTAGAGGAGGTTTGTGTGGTCACTGCTGAAGTGCTGCCCTGGTGCCCAGCCCTGTCCTGGGCATTGTCCCAGCAAGCAGCACTCAGGGACACTTGATGCCAATCAGGAGCATCTCAATGTAGGTCCTATTCCCACACTTTGCTCTTTGCAGGAGAACAGTGAGACCCTTGAGATGGCAGGAAATGCACTTTGGAGAAAAGTTAAATACAGCTCTGTGGTCTTTCTCTGCCTCTTAAATCAGAATCCAATTTCTTTCCCCACCCCTGGAAGTGTCCCAGGCCAGGTTGGACAGAGCTTGGAGCAACCTGGACTGGTGGAAAGTGTCCCTGCCCATGGCAGGGGGTGGAATGAGATGATTTTTAAGGTCCCTTCCAACCCAACTCATTCTGTGATTCTGTGATCAGGTTCATCTTGGAAATCACAACAGGAAAACCACATTTCTTGCTCTTGACACTGGAGCTGTTGCAGTTCAAGCAGAGGTTGGGAACCCTGACAGGACACACTCAGAAGTTCTGGAGATGTTTCTTCAGGCTGAACCACCCCAGATGTTCCTCCCTGGACAGGCAACACAACTTCTCCATGACTCAGCTCAGCATTACATCTGGATTGGAGCAGCAGAGCCAGTCACTAATTAAACACTTAATTTTGAATTATTTTAGGGCAGACAAATGGAGTTCTCTCTTTATTATCTGCAAATAAAGCTCTGGATTTGAAGGGCAGAGGACAATAAGACCAAAGGACTACACTGACTTTCCTGAGCAGCTCAGGGACATAAATGAGGCAGTGGGAATGGACTGGAATCAAAGACAAAAATATTTGGGTGGGCTTCCAAAACAAGGGGAAAAATCCTGGAGGATTGGGCTCCATGTTCATCCCAATGGTAACTCCACCCAAGAGTCTGTCAGGGCCAAGCAGAGAGGATGGGAAGAAAGGACTGAACAGCAAATAAACCTGCACAGGGAATCTCTGAAAGTGTGGGGAAAAAAAATGAGGATTGGTAAAAGTCAAGCTGAGCTAAAACTGAATTGAAGCAAATTGTGAAGGACTCATTTGTGTCATGAATAAAAAGGGAAGAAAGACAGAGAGTTCTGGGCAGGAACAGTGAAGATTAAAGGTGTGGACACAGCCCCAGAGGTGCATCTGTATTTTGTGGCAGCCCTCACAAGGGAGGAAAAGGCTGAGTGGGAGGAGAGGATGAAAACAGAGCTGGTCCTGTCTGTGGAGAAGCTACTTCTGACCCACCTCAGTGCCCTGGAGCCAAGGGGGGCTCAGCCTCAGACACCTGAAAATTACCCCAACATCAAACTGCAGCTCCAGCAATGATGGCTCCAAAGAAACCTCCTGATTGGAAGGTGCCCCCGGAGAAACAAGAGCAGCAGAGCAGTTCCCAGGGCAAGGGAAGGAGGGAGCTGGTTGGATCCCTGTGGAATCTCAGCCACTGCAGCCAATTTGGGTGGAGAACAATTAAAGATGTGGCATAAATGAAAGGAGGTTGGAGCTCACTGTGGGTTTATTGGGCTGGATGGGGCCAGACTAACCTGATAACTTTGAATAAAAAGGTGGTTTTCTCTCCTCTAAACGACTCACACTGGAGGAAAGCTCCTGATTCTGCATCACAGAGGAGAAGATTATCCAAACTGCACTAAGAGACAAGCAGGGCCAGTCTGACTCAGCAGGTGAGTCAGGGCAAAGCTGCAAGGGGTGGCTGGAGGGAGCACCAGGGGAATGCTCCCACTTCAAACTCACTTTATGTCTTTGTTCATGGGCAGCACAAGAACCAGTGTGTGATGTGACCATGAAAAAGGCAAGTGTTGGGTTGGGCTGGTTCAGGAGAAGTCAAGAATGACAAGGGTGAGACGAGCAGACACTGGTCAGCACCCACAGAGCTCTCCCAGAGCCCAGGGGTGCCCCCCTGCCTGGAAAGGAGACATGGGACAAACATGTCACCACGAAAAAAGCTGATAAAGGGTGGGGTTATTTTCTCTAGAGACAAGGGGGAAATAATCAAAGAGGAGAAGAGTGAGTTTGGGATGAGAGGACCAGCAGCACGAGAGCAGGTGGATGCCAGGGTGGGAAACAGTTGGTGGCTGTGCTTGGAAATGGGCTTGTTCTGCAAGAACTGAGCTCAGAGCCCACTCCTGGGGGAAGGGGGGACACAGCAGGCTCTGATGGCCATGGCACAGGAGGACCCTTCCCATCTTTCCAGAACCCTCCAACATCTCAAGTATTCTCATCACAGTCTCATCTTGGTTTAGCTGGAAACTGCTCCACCCTCCACCCAACTGAGGTGATGTTTGTTAATTCAGTAAATGCCACCCTTTGGGGGGTTCTGCCAGAAATTCTCTGTAGTTTCTCTACCCTTTCTCACCCTAAGCACTGAATTTTGTGTTTCCTCTGAGCTATTTCTTATATCTGGTTCACTCCAACCTTGCTGCAGGCTCAGCCTTACACTCTGCCTCTGCCACACACCTTGTCCCTAATCCTCACCTTGGATTTGCTCAGCTGGTTCATCTCTTCTGGTCTTTGGAGAATGGTTTTTTCTGCTTGCACTAACACTGCTTTCCTGTGCTTTCTCATAAAAAATCTTTGTTTGTGGCTACCAGACCACTCAGCACATCCTCAGCCCAGCCCCTGCCCTCTCTGAGTGACCAGCAGATTGTGGTAGGACCTCCAAAAAGCTCCAGAGCCTTTCCTTGCACGTTCTTCCTGAACAGTCTTCCCCACAGTTGTTTGGAGCCCCCTTGACAGGTCCATCCCAGCTCTGTGCATCTCCTGCTGTGCTGCTGAGGGTCAGAGGCCAAAGGCAGAACTGAGCATTAGTATCATAGAATCATAGAATCATAGAGTCAAATGGGTTGGAAAAGCCCTCTGAGATCATCAAGTCCAACCCTTGGTCCAACTCCAGTCCCTTTACCAGATCATGGCACTCAGTGCCACGGCCAAGCTCAGTTGAAAAACCTCCAGGGATGGGGAATCCACCCCCTCTCTGGGCAGCCCATTCCAATCCCTGAGCACTCTCTCTGCAAAGAATTTCTTTCTGATCTCCAACTTCAATTTCCCCTGGCAGAGCTTGAGCCCATCGTGCCCCCTTGTCCTATTGCTGAGTGCCTGGGAGAAGAGACCAACCCCCAGCTGGCCAGAACTTCCCTTCAGGCAGTTCCAGACAGTGCTGAGGTCACCTCTGAGCCTCCTCTTCTCCAGGCTGAACACCCCCAGCTCCCTCAGCCTCTCCCCACAGCACTTGTGCTCCAGGCCCTTCTCCAGCCTTGTTGCTCTTCTCACCTGGGTTGGAAGAGACCTCTGAGATCATCAAGTCCAACCCTTGATCCAACCCCACTGTGATCACCAGCCCAGGGCACAGAGTGCCCTGGGCTGGTGATCACAGTAGGGTTGGATCAAGACATGTTGGATTCTCTGTCCCTGGAGGTGTTTAAGAGGACACTCAGTGCCACATCCAGTCCCTTCTCCAGCCCCTCAATCTCTTTCCTCAACTGAGGGGTCCAGAAGTGAACACAACACTCAAGGTGTGGCCTCCCCAAGGCAGAGTCCAGGGGAAGGGTCACTGCCCTGGGCCTGCTGGCCAGGCTAGTTTGGATCCAGGCCAGGATCCCATTGGCCTTCTTGGCCACCTGGGCACACTGGTGGCTCCTGTTGAGCCTCCTGTCCCTCAGTCCCCCCAGGTCCCTCTGCCTGGCTGCTCTCCAGCCACTCTGTGCCCAGCCTGGAGCGCTGCAGGGGTTGGGGTGGCCAAAGGGCAGGACCTGCACTTGGCCTTGTTGAACTCCATCCCACTGGAATCAGCCCATCCCTCCAGTCTCTCCAGATCCCTCTGCAGAGCCCTCCTGCCCTCCAGCAGGTTGACACTCTTCCTGCAGGGCATGGCAGCTCCACAACCTCTTCCCTGGGATGGTGGGGGTTTAATCTGGGCAGAACCTCCAGTTTTCATTGATCATCACTTGGCTCCACGGCCCTGAGGTTTTGGCAGAGTCCTGCTGGTGGAATTGCTGGGGAGCACCTCCCCAGCTCACCCCAAATGTTCTGCTGGCACAGTCCTTTCTGCAGAGGGTGAGTTAACAGGGTCCCTGGGCATCCCTGTGCCCAGCACCCCAACACTGGCACCAGGAGCCCTGAGTGCCTGCAGGCTTTTGGAAAATAAGCACAAAAAGAATAATTTTTCTTTTTCTCCCCAACTTTCCATCAGTGAAATCTTCTGAAACCCTTTGCCCAATTCAGGAGCACCTCCCACAGCTCTGTCAGCAGCTCCTTCATGGAGTGGAAGGATCAGGGAGAGGGAACCCGGAGAAAAGTCCCCATTCCAAGGGCTCATGGGCCCAGCAGTGAGGACAGCACTGCAGTGCTGAACTGGCCACAGCATCTGCCTTTGCCCCTGTTTGTCTCTGTGAATATTATCTTCCTATTAAAAAATGAGAAATAATTAATTAACCAATTAATTAAACTTTCCTTGCTTTTCATTCCAGTTCAGCCTGCAATTGAAAACTGGCATAGCAGCTCAGATAAGAGTAATTAAGGAGGCAGTGAGGGATATACTTGGATTTCAAGATGAACTCTTTGACTCAGAGAGAGAGAATCCTAAAACTGAGCCCCTCATTTGCTTTATCTGATCCTTTCAATTCCCCTTCCCAGGGCTCCAGCAGCACTGAGGCACCTGCAGGAAGGAAAGGGAGAGGGGTCCCTGTGTGTCTGTGTGCAGGGACTGAGCAGAGCTTGGAGCAGGAGGACTCAGGACAGGAGTCCCCAGGAGCCAGGTGTGACCCCAAATATCCAGGTGAGAGCAACCCCTGGGAGATCTGGGCACCACCTCCCAGCCAGGACTGAGTGTCCCCTTAGTCTCACACTGGAAACTTTTCTTCAAGGCCTGGTAATTGGTCTGTAGCTGGAAAAATGAAGGATTCCTACTCCCCTCCAACGAGTTCTGCGGTAGGTGAGAGCTCCTGCCGTGCCTGGTGATAATGATGCTGTGTCTGTCACAGCTCCAGGATGCTCAGAGCCTCCTCACTGATTAATGTCAAAATAACAACTTGTGTGCTTTTTGCATGCTTGGAAACTTCTCAGAATCTCACTATCATCAGGATGGATGTTCTTACCCTTATATTTATGCAACAGATTACAGTGACTTGAACATTTAAATGGAGTTTAGGACATTGGACATTGTGTAATGTATTCCCTCATCTGCATATTACAATTCAGAAAGCAACAAATGACCATTTATTTTTATTACAGGAGGAGCTGACAGAGCTGCTTTCTGCCTGACACTCCGTTGCAAAACATTGTTCTGAATCACTTAAATCCTTGCCAGGTCTTGAGTGTTTGAAACTTTCCAAGTCGAGTTCCTGTTTCAGATGGAGGCTTTGAGACAAACTTTTCTTCAAAGTGACTTTTAAAGAGGTCCATCATTTCTTTGGAGGTAATTAAGGGAAATATATATTGCTAAGCTAGTGTTTTAAAGCTCTTTCCAGTTGGTTTTGTTGAGTAGGTCCAAGACCTTTGTGGTTTGGAGCAAGGATGGAGGGTTGGGAGGGGAGGCAGCCTGGCTGTGTGTGCCCCTGTCCCTGTGGACCACAGGAAAGACAAATTCTTATTCATTTTATAAGTTCATGAAGGTGCAGCTAAACTGTCTGGAAAGACACCTGCATAGGGCTGGGCTGGGGGTGTTGTCCCCAGGAAAAACCCTGTCCCCAGGCCAGAGAGGGGATTGTCCTGCTCTGGGGTGGCCTCACCTGCAATGGGGGGGGGCAGTTTGGGGGGACACAATGGAAGGGAGAGATGGAGCCATTGGAGAGTGTCCAAAGGAGGGACATGGAGATGGGGAAGGGCCTGGAGGGGCAGCGAGTGAGGGCACTGAGGGCACTTGGTGTGTTCAGCTGGAGAAGAGGAGACTGAGGGGAGACCTCAGTGCAGGGACAACTTCCTGGGCAGGGACAGAGGAGGGGCAGGCACTGAGCTCTGCTCTGTGGGGACCAGGGACAGCACCCAGGGAACGGCTGGAGCTGTGCCAGGGCAGGGACAGCATCCAGGGAATGGCTGGAGCTGTGCCAGGGCAGGGACAGCACCCAGAGAATGGCTGGAGCTGTGCCAGGGCAGGGACAGCACCCAGGGAATGGCTGGAGCTGTGCCAGGGCAGGGACAGCACCCAGGGAATGGCTGGAGCTGTGCCAGGGCAGGGTCAGGTTGGATCTCAGGGAAAGGCTCTTCCCCCAGAGGGTGGTGGGCACTGACCAGGCTCCCCAGGGCAGTGGGCACGGCCCCAAGGCTGCCAGAGCTCCAGGAGGGTTTGGATGGTGTTCTGGGGCACAGGGTGTGACTCTTGGGGATGGTCCTGTGCAGGGCTGAGGGTTGGACTCGATGATCCTGGTGGGTCCTTCCAACTCAGCACATTCTGTGACTGTGACAAACATGGGTGGCTCCCAATGCAGGCTCAGCAATCCCAGGGCACACAGGGCAGGAATGCCACAGAAAATAACAGTGAATGATCATGTAACAGAGAACTTTTGCAAATGGGTGGGGGGAAAGGGCAGGATTCCACTTCTGCTGCCCCAAAATACACTTTCCCAAGGAGTTTTCAATAGGGACACCTTTCAACAGTCCCCAATATCTCCAGGGCTTTGCTCCAGGGAGAGCAGAGAGGTTGAAGAGGTTCCTGCTCACTGCAGAAGGGTTGGACTAGAAGACTTTAAAGGTCCTCCCAACACAAACTATGCTATTATTCTGTGATTTTTGGTGGAAATTGCTGATTCTACTGCTAAAGGTCCATCCTGTGCCTTTCTGGCTGCCATGCAGCTGATCCTGAGTGTGCCCAGTTGGGGCTGGAGTGGGGCTGGGCCATCACAGCTGTCCCTGCACTTTTGGGATCCATGAACAAAAGCTGGAGGGTGCAGCTGGTGGCTCCAATGCCCAGTGCCATCCTGCTGCCACCTCACAGGATGGGCATGGACCCACCCCCGAGACCACAGTGGGTTTTCACTGCTGTGATCTCCCTGCAAAGGCAAAACCTTCGCTGACAATGCCAAGGTAGTTGGAGCAATGAAAGGCTTCCTTGGGCTGACAAGAGGGGAACACAAGAGGGGATGGCTTGGCTGGAGAGTGGTGGGGGAATTGTGGGGTCACTGACAAAAAGCACTGCCAAAACTGTGGTTTCCTTCCCCCAGGATCTCCAGGTGACCAGGGAGGGGGAGGGCATTGCTGGGGTGGTGCCAGGGCTGCCCCTGCCCTGCTTTGCCAGGGGATGAAATGCAGCTCCTGGGCAGGTCCTGAAATCACGTACCTTTTTATTTAAAAACGACAAACGCACTAATTAGAATTTTCTTGCTGCATTTGGCTTTGGAAAAAAAATTAAAAATGTATAAGCCCCTCTGTACTGCATATGTATATTTTATTGCTGCATAATTGGGATGTTCGTTAGTTCCCTGGGTGCTGGTGACAGGCTTTTCATGTGCTGCAGACACTAATGCAGCCTGATCCACTTCCCTCTCGCTTCTCATCCCGAGCAGCTCCTTCCCAAACACCCTCAGCACTCCCTAACAAGGACTTGTGTAGCTTTTTGGGGAGCACTTTGTGCTGCAGCGTCACTGAAAGCCAAACCCCGACTGCGGCAGCGGCGAGGGCGGGGACGCATCGGGAGGCTGAGAGAGTATTAATTATGTTAATCCCAGACCCCAGGGTATAATTGCTGCTGCTCTCAAACAAAATGTTACTTTTATCTAAATTACTAAAGTGGGAGAAGCACAATCGGGTTTAATTTAGCGCTGGTGGTGCCGAAGGGAGGGGCTGGGAACAGGCTCTGCTCCTCCTTGGCACGAACAGGGACCTGCCCGGTGCAGAGGGGCTGAGCTGGCACCCCCAGGGGCACGGGGGAGATACCAGGGTGGAGGGAACTCCCAGGAGGAACACTGACAGCCCTGTGAGGGAAATAAGAGTCCCAGCCTTTTGGTTTTCCCTTTTCCTGCCAGAATTCCAAACCCTTGTTCTCTGAGGAACCTGCAGAAGCTTTTCCCTGCAAGCTGCTGAGAGCAGCTCTCAACCAGGTTTCCTATTGCTTCTGGTTCCTCATGTCTTTTGGAGGTTGGTCATGATGAGTTCCCTGCTCTGAGGCAAAGGAAAAGCCTTTCTTTGTGGCCCAGAAGTGCAGAGGGTGGTGAAAAATTCACATCCCCCCATGGTGGTGTTGATTCATAGAATCACAAAAAAGTTTGGGTTGGAAGGGACCTTCGATCTCATCCGGTTCCACCTCCAAGCAAAGCTGGGACAGGCACTCTGCAGCAAACAGGGAGTCCTGGGGGGTGAAGAATGGGGAGCAGACCCATTCATTCCACCCCTGCCATGGACAGGGACACCTTCCACCAGCCCAGGTTGCTCCAAGCCCTGTCCAACCTGGCCTTGGAAAAGTGCAGCCCGATGGACTTTGAGCATCAAGTCCCAAGTTACAGCAGCATCTCTCTGCTCATCTCAGCACAGGGATGCCACTCCATCTCTTGTCTTCACCTCTTCCTCCCCTCCAGTTCACCAGTTTTTTGCCTCTCCAGCCCTCCTGGCCCAGGTCATGACCCAGCTCAGATCTCCACAGACCTCATTTGTCATCTTCAGGCATAAAAAGTTACAGAATCCCAGACTATTCTGAGTTGGAAGGACCCACAAGGATCATGGAGTCCAACTCAAGTCAATGGCCCACACAGGGGACTGAACCCATGACCTTGGCATTATTACAACATTAGCCAACTGAGCTGATCTCAGGGTCAAGCTGTGGTGGGTTTTGCAGCTGGGGAGAGGCAGGGAGACATTCAGTGGGGGGAAAGTGGGTTGTGAGATGGTCTGGTCAGAGCCTGAGGAGGTGCAGGCGCAGCCCTGCCCATGTGACTTCTGTGTCACCTCTACAGCTGAGGAGCTTCACCCATCCCAATCTAACAGCCAGCTGGGAACAGCAGAGACAATTCACTGGAGAGCCTGAGATGTCTCCAAGAGCCACAAAAGGCCAGCTCACCAGACAAGAACCTAAGCCTATATTTATTTTTCATCAGGGTTTGAGTTTGATGGGATTCTGGTGTCCTCACACATCCCATTTTTTCAATTCACCATGACAAGCTCTTAAAATGAAAGATACAACTTGCTTTTGCAAGACAAGTTGTTTGCTGACCAGCCCTGACTGAGCTCACCAGGACTAAACAATCTGGTAGAGGAGCTTCTGATACAACAGAGAGTGTGAGGGATGGAGAGAAAAGCCAAGACAGTGCAGACACTGGCAAGGGCTGGTCCTGCCCTCGAAGTTTGTGCCAGTGATGCCTGTTCAGTGATTCATGAGATGCTTTTTAGCCCACAGAGTTACTGGGGAAAACCCACCATGCCATGAGATGCACTCCTGTCGCTGCTGAACCAGATGTGACACCAGCATACATTTTAAAAAGTGCATTTTTTAATCCAAAACAATTGTTGACAAATGCGTGTCCCAGATTTTGAAAAGTCTGGCTGCATGTTCAGTTCATAAACAGAATAAAGAGCAGATTTTCTTTTTCTTGTCAGGAATCCTAATCCCCCACTGTCCACTCCTGCCATTAGTGCCTCTGTTATGGTGCCTGACTGAGCATCCCAGCACTGAGGAAGGTCCCAAACTCTGATCAGGGGACAACAGGAATGGAAGAAGGGATGTTCTGAGTCAGGCCCATCTTCCTCATCACCTGTCCCTGCCAATGGTCACCACAGGGTGCCCAGGAGCAGCAGGACAATCATGGAGTGTGTCCCAGTTGAGCAGGTGGGCCCAGTTTGTCCCTGTGTGGGTGTGCCCAAAGCTGGGCATTCTAAACCCTCTGGGCCATTGCCCAGCAACTGTTCCCAATGGCCCATTGGCAGCAGCTGCCCAGGGCACAGCTGAGCCCTCAGGCTGGGAGCTGGCTGGGAAAGAAGCCTGGCAGAGGAGCTGGGACAACTCCCCTCCAGGGACTCCTTGGCACCTCCACACCCACCTGAGGGCTCAGCTCTGCTCAGGGGCCACCAACCATTCCAAAATCCCCCCTGACTCCCACAGTCACATCCCCCAGTGTGGAACTCCCTGCCCTGGGGGAGGCACTGGGGGCTCCCACCCAAACCTCAGGGGAGACAATCTGGGGCTTTGGGGACTTGGGGAACCACTCCTGGGATCCAGAGGAGGAGCAGCCCCTGGCCAGGAGGAGCCCACCACTCTCCACCAGACTGTGCCATCATCTGCACCAACAGGTTTGTCCCTTCCTTTTCCTTTGCACTCGAGGGAACCACGTGGGGCTCAGCACAGGGGCCACCAAACCCCCCTGTGTTTGTGCCCCAGGGGGTGGGTTACACTGCTGGGCTTGGGGGTTAAACCCAATTTCTCTTTGTGCCATTGCATTTATTGGAATATTGTTATTAAATTGTAACTCTGACTTAGAATCTCTTTTGTGGTGGGTTCATTTCTCTGCCAGTTCCCCTTTAAACCAGCACAGAGTGGCATTTCCCTGGTGAGTCCCCCCACTTCCAGCAGAGGACGTTTTCCAGCTCAAGGTTTTTTTGCTGAACACTTTTCTACATCACAGTGTTTCAGACAACATCCTCATCCAGAAATTGCTTTCCCTGCTTTTGGACTCTGTTTGTACCTTTGGACTCCCTGACGTGCTCAGAGACCACGTTATGAAGGTAATTGTACTTTCTCAGGGGATAGTCCCTGGTTTTAAACTTCTTGCCTGGTGATTTGAGATGCTGATGGCAGTGATTTGTGTGCAGGAAAACTGGGAATAACTGTTCTCTGCTCACTCCTCCTCTGTCACTAATTATTTTGTAGACCTTTGTCCACCACAATCCTTCTCTTCCCTGTGCAACCACCTAAGCTGAGGTTTTAAAGTGATTCTAAACCTTTGATTATCCTTCTCACTCATCTCTAAAGCTCTTCTAGTGTGCAGAAGGATTTTTGTGGCCGTTACAATGGGAATATTTATCAGGAATACACATAATATTCAAAATATGGTCACTCCATGGAGTTATACAACTCTCAAGTCTTTTTAATAAATTGGCAAAAAATTCTCAAATGTTCTAATTTTTCATACCTAGGTAGAGGAAGTGACAGATTTCCCAGCACAGGTGTCTCCTGTTTGCTCCTATGATGTTCTTCCTTTCCTCCCCTTTCCTTTCTGAGCACTCCCAGGGGTGGCAATGGTGTTTCCAAGAATTCTCTGTAACCATTAAGTCTCTAAACATCCTCATGTTACAGCTTTATGCACCTTTCTGTCACACTTGGCGTGGCCCATGCCCACCCTTGAGTTAACTCTTCCCTGCCCTCCCACCACAGTGCCCACCAGGAATGCCCCCCAGGCTGCCCCGAGTGCCCAGCGGTGCCCTGAGCTGGGCCCTGTGGGGTGGGCTGGTCCATATGGGGTGGGCTGGTCCATATGGGGTGGGCTGGTCTATATGGGGTGGGCTGGTCCCTGTGGGGTGGGCTGGTCTCTGTGGGGTGGGCTGGTCTATATGGGGTGGGCTGGTCCCTGTGGGGTGGGCTGGTCCCTGTGGGGTGGGCTGGTCCATATGGGGTGGGCTGGTCCCTGTGGGGTGGGCTGGGCCCTGTGGGGTGGGCTGGTCTCTGTGGGGTGGGCTGGTCCCTGTGGGATGGGCTGGTCCATGTGGGGTAGGCTGGTCCATATGGGGTGGGCTGGTCCATATGGGGTGGGCTGGTCTATATGGGGTGGGCTGGTCCCTTTGGGGTGGGCAGGTCCATATGGGGTGGCCTGGTCCATATGGGGTGGGCTGGGCTCTGTGGGGTGGGCTGATCCCTGTTGGGTGGGCTGGTCCATATGGGGTGGGCTGGGCTCTGTGGGGTGGGCTGGTCCCTGTTGGGTGGGCTGGTCCATATGGGGTGGGCTGGGCCCTGTGGGGTGGGCTGGTCCATATGGGGTGGGCTGGTCTATATGGGGTGGCCTGGGCCCTATGGGGTGGGCTGGTCCATATGGGGTGGGCTGGTCTATATGGGGTGGGCTGGGCCCTGTGGGGTGGGCTGGTCCATATGGGGTGGGCTGGGCTCTGTGGGGTGGGCTGATCCCTGTTGGGTGGGCTGGTCCATATGGGGTGGGCTGGGCTCTGTGGGGTGGGCTGGTCCCTGTTGGGTGGGCTGGTCCATATGGGGTGGGCTGGGCCCTGTGGGGTGGGCTGGTCCATATGGGGTGGGCTGGTCTATATGGGGTGGCCTGGGCCCTATGGGGTGGGCTGGTCCATATGGGGTGGGCTGGTCTATATGGGGTGGGCTGGGCCCTGTGGGGTGGGCTGGTCCATATGGGGTGGGCTGGGCTCTGTGGGGTGGGCTGGTCTCTGTGGGGTGGGCTGGTCCATATGGGGTGGGCTGGTCTATATGGGGTGGGCTGGGCCCTGCAGGCTGGGCTGGTCTCTGTGGGGTGGGCTGGTCCATATGGGGTGGGCTGGTCCATATGGGGTGGGGTGGTCTCTGTGGGGTGAGCTGGGCCCTGTGGGGTGGGCTGGTCCATATGGGGTGGGCTGGGCCCTATGGGGTGGGCTGGTCCATATGGGGTGGACTGGTCCATATGGGGTGGGCTGGGCTCTGTGGGGTGGGCTGGGCCCTGTGGGGTGGGCTGGTCCATGTGGGGTGGGCTGGTCTCTGGAGGGTGGGCTGGTCCCTGTGGGGTGGGCTGGTCCCTGTGGGATGGGCTGGTCCATATGGGGTAGGCTGGTCCATATGGGGTGGGCTGGTCTCTGTGGGTGGGCTGGTCCATGTGGGGTGGGCTGGGCCCTGTGGGGTGGGCTGGTCCCTGTGGGGTGGGCTGGTCCATATGGGGTGGGCTGGGCCCTGTGGGGTGGGCTGGTCCCTCTGGGGTGGGCTGGTCCATATGGGATGAGTTGGTCTGTGTGGGGTGGGCTGGTCCATATGGGGTGGGCTGGTCCCTGTGGGGTGGGCTGGTCTCTGTGAGGTGGGCTGGTCCATATGGGGTGGACTGGTCCCTGTGGGGTGGGCTGGTCCCTGTGGGGGTGGGCTGGTCTCTGTGGGGTGGGCTGGTCCCTGTGGGATGGGCTGGTCCATGTGGGGTAGGCTGGTCTATATGGGGTGGGCTGGTCCCTGTGGGATGGGCTGGTCCATATGGGGTGGGCTGGTCCATATGGGGTGGGCTGGTCCCTGTGGGGTGGCCTGGGCCCTGTGGGGTGGGCTGGTCCATATGGGGTGGGCTGGGCCCTGTGGGGTGGGCTGGTCCATATGGGGTGGGCTGGGCTCTGTGGGGTGGGCTGGTCCCTGTGGGGTGGGCTGGTCCATATGGGGTGGGCTGGGCCCTGTGGGGTGGGCTGGTCCATATGGGGTGGGCTGGGCTCTGTGGGGTGGGCTGGTCCCTGTTGGGTGGGCTGGTCCATATGGGGTGGGCTGGGCCCTGTGGGGTGGGCTGGTCCTTATGGGGTGGGCTGGGCCCTGTGGGGTGGGCTGGTCTCTGTGAGGTGGGCTGGTCCATATGGGGTGGGCTGGTGTATATGGGGTGGCCTGGGCCCTGTGGGGTGGGCTGGTCCCTGTGGGGTGGGCTGGTCTATATGGGGTGGGCTGGGCCCTGTGGGGTGGGCTGGTCCATATGGGGTGGGCTGGGCCCTATGGGGTGGGCTGGTCCATATGGGGTGGGCTGGTCCCTGTGGGGTGGGCTGGTCTCTGTGGGGTGGGCTGGTCCCTGTGGGGTGGGCTGGTCCCTGTTGGGTGGGCTGGTCCATGTGGGGTGGGCTGGTCTCTGTGGGGTGGGCTGGTCCATATGGGGTGGGCTGGTCCCTGTGGGGTGTGCTTGTCCCTGTGGGGTGGCTGGTCTCTGTGGGGTGGGCTGGGCCCTGTGGGGTGGGCTGGTCCATATGGGGTGGGCTGGGCTCTGTGGGGTGGGCTGGTCCATATGGGGTGGGCTGGTCCCTGTGGGGTGGGCTGGTCTCTGTGGGGTGGGCTGGTCCCTGTGGGGTGGGCTGGTCCCTGTTGGGTGGGCTGGTCCATGTGGGGTGGGCTGGTCTCTGTGGGGTGGGCTGGTCCATATGGGGTGGGCTGGTCCCTGTGGGGTGTGCTTGTCCCTGTGGGGTGGCTGGTCTCTGTGGGGTGGGCTGGGCCCTGTGGGGTGGGCTGGTCCATATGGGGTGGGCTGGTCCATGTGGGGTGGGCTGGTCTCTGTGGGGTGGGCTGGTCCATATGGGGTGGGCTGGTCCCTGTGGGGTGTGCTTGTCCCTGTGGGGTGGCTGGTCTCTGTGGGGTGGGCTGGTCTCTGTGGGGTGGGCTGGTCCATATGGGGTGGGCTGGTCCATATGGGGTGGGCTGGTCTCTGTGGGGTGGGTTGGTCCATATGGGGTGGGCTGGGCTCTGTGGGGTGGGCTGGGCTCTGTGGGGTGGGCTGGTCCATATGGGGTGGGCTGGGCTCTGTGGGGTGGGCTGGTCCATATGGGGTGGGCTGGGCCCTGTGGGGTGGGCTGGTCCATATGGGGTGGGCTGGGCCCTGTGGGGTGGGCTGGGCTGGTCTCTGTGGGATGGGCTGGTCCATATGGGGTGGGTTGGTCCCTGTGGGGTGGGCTGGCAGGAAGAGCCACCCCAGGGAAACACAAGCCAACGTCCTGTTGCACCCACTGAACTGCACTGCCCAGAGATGCTCCCTGGCTCTGCCCCATCACTGTTGTGGGCACAGTGCCCTGGCTCCAGAATTACTCTCTTAAGACATAAAGATTTTTCCTCCTGAGATTTTTCGTGCCATTCAAAGGGCCATTACACCATATAAGGAGCTTTCCTGGTATCCCACAACTGGGAAAACTTTCTTTGAAAGCTTTTCTGGAAATTTAACTACTGAAGGGACGTCTGTTCTTCCCTCCGGGCTCCAGAACTGCTCTGTTGGTCCATTTTGGATGATGTAACACCTTGTTCTGCCTCATACCTGCTCATTTTGTTCTTTATTACAGTGTCTTCCAGATTTCCTGGTAAAAAATCAGGTTCCCCATTTCACAGCTTTCTGTATTTCTCCTTCAAGTCTTTGTAATAAATTGGCAAGGAATTCTCAGCCTTCTAATTTCTGCTGCATAGGTAGATTGAAGTGACAGATTTCCCAGCACAGTTAATAGACTGGAATTTCATTTTTTCATCCCTTTGCAGCTCTTTGGAAAATACCATCTGGTTCTGATGAATTTTTATTATTCAATTTTTAATTTCAAGCCTCCAATATAAAACAATTCCTCATCCCCATCTCTTGTAATGAAAATTCCCTGTGTGGGAACATGACTAAATTCCTGTGTTTATTTAAATTTCCTGCTGTGCCCTTTCACAGTTCTCCCACTGAATTCTGATCTTCCATGAGCTGTACCATGGCACACACTCACCTTCTAAGGCCTGAAAAATAAATGTTAGCATTAGTTTAATGTCTTTAGCAAGTTCTTTCTCTTTGGCCCACGTTAATGTGGGTTTACATTAACTTGCCAGAGTTATCCTTTGAGTTCCAGTTGCTCCTTTTCTGCTGCTTTAGAACTATGGCCACGATGACTTTTGTCCATTTAAAGCTTTCTAATAATGTTTCACAGTTTATTTCAAAAGCATCTCCACCACTTTCAATCATTTTGCCCTTCTAACCATTCCCTTGAAATTCCCTTTTAACTGGTCTCCTCTTTTTTTTTTTTAATTTTTTTTTTTTGTAGTTTCCCTTTAAACTTTATCAGAGCAGATTCTGCTTTCCCCCCCCCTCTCCTACAGAGTAATGAACTTCAGTCTATCACAGCCACTCTTCTGTGCTGCTGGTTTTTGATGGTGAGACCTTGAACCAGATCTCCTGGATTGCTCCACACTAAATCAAAGGTTGCTGCTCCTCTTCCCTCCACTCTGAGGAAACGGCTCTTCTGCTGCCTGGAGATGAGGTCTCAGCCCCTCATCCTTTGTACCAATCACTAATCACCACGGGGGCAATTGAAGACTCCTTTTATTTAAGTGTTTTCAGCCCTGAGAGACCAAGGAACACTCCTCAGGGCTCGATGGCCTCGTGCACCATCACTGAGTCGTCCCACGGAGCTCAGCACAGCCACCACACCTCTTCTGACCATGTCTGCATGAGATGCCTGTCCACAGGAATTGCTGCCTGTTGACACCATGAACTTCTTTACTTCCTGGTGTTTAAGTTCTCCCTGGTGTCTCCTCCCTCCTGTTGTTACTACAGGAGTTACTGAGGAGCTGGGGCTGGTCGTGCTCCAGAGGAGACTGTTCAGAGGAACCTCCCAATGTCCATCAGTGCAGGCAAGGAGGGAGCAGAGCACAGACCAGGCTCTGCTCGGAGTGCCCAGCAATGGGATGAGGCCACAGAAAGTTCCAAACATGAGGAAGAACTTGTTTGTTGTGCAGTGACCCAGCACTGAACAGGCTGCCCAGAGAGGGTGTGGGGTCTCCTCCCTGGGGATATTCCAGAATCACATGGACACAATCCTGTGCCATGAGCTCTGGGATCATCCTGCTGGACCACCCACTGTGGTGCCTCCCAGCCTTGCTCATCCCGTGATTCCATGGCTCTGTGATTCCATGACTGATTCCATGGCTCTGTGATTCCATGACTGATTCCATGACTCTGTGACTCCATGACTGATTCCATGGCTCTGTGATTCCATGGCTCTGTGATTCCATGACTCTGATTCCATGACTTATTCCATGATTCTGTGACTCCATGACTCTGATTCCATGGCTCTGTGATTCCATGACTGATTCCATGGCTCTGTGATTCCATGACTGACTCCATGACTCTGATTCCATGACTGATTCCATGGCTCTGTGACTCCATGACTCTGATTCCATGACTGATTCCATGGCTCTGTGACTCCATGACTCTGATTCCATGACTCTGACTCCATGGCGCTGTGACTCCATGACTGACTCCATGACTGTCTGATTCCATGATTCAGTGACTCCATGACTCTGTGACTCCATGACTCTGACTCCATGACTGATTCCATGACTCTGTGATTCCATGACTCTGATTCCATGACTGATTCCATGACTCTGATTCCATGACTCTGATTCCATGACTCTGTGACTCCATGACTCTGATTCCATGACTGACTCCATGACTCTGATTCCATGACTCTGATTCCATGGCTCTGTGACTCCATGACTCTGATTCCATGACTCTGACTCCATGACTCTGATTCCATGACTGACTCCATGACTCTGATTCCATGACTGACTCCATGACTCTGATTCCATGACTCTGATTCCATGGCTCTGTGACTCCATGACTCTGATTCCATGACTCTGACTCCATGACTCTGATTCCATGACTGACTCCATGACTCTGACTCCATGGCTCTGACTCCGTGACTCTGATTCCATGGCTCTGTGACTCCATGACTCTGATTCCATGACTCTGACTCCATGACTCTGATTCCATGACTGACTCCATGACTCTGATTCCATGGCTCTGTGACTCCATGGCATGTCCCACTGCTCACTGTCTCTCTGCTGGGTATCTGCAAGGCCTGGTGAGTCAATGCCTTCCTTTCCAGTTGAGTGTCCAGTCCACCTACCTTACTTTTTTTACTGATAGGATTCAGTTGCTGCATTCAGGTATCTGGCATTGGTTCAGCTCTTTGGTTTATTTCTGTGATATCATTAAATTCCAACTCCAGCCAAGGTCTGTTTTGGCCATGTGGGATCCTGCCTCTCATAGACCTGTTCCACCAATTCCCAAAATGTATCCTGGCAGGTGCAGATCCTGTTCCCAAACACATTTTTCTCTGGTGTGTCCCTTGAGACTTCCCCTTCATCTGGTTTGTGCCCAGTTGTGAGAGCATTTTGGAAATGATACTGTTGAGATCTTCCATCACATCCTCATTAGCAAACGAAACTGCGTGTCTCAGACTTGTGTCCTGTTCCTCCCTGGGCCCATGGGACTCAACCAGACTCTGCCATGGACCTCACTCAGCAACAGGAGAAGCTTCATGAGATCTGCACCTCTGTGTCTCCCCCCATGGTCCTCCCAGAGCAGCTTCCAACCATCCAGCAATGGGACCCTCCCAGCTGCATCCTCCATCTGGGAATTCCATCCCACAGCCAACACTTTGGGGTGTCCATTGGGCAGCTGGTTGGGTGGTTCCATTGGGCAGGTGTCCCTCATCTCTTGGATCTCCACACACATCTCTGACAGAACAAAGCAGAATTCCAAATCCTACTGAAAAAAACAAAGATTTGGGTTGGATTTGTTAAAAGCTCTTAGGAATGAATGTGACAAATCTGAATTAATCCCCCCAATGAGCAGCTGCAGCTTTCTCAACAGCTCTTGATAAGATTGCTTGAGAATTGGGCCAACTTGTCATTCTTCTTTTCCAGCAGAAGAAAATTCAGAAATTGAGCCAAACCATTGTAGAAAATTCTGTAGTGAACTATTTCTAATAGTTTTGTGAATCTCAGAACCTTAACCAGCCTCTCTAGAGAGAACACTCTTTTCTAATACCTCTATTTTTGTATTTTTAATATTAGGAAATGAACTTGTGGTTTATCTGTCCCAAATACCCAAGGAGCAGAGATTAACCCTGGAGACCAAGCAGCAGAGAGCAGATGAATTTCCTCCTCATGTCAGAACCACAGGAGGATCAGCTGCAATGGAGATGGTGGAGGAACAGGATTCCCAGGGAGCTGGAGAAGCAGCAAATGATGCCCTTAATGTGCCAAAACACTAAGATTTAAACAGAAGATTTTTATAAGTGAAGATCTGTGCACCCAGAGTGGCTTTAGACTGAAAACAAAATGGGTTTAAACTGAAAGAGGGCAGGGTTAGGTGGGATATTGGGAAGGAATCCTTCCCTGGGAGGGTGGGCAGGCCCTGGCACAGGTGCCCAGAGAAGCTGTGGCTGCCCCATCCCTGGAAGTGTCCAAGGCCAGGCTGGACAGGGCTTGGAGCAACCTGGGCTGGTGGGAGGTGTCCCTGCCATGGCAGGGGGTGGCACTGGATGGTCTTTCAGGTCCCTTCCAGGTCCCTTCCAACCCAACCCCTCAGTGATTCTGTGATTCCGTGGAAATTCATGCCCAGACTTGGTGTCAGGAATGGAAATGGTCAAAGACTTGAGCAGGTGGGACGTTGCCTCTCACGAAATCTGCCTTGGTTAAAACAATACTTTAAAATTCTGGTGCTGCCCTGCCCTTTCTGCTGGCCCAGCACCCACTGCCACCTCTCAGGCTGGAGGAGAAACTCTGGGATCCATCCCTGGATTCCTGCAGGGATGCACAAGGCTTGTGGCAGTCCCCAAAGCACCTGCAGTGACACAAGAGCAGCCACCTCCTCCCTTAGTGCTGGGTGCCTTTTCCTCTCCCAAATGAACTCTGAGCAGTTTGGTTTGTATTAATGTGCTCTGTTATTACAAAGGGACTGATCAAGGGAACATCTCTGGAGCCACTGAGGGCTTTGGGACTCCTCCCAGGGGTGTTTTTGTTCCACTGCTCCTCATTTCTGGTGAAAAGCCATGCCCTGGCTCACTCTGGCTCTGTGGATGGGGGACTGGAGTGGGCATGGGTTGGTGAGGGATGGCAGGGTGTTTCCAAGAGGCCAAGAATCCCCACATAGCACAAATGTCAGTCCTTGTGTGCTGGGAAGGGACTCAGGGTGACATTGCTGCTTGTTGGGAAAGAAACTGGGAGATTCACTGAAAATCTCAGCACAATGAAGACAACACCCTGCATACAATCTGGGCAAGAAAAGCTCAATAAAAGCTTCTTTTTCCCCCCTTCCTTTTTAATAACAGCTGATTTTGGCATCAACCAGTGTGGAATTAAAAGGGGTCACCAAAGAAAAACAGGAATGGGATGAATCTGGGTCTCCAGGTGGTGAGAACAAGCCTGATGCAGTCCATGGCCACATCTCTGGGGCTGGGACTTGGGAGGGGACATTTTCATCATCTTGCAGAGTTCAGGAGAGATTCCACTTCAGAGGACACCAAATCATCCTGGGTGGAAGAGGAGGAACCTCTCTAAGCCTGACACCAACATGTGGCAGTGCAGGAGGAAGGTCTGAGCTGGAGAAGGGATGGGAAACGAGGCACTGAGGGCACAGGAGAGCACTGAGAGAGGGGCCTCAGGTGCTGAGCTGCATCCCTGTCCCTGAGACCTGGGCTGGAGCTCCTCAGCCACCCCAGCGGCCACGTGGCACCCAAATGGGGTAATGACATGCCTTTCATTAGAAGGGATCCCTTGAGCCTTGGCACATCCAGGAGGGAAAGCAATTTTCCCAGCAGTTTTCAGCCAGGAGGACCCACTGCCTGGCTGAGACCCAGTCCTGACTCTGAGAAAGGGCTTTGCCCCTGCAAAAGGACAAGTCTTTGATGTTTGGGAAGAGCAGGTCCTCCAAAAGGGAAGCTCTCAGGACAAAGAGGACACTCACCTTCCCTCAGGACTTTGTTTCATCTCCTCCATTGTTATTGTGGCTTATTTAGTCTGAGTTTCTGCAGCTTCAGCTCCAGCCATTAGTTCTTATTATGTCTTTCTCCATTACATTAAGGAGCCCTTCAGTGCCTGGTGCTTTCTCCCTGGGCAGGGACTCAGGTCACCTCTGCCTCTTCCTTTCTGCAATCCAAACACATTGGCCTTTTAAAAATCATTCACTTTAGGGCAATTTCTCCCATTCTCAAATTATTTCTGTGTCTCATTTCTGAACCTTCTCCTCTTACCAGCACAAACACCAGACTGGCAGCTCAGAATCCAGACTTGATGGGAACGTTTCCTGTGGAGGGAAGAAATCTGTCCTTGCCTGTGTTATGGTGCACAACATTAACTCTTTGTGCACTGGCAGCTCATTTGTCCTCAGTGATCTTCCATCCATTTTTGGAGCCACTGTTTTCCAGGAGGTCCTTTTTGCCTTTAGATGTGTTAAGTTTGCCTTTGGCTTCACACCCATCCCTGTGGTCCCACCACTCAGTTATCTGCCAGGTCAGGTGCATTGCAAACATCTGCTGCATCCAGGCAATGTGCCTCCCAAACCCACCTCCAGGTCCAGCAGAGAAGGAAATCAGGCTTGTTTGACAGGATCTAATTGCTATAAAACCATATGGACCAACATTTGTTGATTTTTGAGGTGTTCAATTTGTGCTGGAGCTGTTATTTTGCACAGGACCAGTGCCAGGCTCACCCACCTAGAAATGATACTTATTATCCCACCAACCCAGTCTGAATATCAACAAGTATTAAAAATTCACAAGTGGAAGAAACCTCCTCAACCTGCTATTCTAAGATGCTGAAATACAAAGTGAAATGTTCAGATCTAACAGATGTTGCTTAATATTATCCTGACATGTGAAGGGACAGAAAAACTACCTCTGCAAGCCCTGACAAACACTTGCACTGAGGCATTCAGGGCCCACTCCTGCCCTCTAAGTGCCATTTGGATGTTTGAGTGCATATTGTCTGGGCATCTGCAGAGGAGAAAGGCCAACTGGAGACTGTGTTTGCATTTTATTAACAGTTTATTTGCAACCCCTGGCTGGCACAGCTCAGGGCATGACAGAGGGGGTGTCAGACAGGCTCATGTGCAGGTCATGGTGGGGGGACCGAGACTCTGGAATGACCTGCTGGTTGTGGTCAATATTATAACAACAAATATATATTTATAAGGCCAGGTTGGACAAGGTTGAATTAGACATTGGGAAGGAATCCTTCCCTGTGAGGGTGGGCAGGCCCTGGCACAGGTTGGGCAGAGAAGCTGTGGCTGCCCCATCCCTGGGAGTGTCCAAGGTCAGGTTGGACAGGGCTTGGAGCACCCTGGGCTGGTGGGAGGTGTCCCTGTCCATGGAACAAGGTGTGCTCTAAGATCCCTCCCAACCCAAACCAGTCTGGGATTCTCTGAGCTGAGCAGCTCCTGGAGGATCAGGTTTTCATGCAGTGCTGCTGCTCTGAGTCTCTTCAGACTCCTCTCTCTCTCTTCAAACAAAAAGTGTGTGTATGAAAAGCATTTGTAATTATCACACAGTGCAGCACATTAGCACAGATCTGGCTACACTTCTGTCACTTTGTAGTGATAATGGGGGATTGTTGGTGTTGTGTTTCCCCTACAGTGACAGCACCAGAGGAACATTCCTGCCTGGCAGCCCAGATGCAAAGATACAGCTATTTTCCTACAAATATGGGGGTAAAGGGAACAGCCTTATGGTGTGTTCAATGTACACTGTTGGATTAGAGCACAACAGTCCTTTCCTCCTCATGGCAGGGCTCAGCTGGGGGAGGAAATGTGACTATTCCATGTGTTATAGATCCAAACTACTGCAGAGTAACAGCAGAATGAGGTCAGTATTGACCACACTGATTGCAAAATAAATGCAGGTTATGCAGCAACACTGACAGGAAAGGTCCATGGAGGCAGCTGGAGAGGAGAAAGGCTGTCACTGTGGAGGGGCAAATAAACCCACAGTGACCACACCTCACCCCCCCTGCCAGGCAGTGCCACCAGCTCTGTGCCTCTCTTGGGTCAGGAGGCTGTGGGGTCACTCCAGTTCCCCTTTCCCTTTTGCTCTGCCCTCTCTCTGCTTCTTCTCTCCCTTTCTCCTCCTGCAGTTGGTGTTGTTGGTCACCAGTCAGACTGTGGAGAGGACCCCACTGCTCACCTGGGCACTTCCCTGACCTCTGAAAGGTTCTTCAGGGATCTTCCAGGGCATCTTCTGGGATGGCAAATTCCCACCCCAGTGCTGGAAATCACACTCCTAAACAGGCTGTGGGATCTTCACAGGGTGGTGGAACACCATCTGTGCAGAGCTGCTGCCTCAACTCCTGCTCTTACTGGAACAGCCCCTGCTGAAGGAGAAGCAGCTGCCCATGAGCTCGGGGTGAAGCACAACACGACTGTGCCCATTACCTGCTGTGCCCACGGAGGGCATCCCACGAGCAGAGATTTGTCCTGCAACCAGCACTGCTGTCCATTTACCATCCTGGCACCAGGAGTCCTCAGGGCTGGCACCTGTGGCCTGAGGGAGGAAATTCTAAGCCTGACCCAAGTGGCAGAGTGGCCACTGGTGAACAGGAGTTGCTGCACAGAGCTGGCCCCAGTGCCAGGCTGGGTCAGCTGCAGGACCCCCTGGGACAGCTCAGGAGGACAACACCAGCATGGAGAACCTGCAAGGGAACCTTGCTTGGATTTTGCCAGACTTTCTTTGCTTCTTTTAGCAACAAGGTGAAATCCCAACAGCCCTGAGGGAGCACCTCACACCTCCCTCCATCCAGACCTTCTCCAGCCCAGCCACCACTCTGCCAATGACTGAGGAACATCCACCTACTCTGCCAATAACTGAGAAACATCAACCACATGTTTTTACAACAGGGAGTTCAACTGTGTCTGATCCAAATTTCCTACAGCCACAGAAACCCACCTGGAAGCAGAGACAGAGCATAGAAAACAACAAGCCTAAAGCCTCTGAGCCATGTCCAGCTGCAAGGCTGGAAACGGGGTTGGAAAGGTCAGAGATCAGTAGCCTGGTTGCTCTCCTGGGTGGTTCTACTTGCTCTCTACTCTGTGGACTCTGTTTGCCTGATTTAGGGTGACACAAAAGTCACAATGTGTCGGGTCCTGCCCTTTGGCCACCCCAACCCCCTGCAGCGCTCCAGGCTGGGCACAGAGTGGCTGGAGAGCAGCCAGGCAGAGGGACCTGGGGGGACTGAGGGACAGGAAGCTCAACAGGAGCCACCAGTGTGCCCAGGTGGCCAAGAAGGCCAAGGGGATCCTGGCCTGGATCCAAACTAGCGTGGCCAGCAGGCCCAGGGCAGTGACCCTTCCCCTGGACTCTGCCTTGGGGAGGCCACACCTTGAGTGTTGTGTTCAGTTCTGGGCCCCTCAGTTGAGGAAAGAGATTGAGGGGCTGGAGCGGGGCCAGAGACAGAGAATCCACCTCCAGGGACAGACAATCCACCATGTCTTGATCCAACCCCACTGTGATCACCAGCCCTGGGCACGGAGTGCCCAGGGCTGGTGATCACAGTAGGGTTGGATCAAGAGTTGGATTTGCTGATCTCAGAGGTCTCTTCCAACCCAACTGAGAAGAGAAGAGCAACGAGGCTGGAGAAGGGACTGGAGCACAAGTGCTGTGGGGAGAGGCTGAGGGAGCTGGGGGTGTTCAGCCTGGAGAAGAGGAGGCTCAGAGGTGACCTCAGCACTGTCTGGAACTGCCTGAAGGGAAGTTGTGGCCAGGTGGGGGTTGGTCTCTTCTCCCAGGCACTCAGCAATAGGACAAGGGGGCACGATGGGCTCAAGCTCTGCCAGGGGAAATTTAAGTTGGAGAGCAGAAAGAAATTCTTTGCAGAGAGAGTGCTCAGGGATTGGAATGGGCTGCCCAGAGAGGGGGTGGATTCCCCATCCCTGGAGGTTTTTCAGCTGAGCTTGGCTGTGGCACTGAGTGCCATGATCTGGTAAAGGGACTGGAGTTGGACCAAGGGTTGGACTTGATGATCTTGGAGGTCTTTTCCAACCCAATCCATTCTATGACTCTGTGATGCCATGATTCTAAAGCAGCAGAAAGAGGTGAGGAAAGCAGACAGCTGCTCTGCCCAGCTGTGACATCTCCAAGAAAACCCTCCCCAAACCATCACTGATGGCTCTTGGCTCTTCCCTCTGTTCCCTGTACATTCCCCATCACTGCATCTGCCTGACAACACCATGGGCCATTGGCTGAGGCAAAGGAAGGGAGAATAAGACAACTGAAATCATTTGGCTCTTTGATATTGGGTGAGTTCTGCCTCTTGTGCCCCTTGAGCTGGGTCATCTCTCTGCACCTCACCTGCAAGGGCACAATGAGCTCCTCTGAACTGCTTCTTTATGGGAGTTTTCCATCCCTGAGGAACATGGGAAGATGTCAGCTGAAGTTCCAGGTAAAAAGAGGAGCCTTGGCATCCTCAGTTGTGAAGGTTGTATTTGTTAGTGGCAAATTATGAAGATTGATTGATCTCATTCTTGTGGCATTTTCCAGCTGCTTTGGCACCCAAGGTCACTGGCACCCTCCTGCTGGGCCTTTCTGAGGCACTGCTGCCAGGAAAGTCATCATTCCATGAGCGAGTTTCAAAGCAGGGTCTGGGGTTCCCTTGCTGGGTTTTCCAGCCAGCTGGTGACATTTTCCTCCTCAGGAAAGCTGCAGAGGGAAAACCACCAGGCAGCTCTCCTGGCATGGGCTGTCTGAGCTGCCACAACCTTCTCCAGGTTTCCAGGTTCAGGGAGGACTGAAGGATTGGAGGTGCTCCTTGGCAGACTGGCAGACCCCCACCCTTCACCCTGGCACAGCCCAGCAGCAACTTTCATACCTCTCTCAGTTGGAGCCTGGTGACCTCTGCATGTGTTAAAGATGACCAGGAAGCAAAGAAGGCTCAGATTGCACCTACTGAGGGCTCTGGGGTGCTTGACATCACTCCAGGTACCACGTGACACCACCATCACCACCACCACTATTCCTATTGCCACGGGTGGGCACATTGTCATATTTGAGGACTGTCCCAGAGACCTTTCCCACCCGTGTCCCCCCTGGCTGTTGCCATATTCCAGGGTGCAGCCACTGACTCATTTTGCCAGGCTGGGGGAGATCAGGGCACAGGTCAAAGTGCAGGGCAGGTGAAACCAGCACATGGTGTAAGAGCTACAGAGGTGGCCAAGCTCCCCTGGGACACCCTGACCAACAGTTGTGTCCCAGCAGGTCTTGCAACCTTCCTGACCCCCACATGTTCCACGACTCCCATGTTTTCCCTCCTCCACAGTGCAGTTGTTGCCAACACACACGTCTCCCCCCTCCCTGCCCAGCCACAGCACCCCAGTCCTGGGAGGCTGAGACCTCACCCATTCAACATCTGGAGCAAAATGCAGCTGTTTGGTGCTGCCCACCAGGTTTCCTTGTAACTTTGGCAGAAAGATGGGGCAGAAAGAACAGCTGAGCTGTTCCAGACACCTTTCCTTACCCTCAGGCTGCTGCCTGGGTGGGGTTGGCCCATGTGATGTCTGACTGCTCAGTGTCCTTGTGGGGATGGTCCCTGGAGGGGCAGAGCCTTCTGAGGTCAGGCCCTCACCCCCAAATCCCACTGTGGTATTTGGGGAGCCGGAACACTCAAACCTCTGGGATTCATTTCCTCCCACCACAGACCTGGCCTTCAGCACAGGAGATGCCCTTGGCTGCTCTGTCCTCTCTGTGAGGGGTCAGGTGAAGCCCCTTTGGGGTTTGTCTGTGCTTGGACTTGTGCCCATTTAGCATAAGGTGCCACGTTGGCATGACTTGGTTCAGCCCAAGGGAGGGTGTAGCATGTTCTCTCTCTTCCCCAGCATTCAGAACACTTCAGTTTGCTGGAGATAACTGGGAAAGAGCTTAAGCTCTTTTCAAATAAGTCACTGCAACCACACCAAAAATGCCTTTGCACTGGTTGAATTGGTTTAACTGGACTGGTTCAACTCTCCGTGTTATCAACCACCCAAATCCTCCAGAGGGGGAAGTTTTGTTTCCACAAATCACAGAATCACAGCCTGGTTTGGGTTGGCAGGAACCTTAAAGCCCAACTTATTCCATCCCCTGCCATGGGCAGGGACACCTTCCACCAGCCCAGGTTGCTCCAAGCCCTGTCCAACCTGGCCTTGGACAACTACAGGGATGGGAATTCCAATATTCCAGAGCAGAGGCAAATAAGGAAGGGGACACATCTCAGGGACCTTGAGGCAGATGTACCTCCTGAAAGGACTCTCTAGTCTAGAAGACACTCTACTGAGCCACGGAGTGATGGTGTCCCCTGTTGTGCTCCTGTAATTACAGTGTTTCCATAGTAAACTCAGTTTTTGTGGGCTTTGAACCTTCCTTAAGGCAGTGAGAAGCACTGACCTGTTTCTGCATTCTGAGCAGGTTTGAAGGTCATTATGTGAGTGTTAACTCTCTGCTCAGTATATTGGAATGGAACGAGTCTTTCAGAGTGAAAGCATTCCACAGCATTGGCAAAAATGAGCAGATTCATCTTCATTTTCTTATCCACTTAATTTCAGGAGATTTTATAATTAAATGTTTGGTTGCACTGGCAAATAGAAGAAGCAAATCCTTGCCATCCTGAAGGCAATCCTATTCCATCTGTGTGCTCTGCTGGGGAGGAATGAAAAGAGCTTGCAAAGGAACTTCTCCTTAAAAAGGTAAAGGATGATTTTTCCATACTGGAAGAGCAGATGGGGGTTGTGTCCTCAATGTACTTTCTCCCAGGCCTTGGATCCTGCTCTCCAGATGGTCTCCAGTGATCACCTGCTGGAGAACATGCTCCTTTCTCTGACTGCTGCATTGAGTTCTGCAGCATCAAGAGCAGCCAAGCAGTCCCAGGGATCTTCCACCCTGGAGCTGAAACTGAGCTGGGAGTGAGGAGCAAAGTGGTGACCATGGGGATGAAGCTCTTTATGGGTGCACAGGAGGGCCAGGACACACAAAGTCTTCTGCTTCCCACAGGGGAAGGGTAGGAGCCACCACACACCCCACCCTTCCACAGACAGGTGGCTGCCTTCTTTAGGAAACAAAACTGCCCAGGAGACCCCAAAATCCACTGAGAAGAGTCTGGTTCACAGTCATTGCCTTTTTCCTAGAAAGAGACCATCCTATTTTGTGGAATTCCCTTTGGGGTCATTGCTCAGGTGCACAACTGCAGAACAAATCAGGACAGTGCTCAAGTTCAGCTTCTCTCAGGTGTCTGACTCTGGCTCCACCTTCCCTTAGAGCCAGAATTTGTATTTCTTTAGGAAACCACCACTCTGGAGTGGGAAAAGTGCATTGTTCCCAGAGATCCAGGTCTGCATGTGGTCACCCACCTGTGGCTGGTGACTCCACAGCTGGAAATCATCTCCTGTTGGGGAACTCCTCTGTCAAAACATTGTTGACACTCTGGACATGTGGGAGAGAATGAGAGTCATTCCAAGGCTGGAAAATGGTATTTTAATAAAAAAATAACCACTTGGCCTTTCTTATCAGCCCAAAAGATGTAACTCTAAAGTTTCAAGTTCTTCCATGGGTAGAGGAGCTCCAAAGGGGGATGATTCTTGGACAGAGGAGGAACAGGCAGACTGAGAGCCAACAGTCAGAGCCAACAGTCAGAGCCAACAGTCAGGCAGATGTGAACAGTTTGTAATAGTGATGTTTGTGGAGAGACAGGGACCATGAAAGCAGCATGTGGATGTTTTATCACTTGGAGCCCTTAAATCCAAACTTGCCACCTTTTCAGAGGCATTAAATAGGAGTTATGGATTTGAACTGTGAATTACTGCTGAGAGTCTCTGGCCTCTGTTAAGCAGTTGCTGGTCCTTTGTGGTCTGAAGTCCATGAATCCCTTCCTTTCAGAAGCTTTTTCATCCAATGATGAGCATGTTCACGGCTTCCAAAGGAGCTAAACTTCCTAACCCCTGTTCTGGATTGCTCTGCTGCTACTCCTGGTGGGAGCAGCTGAACTGAGGGACAGACAGACACAGGAGAGGGCAGGAGAGAGCTGCAGGGTGAGATTCCTCAGAAACACGTCCCTCAATGTGCCACAGCAGCTCCAGCCTCCCCCTGCAAACAGAATCTGGGGTGGGGTGGGACAGGAGGTCCCTCCAGCCTCTGCTGCAGTGGGGGCAGCACTCAGGACAGTGGGGACTGCTGTAAAATCATGACTAGGGGATGAGGAGCAGCAGAGAAGGTGACAGGAAAGAGGGTTTGAACGGTGTCAGATGCAGCTGGTGGACTATTTGTTGAACTGGGCTGTGGGTTCTCCTGTGCTGGTTTAAAGGGAAACCTGCAGGAGAAATGAACCCACCACAAAAGAGATTATAAGTCAGAGTTACAATTTAATAACAACATTACAATAAATGCAATGGCACAAAGAGAAATTGGGTTTAACCCCCAAGCCCAGCAGTGTAACCCACCCCCTGGGGCACAAACACAGGGGGGTTTGGTGGCCCCTGTGCTGAGCCCCACGTGGTTCCCTCGAGTGCAAAGGAAAAGGAAGGGACAAACCTGTTGGTGCAGATGATGGCACAGTCTGGTGGAGAGTGGGGGGCTCCTCCTGGCCAGGGGCTGCTCCTCCTCTGGATCCCAGGAGTGGTTCCCCAAGTCCCCAAAGCCCCAGATTGTCTCCCCTGAGGTTTGGGTGGGAGCCCCCAGTGCCTCCCCCAGGGCAGGGAGTTCCACAGTGGGGGATGTGACTGTGGGAGTCAGGGGGGATTTTGGAATGGTTGGTGGCCCCTGAGCAGAGCTGAGCCCTCAGGTGGGTGTGGAGGTGCCAAGGAGTCCCTGGAGGGGAGTTGTCCCAGCTCCTCTGCCAGGCTTCTTTCCCAGCCAGCTCCCAGCCTGAGGGCTCAGCTGTGCCCTGGGCAGCTGCTGCCAATGGGCCATTGGGAACAGTTGCTGGGCAATGGCCCAGAGGGTTTAGAATGCCCAGCTTTGGGCACCCCCACACAGGGACAAACTGGGCCCATCTGCTGAACCGGGACATCCCCTTGCTCAGGTTCTGGAGAACATGCGCTCAGAGCTGCCAGGGAACAGAGAGCCTTTCCTACAGGAATGAGCTGGAAACCTGGGTCTGAGCTGGCAAAAAAGGATTTATTGTTTGTGAATCTGCCTGGGGGGCATCAGGGAGGACGAGGAGGTGCTGTTTCAACACAGTTCTGTGGTGACTCAGGACAGGTGGACTGGCAGGAGAATGGAGCCTGTAACCAGCAAGATCCAACCCCCAGGGAACTGGGGTCATAGAATCATAGAATGGATTGGGTTGGAAAAGACCTCTGAGATCATCAAGTCCAACCCTTGGTCCAACTCCAGTCCCTTTACCAGATCATGGCACTCACTGCCATGGCCAAGCTCAGCTGAAAAACCTTCAGGGATGGGGAATCCACCCCCTCTCTGGGCAGCCCATTCCAATCCCTGAGCACTCTCTCTGCAAAGAAGTTTTTTCTGATATCCAACCTAAACCTCCCCTGGCAGAGCTTGAGCCCATCGTGCCCCCTTGTCCTATTGCTGAGTGCCTGGGAGAAGAGACCAACCCCCAGCTGGCCAGAACTTCCCTTCAGGCAGTTCCAGACAGTGCTGAGGTCACCTCTGAGCCTCCTCTTCTCCAGGCTGAACACCCCCAGCTCCCTCAGCCTCTCCCCACAGCACTTGTGCTCCAGTCCCTTCTCCAGCCTCGTTGCTCTTCTCACCTGGGTTGGAAGAGACCTCTGAGATCATCAAGTCCAACCCTTGATCCAACCCCACTGTGATCACCAGCCCAGGGCACTGCGTGCCAGGGGCTGGTGATCACAGTGGGGTTGGATCAAGACATGTTGGATTCTCTGTCCCTGGAGGTGTTTCAGAGGACACTCAGTGCCACATCCAGTCCCTTCTCCAGCCTCGTTGCTTTTCTCTGGCCCCGCTCCAGCCCCTCAATCTCTTTCCTGACCTGAGGGACAGTCTGGGTGGGACAGGCAAGAAATCAAACTGAGTTCCAGATGGGAAGGAAAACTTTTATGAGCAGGAATGTCATGACCCTGTGTTATGGGTATAGCTGGGTGCAGGCCTAAATTTAGGCTTCAGATTTGAGAGTAGGCCTGAGACATCAGCTGACTTGAGCTGGGCTGGGCCAGGTGACACTACTGGCCAATGGCATCCATACCATATTCTGATAGCATCTTAAAATATAAAAGCCAGAGTAGGAGTGGCTCAGTTCAGTTCCTTAATGGCTTCTCATCTGGGCAGGACACACTGTGCTGTCCCAGGAGGAGCAGGCCAAGCACAGCTCACCACCATGTTACCTTAGGGATTGAAAATGTTTGTTCTTAGTCTTTCTCTCTGCTTGAGTCTGTCCCTCTGGGGATTGAGTTCTCTGGAGTGATCTGTAGCTAAAATAGTGGGATTTGTGTTCGATGGGGAGTTATTTTTTGTTATTTCTAACTTGTGTAAGTGTGTGTGATATTGTAGTTTTCTTTTAATTTTCTCTTTTCTGTCTTGGTTTTTTTGGCTTCCCAGCCCCTGAGCTGCCTCTCCTTCTCCCTCTGCTCCTCAAAGCAGGGGGGAAAGGAAAGGGAAAAAAACCTGAAAGGAACTGAATTAAATTGGAGTATATATGTGTTTTCTAAATGCTTACAATTGTATATGCACGATCTGCAGCCAACACAGGGAGACTTCTGGGGGAAAAGGAAAGGGGAAAGGGAAGGGGTGTTATGGGTTTAGCCAAGTAGGCCAAGAAGTCAGGCTTTAAAGTTCAAATTAGGCCTGAAATTGTCAGATGACTTGAGCTGGGCTGAGCCAGCTCACAGCTGACTTCTTCCAGCCAATAATCTTGTATTCCATACCACACTACATCATCTCAAAGGGTGTAAAATCCAGCCAATAATCTTGTGTTCCATACCATACTACATGTTATGGGTTCACCAAGGTGGGCCTAAATTCAGGCTCTGGAGTCTGGACTAGGCCAAAGCTGTCAGCTGACCTGAGCTGGGCTGAGCCAACAGCTGAGCTGAGCTGGGCTGAGCCAACAGCTGACCTGAGCTGGGCTGAGCTGTCAGCTGACCTGAGCTGGGCTGAGCCAACAGCTGACCTGAGCTGGGCTGAGCTGTCAGCTGACCTGAGCTGGGCTGAGCCAACAGCTGACCTGAGCTGGGCTGAGCTGTCAGCTGACCTGAGCTGGGCTGAGCCAACAGCTGACCTGAGCTGGGCTGAGCTAACAGCTGATCTGAGCTGGGCTGAGCTGTCAGCTGACCTGAGCTGGGCTGAGCCAACAGCTGACCTGAGCTGGGCTGAGCCAACAGCTGACCTCTTCTAGCCATAACTTTGTATTCCATACCACACTATGACATCATCTCCAGGGAAGCAGGAACCAGTGTGGGAGTGGTTAAGGCAGTCACTTCTCAGCCTCCTCTTGGGAGGACTCACGATGCTGCCCCAGGGGGGATGGAGAGGACCAGGCCCACCACTGGCTCACAGGGTACCTCAGGAAAGTCAAATGTGTTGTTCTGGGTCTCTCCTTTCTGCTTGAGTTTGTCTCCCTGGGGAATAAGTATTTTCTTAAGTAATGTGTAGTTAGGACAGTAGAATTTGTGTGTTTGTTAAGAAGTTGAGGTGGGGAACTTGTTGTTCCAGACTTGTGTGAGTGTATATTTGTACTCTCTTCTAATTGTCTCTTTCTTTCTGTGAAAAAATATATGTAGATTTAGTATAAATGCAGTTTGAAGTGTTTTTTTCCTTTCCCCTCTCTTTTCCTCCCTTTCCCTGGTGTTAGGAGGGAGGTTTTTCTCTCTGTGCTTGGGGGGGTTGGCAGTTGCTTATCTCAAACCAAGACACTACATCATCTCAAAGGGTGTAAAATCCAGTGTGTGGCAGTGGCTTGGTCAGTTCTGCCATGGCCGAGGTACAAGCTGGATGTGACCCAGCTTCTGTCTTGGAGCAGGCCTGGCTCTGCTCCTGTTGCCTGTGCTTGCATTTTGTTTGCATTCAGGGAAGTAGAAATATTTTCTTGTTATACTTTCTCTTTCTTGCTGAGTGTCTTTTGGAGTCCTTATGAATTTAGAGTAATGGGCTTTGTATTAACTGGGGAGTGGGGAGTTATTCCTTGTTATATATATATAACTTGTGTAAGTGTGTGTTACATTGTAGTTTCCTCTTAATTTTCTCTTTTCTGTATAAATACATGTAGTGAGTTTCAGCATAAAGCTGGTTTTGAGGGTTTTTCTTTCCCTCTTCTTTTTCCCTTGGCTGGTTGGGGGGAGGAGGAACCCTTTCATTCTGTCCTGGACAGTTGGTGTTTAGCCAGCTCAACCCAGGGCAGGGGGAAACAGGGACAACAGAGGGACAACACAGAACAAAGAGGTACTACCAGACACCCCCACCCACTCCCCAAGCAAACCAGTACAACACAATCCCACCAACGACTCTCAGAAGAAGGTCAGCTCTTTCTCAGGTCCTCTCTCTGATCTCCTGCGTGGCTCTGACAAGGGAACACAAGCAGCAAACTCCCTGCACCCAAACCCTGGCCAGAAGAACAACACCAGCCACTTCCTCTCTCCCTCTCTGATATCCTCCCTTGTCACATGGGAGGGAAACAACCAGGTGGGGAATACCTGGGAGATGAGCCCTTCTCTAGTTACACCTGGTTACCAGGGAAGGGCTGGATTGAAAAAGAAGAGCCCAGACATCCTGGGTTTGTGAAATTTCTAATACTGCTTTGCAAAGTGTTGTTTGCAGGGCAGGGCCATGGACAGCATGAAGTGCTGGAGCCACTTTATTCCAGGACAGATTGTCTGACAGTTATAGAAACAAGTGTACCATGGTTAGAATCCATACATTAAACTAAGCTGGACACTTCAATAGGATGAAATGGGAAAGATCCAAGATTGTGTGGAGTTAGAGCCAAGGTTTGACAGGTTTGACAGGTCATGTCACTGAACAAACAAAAGGCAGAAGTCCAACAGTGATGAAGATGCTTCAAGACCACCCTGAGGGATGAAGTCAGGAGAGCACCACCCAAATTCAAGGCCAAAGGAAAACTCTGCCCAAGATTCTGCCCAGTCATTAATATGCAAATTAGAAGGTGTTAACTGTGAACTTAAGGCTATAAAATGGCTGATTTTACACAAACAACTGGGCAAGTTTTTGCCCAGTCTGAGCTGGCTGTGCCTCCAACGTTGTCAATAAATACTTTGCTGCTATTAGAATAAAACTTTCTCTTAGCAGTTATTTTTGTGGTGTTTTCACTTATCAGGACCGAAACTATCACATCTATATATGATCAGTTTAAGTTTAAACCTGTTTTGAGTTTCCAGGTTTTTTCCTTTCTCCCTTTTCTCAGTGGGAGGGGAGGGAGACTGGCACTCTGTATTGGGCAGTTGGCATTCTGTCAGCTCAGCCCAAGGCACCACAGGACACTCCTTGTGCTGAGGGACACATAGAATCCTACACCAGTTGGGGCTGGAAGGGACCTTCAAAGCCCATCAAGTCCAACTGGCTCAGTTTGCTCAGAGCCCCATCCAGTGTGGCATTGCATGTTCCAGGGATGGGGCACCCACCACCTCTCGTGCTGAAGATCCTTCCATTGTATGTTCTCTGCTCCTAAATTTCCCAGTCCCCACGAACAGAGAGTCCCCTGAAGCAAAGGATCCCCTCCTTTAATGCAGCTCAGCAGCAGAACAGGAGAAGCAAAAGAGACACAGCTCTGACCTCAAAAGCCAAGGGGGTCAGAGATGGGGGGAAAGAAGAAGAAGAAGGTGTTCCTGAGGCCAAAGAATTCAGCACTTCTGCCAAGAAGAACCCACCAACAGGGCCAGGGCACAGAGGTGCCTGTTGGTGGCAGGGCTGGCACCAACCCACCTCCCAGGACAGTCTCCCTCACAGTGATGCTCCCCTTGCACCCTGGACCCAGGTCATAAATGTCCTCCTTGTAAAGGAGATTGTGACAGGACACACATCCCAGCATCTTTAGAACAGACAATTTTACCAGTTTCACCAAGAGAAAATTAGAGTTTTTTGATGTATCTCCAAGACAAAGCACTTCCTGAAAAAATGAAGAGGTTTCCTGACAGATCAGCTGGAAGCAGGCAGAGAAATGCTGGTTCTTCCAGTAAATAAGGAAAAAAGTGTCAGGCTGGGCTGAAAGCAATGCAAAACTCTTTTCCTCTCCAATTCTGCAGCCCCTGTGTTGGTGTGCACAGAGCCCTGAGGTCATAGTGAGGGTTTGCAGGATGAGGGTTAGTGAGTGGCTTGTGAGAATTTGGGTTTTTCCAAGGGAAGTGAGAGGAAAGTGTTTTCTGAGCCCTCCCCTCCACTGCCTCCCACTGCCCTGAGCTTCATCCCTGGAGCATCCCTGCTCTCAGCTCAGGTGGGTGTTTCTGCAGCCAGGGGAAAACACCTCACTGGGCAGAAGTTCTCCTGGTTGCTTGGAAAACAGAGGAGGGAGTATGGAAGAGACTCCCTGTGCTGGGGCTGTCTCAGCCTTTCCTGCCTGCTTTTGGAGGAGTTCCCAGCAGTGCCCAGGATGCAGATGGGGAGCAGGCAGAGAACAGTCTCCCTTCAGCCCCTTATCAGAGTTCACAGGGTTAACTGGAGTATTTCTGCTCCTACAGCTTTAATTCATTCAGAGTAGTTCAGAAGCTTCTGATAATAAGACCTAATTTATAATTAGGCTTTATCAGTAATCAGTTAATTTATAGAACCCTAATTCTCATGAAGGTATTTCAGAGGCTTTGCTTATTCCACTGTGGAGCCAATGCCCACAGACAACCAAATCACAGGGGTGGGGTGGAGACAAATTTCAGGGCAATCTGCTCTGTAACTCCTGCAGTTATTTACTCTGCATTTCAGGCAGTGGTGGAATGGGGGGTACCATCTATGCCAAGAGCCAGGGCCAAGGGACTCCACTCCCATGCCAGGAATGGTGCAGCAGGTGACCTTCCCCCTGCCTTTAGCCCTGCTGGGCATTCCCAGAGGGCTGAGACCTGCTGGGAAAGGAGCCCCATGGTAGGGAAGGGAAGGTGCTGGTGGGGAGGGAGGGAGCCAGGGCTGGATGGTGGGACACATCTCCTACAAGGCTGAACCAACAGCCCAGAGAGAGACACAGGAAGCTTCTCATCAGCCTCTGACCTGGTGGTTCCAACACTGCCAGTCTGGATCAATAAGACTTCCCCAAAATTCCCTGGGGAGGGTCAGGTTGGATCTGAGGGAAAGGTCCTTCCCCCAGAGGGTGGTGGGCACTGACCAGGCTCCCCAGGGCAGTGGGCACAGCCCCAAGGCTGCCAGAGCTCCAGGAGGGTTTGGATGATGCTCTGAGGGACAGGGGGGATTGTTGGGGTGTCTGTGCAGGGCTGAGGGTTGGACTGGATGCTCCTTGGGGGTCCCTTCCAGCTCAGCATATTCTGTGATTCTGTGGGATATTTCTGTGGAACTGACTCCCTAAATGGATGGTCACAGCTCTCCTCTCTCTCCTTGTGATTCAATCCCAAATTGTTCCAGCCTTTCCTGCAACCCTATCTCCCTGCAAACCCATCTCCACTTCCCATCAGCTCTCCCCAGGCCTTCACACCTCCCCACAGCCCTGACTCCTGGTTTCTCACCCAGGGAGAATGTTGCTCTCCCAGCATTTCCTCAAAAGCACTGAGAAAAAAGCCCTCTCTCTCTACTTCTCTTCAAACCCCATCTCAGTCCATTCATGCTTGTTTCTCTGCCAAATGAAGCCCAATCCACAAACATCCTTGCCCTGTTTGTTTTCAGGGAATTGATAACTACTTTAAGACCAAGGCCAGGCCCTGGTAAGCCCAGAGTGGTGTCGTGCAGTCCAGTGCTGGCCTTGGTGGACTGTCATTTCTCCAGTCCTTAAACCCTCTGAGAGCTCCCAGTCAACCAGTTTCAATTAAATTTCAATTAACATATCTGAGCCAAGTGTCCTGTGCTGTGATGCCTCCAGGAAGGTTGGATTGAAGCAGGAGAAGGAGCAGCTCCCCCCTGAGGCTCTCGCTTATAGAATCATAGAATCACTTGGGTTGGAAAAGACCTCTGAGATCATCAAGTCCAACCCTTGATCCAACCCCACTGTGATCACCAGATCATGGCACTCAGTGCCACAACCAGTCTCATCTTAAAAACCTCCAGTGATGGTGAATCCACCCCCTCTCTGGGCAGCCCATTCCAATCCCTGAGCACTCTCTCTGCAAAGAATTTCTTCCTGATCTCCAACCTAAACCTCCTCTGGCAGAGCTTGAGCCCATGCCCCCTTGTCCTACTGTTGGTTGCCTGAGAGAAGAGACCAACACCCCACCTGGCTACAACATCCCTTCAGGGAGTTGTAGAGAGTGATAAAGTCTCCCCTGAGCCTCCTCTTCTCCAGGCTGAACACCCCCAGCTCCCTCAGCCTCTCCCCACAGCACTTGTGCTCCAGTCCCTTCTCCAGCCTCGTTGCTCTTCTCTGGCCCCGCTCCAGCCCCTCAATCTCTTGCCTCAACTGAGGGGCCCAGAACTGAACACAACACTCAAGGTGTGGCCTCCCCAAGGCAGAGTACAGGGGAAGGGTCACTGTCCTGGGCCTGCTGGCCACGCTAGTTTGGATCCAGGCCAGGATCCCATTGGCCTTCTTGGCCACCTGGGCACACTGGTGGCTCCTGTTGAGCTTCCTGTCCCTCAGTCCCCCCAGGTCCCTCTGCCTGGCTGCTCTCCAGCCACTCTGTGCCCAGCCTGGAGCGCTGCAGGGGTTGGGGTGGTCAAAGGGCAGGACCTGCACTTGGCCTTGTTGAACTCCATCCCATTGGAATCAGCCCATCTCTCCAGTCTCTCCAGACCCCTCTGCAGAGCCCTCCTGCCTTCCAGCAGGTCGACACTCCCTCCCAACTTGGTGTCATCAGCAAATTTGCTGATGATGGACTCAATCCCCTCATCTAAATAATCAAGAAAGATGTTAAACAGGACAGGACCCAACACAGACCCCTGGGGAACACCACTGGTGACCAGCTGGATGCAGCTCCGTTCACCAGCACTCTCTGGGCCCAACCCTCCAGCCAGCTCCTAACCCAGCAGAGGGTACACTTGTCCAAGCCATGGGCTACCAGCTTCTCCAGGAGTATATTATGGGAGACAGTGTCAAAGGCCTTGCTGAAGTCCAGATAGACACATCCACAGCCTTCCCCTCCTCCACCAGGTGGGTCACCTGATCGTAAAAAGAGATCAGGTTGGTCAGACAGGACCTGCCCCTCCTAAACCCATGCTGGCTGGGTCTAATCCCTTGTCCACCCTGAAGGTGCTGTGTGATTGCACTCAGGATGAACTGCTCCATAATCCTGCCAGGCACCAAGGTCAGGCTGACAGGCCTGGAGTTGCCAGGGTCAGCCTTGCAGCCCTTTTTGTGGATTGAGGTGACATTGGCCAACCTCCAATCATCTGGGACCTCCCCAGAGAGCCAGGACTGCTGGAAGATGATGGAGAGTGGCTTGGCAAGCTCTTCTACCTCATCACTCTAGGGTGGATCCCATGTGGTCCCATAGACTTCTGAGGATCCAAGTGTTTTAGTAAGTCACTAACTGTATCCTCCTGGAATTTAGGGGGATTATTCAGCTTCCTGTCATTGTCTACCAGCTTCAAAGGCCAGTTGTCCTGAGGGCCACCTGTCTTGTTGGTGAAAACTGAGGCTTCTGGGACCGTGTGGCCACAGGAAAACCTCCCTTTGCTCCCCAAAGTGGGGCTGTTCCCGTGGTGTGGCCTTCAAGGGAAGGGTTGGTGGGAGTTGAAAGGAGTCACCACCCCACCACGGACCACCTGCCCACAGAACTCCTGGACCACCACGTGGGGGTGGCCTTGCCCATGTGGGACAGCGTGGCTGCTGTGCCAGAGCGGGTCCTGCCCAGCCTGGGGGGCTGCAGAGCCCTGCACGGGCACTGAGCCTTGGGCCATGTGTTCCAGTGCCACCCTTGGGCTCCCACATTACCTGGTATTGCCACCTGCAATACTGGGGCAGTTGTGGGCACCACAATATAAGGAAGATCTGAGGCCATTAGAAAGTGTCCAAAGGAGGGACATGGAGATGGGGAAGGGCCTGGAGGGGCAGCGTGTGAGGGCACTGAGGGCACTTGGTGTGTTCAGCTGGAGAAGAGGAGACTGAGGGGAGACCTCAGTGCAGGGACAACTCCCTGGGGAGGGGCAGAGGAGGGGCAGGCACTGAGCTCTGCTCTGTGGGACCAGGGACAGCACCCAGGGAATGGCTGGAGCTGTGCCAGGGCAGGGACAGCACCCAGGGAATGGCTGGAGCTGTGCCAGGGCAGGGACAGCACCCAGGGAATGGCTGGGGCTGTGCCAGGGCAGGGACAGCACCCAGGGAATGGCTGGAGCTGTGCCAGGGCAGGGACAGCACCCAGGGAATGGCTGGAGCTGTGCCAGGGCAGGGACAGGTTGGATCTCAGGCAAAGGCTCTTCCCCCAGAGGGTGGTGGGCACTGACCAGGCTCCCGAGGGCAGTGGGCACGGTCCCAAGGCTGCCAGAGCTCCAGGAGTGTTTGGATGATGCTCTGGGGCACAGGTGTGATTCTTGGGGATGGTCCTGTGCAGGGCTCAGGGTTGGACTGGATGGCCCTTGTGGGTTCCTCCCAACTCAGCATATCATGTGGTTCTGTGACTCTGCCTGGTGAGCGCCTCACTCATCACTGGTACTTGTTTTGCTGTTACCTCCATTGTGAAGAGAGACTTTCATAAAGCCATTCTGGGTCTCAGCTCCAGCTGCTGTGACCCACCACCCATTTCACCTTCCTTCTGCAGGCACCTCTTTCCCCAGTGTCCTTCTCCTGCCCCATCAGCCCATGGGTTATTCTGTTCTGCAATGGCAGCAGAGCTCGTGCTGTTCTCCAGCCCCTGCCTTCTCCCTCTGAACTCCACCATTCCTTGCTCAGAGCCCTCCCACTCCCCAGCCCACTTCTAGAACAGGTTTTCTTTTATCCTCAACTCCATGAGCTGCCTTTTCCTGGTGCCACATCAGCCAATTCTCCTTCCTCCTAAGTGCAGGGGAGCTGCAGTCTGTTGTGCTTTAATTAAAGTGTATTAATTGTGGCATGTTATTGATTTACTACACATTTGCATTAGCTGAGTACTTTATGCTCTTATCTGATGGGCAAGGGATTGATTTGGAGCACGGAGCCTCCCCTGATGAGACATGAACAGGAGATCCACCAGGCCCACCTGGGTGGCTGTGTGAGCTCTGTCTGCTTGGCACTGCCCCCTGTTACTGCCAGACTCAAATGCAGAAGGTAAGGCATGAAGTTTTATTTAGACTGGCAGAACTTCCCAATCCAAATCGTTCACATTTCATGCTCCCGTCTGTATTTCCCAGCTCACAGCACACAAAATGCTTTGCCTTGTGCCCCTTCACACAGGGTGGGCACTGCCCAGCACAGTAAAACACACAGAAATTGCCAGTCCATCCCTTCAGAGCAGGGTCACAGAGTGTGGCAGCCACATCAGCAGAGCCTTATGGGCTTGTGAGCAGGAGAACACCCTCCAGGTGTGCAGGGACATCTGGGATTGTCCCCACCTAGACCAAAAGGTGCTCCTGTGTGTCCCTCCAGAGGAGCCAGTCTTGGCACCACCCCATGAAATGGGGCTTTCTGCTCCCTCCTTCCATCCCAGAGCCTTTGAGAGGTGGGCAATTCTCAGGCAATGTCTCTTCTTGCCTGGTGAATGTGTCCTCCCTTCTCCAGCACATGCCACACTCAGCAGCCTGGTCGTGTGGCACAGGGAGGAAGGGGACATGGCACAGGGAGGGAGGGGACATGGCACGGAGAGGGAGGGGAAATGGCACAGGCAGGGAGGGGACATGGCACAGAGAGGGAGGGGACATGGCAAAGGGAGGGAGGGGACATGGCAAAGGGAGGGAATGGAAATGACACAGGGAGGGAGGGGACATGGCACGGAGAGGGAGGGGACATGGCACAGGGAGGAAGGGGACATGGCACAGGGAGGGAGGGGACATGGCAAAGGGAGGGAGGGGACATGGCAAAGGGAGGAAGGGGACATGGCACAGGGAGGGAGGGGACATGGCAAAGGGAGGGAGGGGACATGGCAAAGGGAAGAAGGGGACATGGCACAGGGAGGGAGGGGACATGGCACAGGGAGGGAGGGGACATGGCAAAGGGAGGGAGGGGACATGGCAAAGGGAGGGAATGGAAATGACACAGGGAGGGAGGGGACATGGCACGGAGAGGGAGGGGACATGGCACAGGGAGGAAGGGGACATGGCACAGGGAGGGAGGGGACATGGCAAAGGGAGGGAGGGGACATGGCAAAGGGAGGAAGGGGACATGGCACAGGGAGGGAGGGGACATGGCAAAGGGAGGGAGGGGACATGGCAAAGGGAAGAAGGGGACATGGCACAGGGAGGGAGGGGACATGGCAAAGGGAGGAAGGGGACATGGCACAGGGAGGAAGGGGACATGGCAAAGGGAAGAAGGGGACATGGCACAGGGAGGGAGGGGACATGGCACAGGGAAGGAGGGGACATGGCAAAGGGAGGGAGGGGACATGGCAAAGGGAGGGAGGGGACATGGCACATCTCAAGGAGCTCAGTGAAACAAATCCTTCAAAAATGAGACAAGTTTGGCAAGAGAAAGTGTGGAAATGGGACACTCTGCTGCAGTTTCAGTTCCCGGGTGGGTGAGGGCATGGAATTGGAGAATCATTGAGGTTGTAAAAGCTCCTTACCCGTGGTCATGATCAACAGGCCCCTCAGCACAAGGAACTTGGGCTTATTCTCAAGGAGGGGTCCCAAAACCAGCATGGGAACAACCTCAGCTTGCCTAGATCTAAGGCACAGGGGGGTTGTGGCTGCTCTGGAGGTTGATCCCAGCTCTGAGCACAGGAACAATCCCCTGCTTTGGGGCCACTTGGCCTGAGGGCACTTGGGGTGTTCAATTGGTGGAGAGAACACTAAGGGGACCTCATTGCAGGGACAACTTCCTTGGGAGGGGCAGAGGAGGGGCAGGCACTGAGCTCTTCTCTGTGGGGACCAGGGACAGCACCCAGGGAATGGCTGGAGCTGTGCCAGGGCAGGGACAGCACCAAGGGAATGGCTGGGGCTGTGCCAGGGCAGGATCAGCACCCAGGGAATGGCTGGAGCTGTGCCAGGGCAGGGTCAGCACCCAGGGAAGGGCTGGAGCTGTGCCAGGGCAGGGTCAGGTTGGATCTCAGGCAAAGGCTCTTCCCCCAGAGGGTGGTGGGCACTGACCAGGCTCCCCAGGGCAGTGGGCACGGCCCCAAGGCTGCCAGAGCTCCAGGAGGGTTTGGATGATGCTCTGGGGCACAGGGTGTGACTCTTGGGGCTGGTCCTGTGCAGGGCTGAGGGTTGGACTCGATGGTCCTTGTGGGTCCCTCCCAGCTCAGCACATTCTGTGGTTCTGTGAAGCTGAAGCTCTGGCAGCTTCAGATCTCCAGGGTTTCACATGCACCTTTTGCCTCAGGGAAACAATTTTGCAGCAGGAGTGAACCCCACCCTGCTGGAAAACCCCATCACACATTTGGGAAGTCCCATAAAGCAGGTTACCTGCACCAAACCTTGTTTGGCACCATTCAGTGGCTCCCTGGAGAGTCTGTTCTGCTCCCTGGCCCAGTGGGCACCTTGCCCACCCCAGGGCAGCCTCCTCCCATCCATGGCATTGCCACACTCACCCTGTCAGTGCCCATCTAAGCAGGCAGGAGATGCCTTAGGCAGTGTCCTGAGCTCTGCCTGCTCCTGGAGACATGGCTGGGAAGGAGGTGGGAGTTGGTGTCCAGCCAATACCAGTCCACAGGTTGGCCAGAGCAGCTGTGGCTGCCCCATCCCTGGAAGAGTCCAAGGCCAGGTTGGACAGGGCTTGGAGCCCCCTGGGCTATGGAAGGTGTCCCTGCCCATGGCAGGGAGTGGAACCAGATGGTGTTTAGGGTCCCTCCCAGCCCAAACCATTCTGGAATTCCATCACTGATCCCACAGACTCTTCTGACACACAAACCTTAGGGCTAAATAAGCAGCAACCAGGTACCTTCCTGCCACCCCCCGAGATGTTCTGCTGCCCTCAGGCAGACCTGTGGGAGCTGTAACATCTCCTGCCTACCCAGCTTGGGCATCTCAGCCCTGTGGTGCCCTCCCAGCTCTCTTTTTGCCAGTTTCCCCTCTGGTCTGCCAATGCACATCCAACCCTGTCTGGTTTGCTGTGACTGTATTCAGACAGTTGTAAATAAACAAATCTTCAGGGTAATTCAAAAACAAGCTGAAATGAGAGAGAGTTGGCCTATATTAATCTCAACTAGTTCTCAGCAAAAATGTAGGCAAAGAGCACATTTCCATATAGAGGCAGCTCTGTCAGCTGACAGAGATGAGGTAAATAACTCAGGTTGTGGCAGCTACTGCAAGTGTTTGGAGTTCAGGGCTATCTGTCCCTGCCCCTTTGTATCAATTCATTTGCAATGGGCCTTTACTGACCTTGCTGCAGGAAGCTCAAAGAACAGAAAAATGTCAACCCCTCCTTAGGAGATGCAGAACAACCTCAGCCAACAAGATGAGCATTATCCCTCCCAGCACCTGGAGCCAACTCCAGCCTGGGGCTGCCTCTAAATTATCCCTTCCCTGGTGTTCATTCCTGGGTGAGGGGATCCCACCCCACTCCCACAGGGAAGCCCAGACTGGGCAGTGCAAATGCACCACTTGGGTTTGCAGTGCACACAAAAACAGGCCTGGGAAAGCATCCAGCCTGGAGCTCTGCTGGGATATTGGCTTATCCTTACCCTTCAGCCCAGCTCACCTTCCTGCTCATCCCTGTGCTGCTGCTCCTCTGGAGCTGCTTCATAGGATGCTGCTCTGCCTCATGGTCCCCTGAGCTGAGCCACCCTCTGCCCTCTGTCCTTCCAGGCAGAGATTCCCCATCCCAGTTTCAAACCCTGCCTTTCACAGCCCATCTGCCATCAATGTTCCAGCTAAAGGAACTCTTTCAGCCTCCATGAGGACGCTCTGTCTTCTCAAATTTGTACCTTTCCCCAAAATTCTCCTCTTGGAATGGATCTATTACATGGAAAGTTGGAGGGAAATCAATTTAGCCACATTTGCATTAGGGAAAAATTCCCAAACCACGACATTAGAGGTTCTTTGCAACCTAAATGACTCTGATTCTTCACAGAATGCAAAGAGCTCTTCAATCCTGACAATCTGCATCCCACCTAAAACATAGAGGAGAAGGACATGGAGCAGAAATGCAGAGGAGGAAGAAGAAACCTGGGGCTGGGCATTGTGACATTGTTTGTTGGACACCAGTGAGATCAACCAGCATTGGAAAGAAACTGTGGAACAGATGAACAAACCTTTTGAGGCCCAGGTGGAGCACGTCCTCCCAGCTCCAGAATTCCATCAGTGTACAGTCCACATGATTCCAAGGATTGCTTGTCCTACCTGGAGCCCAATAAGCAGGTAAAATAGACTAAACCCAGTCCCTTCCCAACTGTCAGAGGGAAGAAGGCAGGGAGGGATTCAGAGAAGCCCCCAGTGATGTGCTGGGCTGTGGGGAGGTGGAGGGGGATGCAGAGGAACCACCACGAGGACAAAGCTCCAGCTGCCCCAGTGACAACAAGGGTGACTTGGCAGATGAACTGACACTGGTGTGTCTGCACAGCAGGGCCCACCCAGCTCACTCTGAGTCTGTCACTGAAGGTTTACATTTAGTTCAAACCAATTTCTAACGGGCTAAACCCCAAGGAGACTTGATCCCATATTTAAGGAGAGGATCTCTGTGCAGACTTTCAGCACTTCAAGTGTTTCCAAGCCACACAATGCTGTGTATGACTGGATTTCATCAGCTTAATACAACTCAAACCTTTCAGTTTGGAAAAAAATGGTTCACAAAATGTGATGCTCCAGCAGAAGTAAACACAGACCTGCCAAATTACTGCAGCTTAATGAGCTCCTGCTCGTCAGCTGAGCTCCAGGAACTGGCCCTGTGTGCACCCTCTTTGAAGTCTGATGTGCTCATGGAAGCACCTTGAGAGGCTTCAGGGAGGGATTCTTGTTTGGGCAAAGCTTCACAATGGCTGGTGCTGGGATTGTCAAGAATTTGGTGGCTGCTTTGCTAATATTTTCCTCCTGTCCTTGCCTCCAGTTGAGTCTCTACTTCACAGCCTGGCTCTGAACAACATCCCTGAGCTTTTATCTGCAGGTGACAAACAGAGGCATACAAACTGGATTGGCAGGAACACAAAGAAGGCTTTCATCTCATCATTGCACGAGGCACTTACAGTAACTTCTCAAGGAAAAAAGAGATTATGCATCAACATTGTGAGCATAAAGACAATTTAAAAGGGATGTTAAGAAACTTCATGTCAGGAAAATATAGAACATCTGCAAACAGACGAGTGTTCAGTAATAAGCTACGTCAAAGATCTTGGGGGAAAGAGGCTGTTTGCTTGCAGTGACAAGCCCCAAGAATACCCCAAAGGGGATCTGAACAAGCCAAAGTGCTCCTTGTGGTCAGAGAAATGAGTTGGCTTCGTGCTGCAGCTGAGGTTGTTTGCCTGGCTCTGTGTCACCTGCTGCAGGCTCTTTCTGTGCCTGTCTCTGTGGGGCTCCCTGCTGGTGCAGGGGGGGGAGGTCTGTCCCAAGGCTGGGACAGGGAACTGTCCCAGAAGATTTCTGGACTGGACACACCCTAACACTCAGTTTCGTGGCAGTTCATGGTATTTTGCCACCAGGCTTGGCAAGAGCAAGTTTCCCAAAGAGCAGCAGGACAGTGGCAGGCTGTGCTGTGCTCCCCTCTGGGTGACACTGTGGCTCTGCAGGAGCACACACAGGGATTGTTATTATTATAATAATCCAGGATGACAGGGAAGACTCACCTACTAAAGAACAAGCTGGTTTAGCTTGTTATTAGTCTCCTAATTAATGGCTAACTAAGGGGCACACGTTTATTCCAAGCTGTCAGAAAACACCACTCACCCTGTGCAGCTGCTGCTTTAGAGGTGCCACAGCCACGCAGGAGGCCCCGAGCTGAACCCACGTCCTACAGCAAACACTGCCAGACCTGCCAGGGGACTCACTGCCTGGGTTTCCCTGGCTGTCCTCACCTCTTCAGGGCTCTGTGCTGCTGCCTGTGCCAGCTGGATGCAGCAGGGGTGCCAGCTGGATGCAGCAGGGGTGCCAGCTGGTGGGGTTCTGCCTTCCCTGAGGTGTGGCTCCATCTGAGCTTGGTGCCTTCTGCTGTGTTACCAGGCAGCAGAGAGCTGGCTCAAAGCTCACTGTGGGCCAGGATGGCACCACTGGGACACCCTGAGTTGGGCAAGGTCCCACTGGTGACTGTGAGAAAGTCCAAAGTGTCCTCCTTGGGTGAATCAGCCAAGTGGCTGCTGCTTTTGCAATGTTGTCCATATGCACTTGCTCTCATCATCAAATCATAGAATGGATTGGGTTGGAAAAACCTCCGAGATCATCAAGTCCAACCCTTGGGCCAACTCCAGTCCCTTTACCAGATCATGGCACTCAGTGCCACGGCCAAGCTCAGCTGAAAAACCTCCAGGGATGGGGAATCCACCCCCTCTCTGGGCAGCCCATTCCAATGCCTGAGCACTCTCTCTGCAAAGAATTTCTTCCTGATCTCCAACTTCAATTTCCCCTGGCAGAGCTTGAGCCCATCGTGCCCCCTTGTCCTATTGCTGAGTGCCTGGGAGAAGAGACCAACCCCCAGCTGGCCAGAACTTCCCTTCAGGCAGTTCCAGACAGTGCTGAGGTCACCTCTGAGCCTCCTCTTCTCCAGGCTGAACACCCCCAGCTCCCTCAGCCTCTCCCCACAGCACTTGTGCTCCAGTCCCTTCTCCAGCCTCGTTGCTCTTCTCAATTGGGTTGGAAGAGACCTCTGAGATCATCAAGTCCAATCCTTGATCCAACCCCACTGTGATCACCAGCCCTGGGCACGGAGTGCCCAGGGCTGGTGATCACAGTGGGGTTGGATCAAGACATGGTGGATTCTCTGTCCCTGGAGGTGGATTCTCTGTCTCTGGCCCCGCTCCAGCCCCTCAATCTCTTTCCTCAACTGAGGGGCCCAGAACTGAACACAACACTCAAGGTGTGGCCTCCCCAAGGCAGAGTCCAGGGGAAGGGTCACTGCCCTGGGCCTGCTGGCCACGCTAGTTTGGATCCAGGCCAGGATCCCATTGGCCTTCTTGGCCACCTGGGCACACTCTTGGCTCCTGTTGACATCTTCACATTCTCCAGCTTCTGTGCTGTGCTGGGGTGACCCCTGGGACAGGCTGCCCTGCACCTTGTCCAGCTCCTCATTTAGCTCAGGGCAGCATCAGTGTCCCAAGCAATGAGAACCTGGTGCATTTTGACCTGTGCTAGTGCAGTGTTTTACCCCTTGGGCTTGGTGCCAGCAGGTGGGCACTGTCTCTGCTCCTCTGGTTTTAAGATGAAACCATGTGAGATGTAGGTCTCAGCACAGTCTGGAGCCTGTCCCACCAACGTGACCATCTGCACCCCAAGGAAGGCAGTGAAGTCCAAGGAACATCCTGCTCTTTGCAGTCCTGTTGAAGGAGGCAGCTCAGGGCTCAGTCAGGGTGTTCCTGCCTGGCACAGCCTCGGAGCTCTGCAGTGTGGGCATCTACCACAGCATTCCTAAATCCAGTCCAGGTGCTAAATTTCAAGCACAGGTTGTTGCCTTGAGACCTGTTGAGCAGCACATGCCCTTTTTCTGCAGAAGACACTGAGTGACTCCAAGTACTGTCACCTCCAGCCACTTGTCACTCCCTGTCTGCCCCTTCCACTGACCCAGACAGAAAGGTGTTTGCAGTGCCCATGGGAGTGATGCCACTGTCCCTGCACCTGGCAGGGCTGGGGCATGGGCAGGTGGCTGGGGCAGTGGCCACAATTTTCATCACTCTGTCCCTCTGAAGGGAGCTCCCATGGTGCAGGGAGGACCTGGAGAGCTGCAGGAGCAGCAGGAGGGGGGTCTGCCCAAACCATCTGAGCACAGGCTGCCTCCTGCACGACTTGGCTCAGCAGAACACAATATTTTCAAGTGCAATGTTTGCAACTTCAGTGGGCATGAAGTGTGTGAATTGCCTGAGCCACAGCAGATGCCTGGTGCTGTTTTTAGCACCTGGATGTTTGGCAGGGATTGCTCCCAGCCACGCCGAGCAGCAGGAGACGCTGCTCCTGGGAGGGGCTGTGTTTAGCACACCCTGAGCACAGCGATGTCCACACCAGCTGCCTCGGGCTGTGCACAGCCCAGGGGTCTCCTGGTGAGAGCCACCTCCTCAGCTGTCCTCCAGGCCCTGCTGGTGGTCCACCCACATACCACTGTTTGTGGGAAATAGCCATTTCTCCCCAAATCTGTTTTTTTTTTTAACAAAAGGAGTGCCTTCCAATGAGCTTGGGCTGCACAAACCCAATCTGCTCCTGAACCAGAGTCACACAATATGCTGAGCTGGAGGGGATCCCTAGGGATCATCGAGTCCAACTCCTGGTCCTGCACAGGCCCATCCCCAGGAGTCACACCCTGTGCCCCAGAGCATCATCCAAACCCTCCTGGAGCTCTGGCAGCCTTGGGGCTGTGCCCACTGCCCTGGGGAGCCTGGTCAGTGCCCACCACCCTCTGGGGGAAGAGCCTTTCCCTGAGATCCAACCTGTCCCTGCCCTGGCACAGCTCCAGCCATTCCCTGGGTGCTGTCCCTGCCCTGGCACAGCTCCAGCCATTCCCTGGGTGCTGTCCCTGCCCTGGCACAGCTCCAGCCATTCCCTGGGTGCTGTCCCTGGTCCCACAGAGCAGAGCTCAGGGCCTGCCCCTCCTCTGCCCCTGCCCAGAAAATTGTCCCTTCACTGAGGTCTCCCCTCAGTCTCCTCTTCTCCAGCTGAACACACCAAGTGCCCTCAGTGCTGCCCCTCCATGTCCCTCCTTTGGACACTCTCCAATGGCTCAATCTCTCCCTTCCATTGTGTCCCCCCAAACTGCCCTCCCCCATTGCAGGTGAGGCCACCCCAGAGCAGAGCAGGGATGCCCCCAGGACAGGGATGTCCCTCCTGGCTCCAGGGCACTGCCAGGCAGGCATGTGCCTTCCCAAGGCTCCCCAGGAAGGCAGGAGCTGTCCATGTGCAGGGTGGGTGTGTGAAATCAGCCCCCCAGCCCCACCCAGCCCCACAGCAGGACAGATCTGAGCTGCAGGAGGGAGGGGGATGCTCAGCACACAGAGATGGCAAAGCTGCACCTTTGCTTTTGACATGGTCTGATCATGCCACCTCCCTCCTGCCATGGTACTTGCTGCTGGTGGGCTGTGTGTGAGCCCTGGGACACAGGGAGACACATCTTTGTGACTTGGGTGACTTAGGACAGGTGTGGTGGAGGAGGGGGAGTGTGAGCAGAGGAGAAGGCACAGGAGCCCCTGTGTGCTCATCTGTGAAGGGCTCCACTGACTCCTGATCATCCTGAGGGCAGCTACTACATAGAAATAGCAACTAATGTCCCTTTGAAACGAAGTGTTTGGCCTGCATGGGAACCTGGACAGCTGGAAAGTCTGTTGTGGAGCAGCTGCTCAAAACATCTGGACCACAAACAGGCATCTGGTTTGGAAAAGTCATCTCACTCCTTGGAGAGCTTCCACCCAACACACACAGGCACCGAAACAAGTGTATTCACCTCCTGCCCTACACTGATTGTTTGGGGCCAAAATGGCACAGATGTAACAGAGAATCAGAGTCATTTAGGCTGGAAAAGATCTTTGAGGTCATCGAGTCCAACTGTCAGCCCAGCACTGTTCACCACTACCCCGTGTCCCCAAGTGCCACATCCAAGTGGTTTCTGAACACTTCCAGGGATGGTGCCTCCACCAGTGCCCTGAAGAGCCTGTTCCAATGCCTGACCACTCTTGGAGTGAAGAAATTTTTCCTAAAATCTAACTTAAACCTCCCCTGGCACAACTTCAGGCCATTCCCTCTCCTCCTGCCAGTGTTCCCTGGAGCAGAGCCCAACCCTTCCCTGGCTCCCCCCCACCCTGGCAGGGACCTTCTCACTCTGGAAGGCCCCCCCTGACCCTCCTTTTCTCCAGGCTGAGCCCCCTCAGCTCCCTCAGCTCCTCCTCATCAGACTTAAGTACATGGTCCTTCCTGCCATCCACTGCCTTTCCCAAGTTTTGCCTGAATTCCCACTGAATGAATCCAGCTTTGTTGTTTCAGGGCTGTTCCAGCAATCAGATAAGACAAGGTGTGAATTATAGGACAGTAATTCCTGCCTGGAGCACTGTCAGGCACAAGGCTGAGAGTCCCTGTGCCTCGGTGTGAATTATGGCACTGTAATTCAGGCTGTGAGGACACACTGAGGGACTGGCCAGAGTCCACCAACACCAACAAAAAAGGGGTGTCCTGGTTTAAAGGGAAACCAGCAGGAGAAATGAACCCAACACAAGAGAGATTATAAGTCAGAGTTACAACTTAATAACAACATTACAATCAATGCAATGGCACAAAGAGAAATTGGGTTTAACCCCCAAGCCCAGCAGTGTAACCCACCCCCTGGGGCACAAACACAGGGGGGTTTGGTGGCCCCTGTGCTGAGCCCCACGTGGTTCCCTCGAGTGCAAAGGAAAAGGAAGGGACAAAGCTGTTGGTGCAGATGATGGCACAGTCTGGTGGAGAGTGGGGGGCTCCTCCTGGCCAGGGGATGCTCCTCCTCTGGATCCCAGGAGTGGTTCCCCAAGTCCCCAAAGCCCCAGATTGTCTCCCCTGAGGTTTGGGTGGGAGCCCCCAGTGCCTCCCCCAGGGCAGGGAGTTCCACAGTGGGGGATGTGACTGTGGGAGTCAGGGGGGATTTTGGAATGGTTGGTGGCCCCTGAGCAGAGCTGAGCCCTCAGGTGGGTGTGGAGGTGCCAAGGAGTCCCTGGAGGGGAGTTGTCCCAGCTCCTCTGCCAGGCTTCTTTCCCAGCCAGCTCCCAGCCTGAGGGCTCAGCTGTGCCCTGGGCAGCTGCTGCAAATGCTCATTTTAACCCCTTCCCTGCTTTACATATTCAGCCCCTGTCACTGGATCCCAGAGCACTTCCCAAGGGCAGCCCAAAGCAGGAACATGGATCTGTTCCCCTGCCAGGGAGCACGGAGAGCTCGGAGGGGCCACGAGGCAGAGGCTGGACAGTGTGACACGAGGTGGGACCTGGAGCTGGTCACACCCCATGGATCTGTGGAGAGTTGTATCTACTGCTGAACCTGAAGACAACCTGCCCCTTCACCCAGGCAGAAAAACCCCAGGGAGGCTTTGGAAAGTGGGCAGTTTGCAGCAGCAAAAGGGACATCCCAACACACCTCTGGCTGAGCTCAGCTGTTGGGCTGCTTCTGCTTTTTACTGCTTTTGGTGCCCACTTGGGTACAGGCCAGAGACTAGAACAGCTTTGCTGAACATTTCAAAGGCTGGGTTTGCAGTTTTCATGTAGTCAGCCCACAGAAAGTCACACTTGTGTAATTTATTTTTTTTTCAACCTGAGAAAACAGGCCCCAGTGATATTCATCCCTTCCTAGGAAGCTGCTACAATTCAAAAATAAACCCACTGGTTCTCCAGGGCCCTGTGAGAGATGATCTGCCTCCAGGAGCCCCCCTGACCACTCTGCTTGGCAGTAGACCTGATCTGGCTTGTCCCTGTTTTGGGGCTCCAAACATACATGTTCTAAATTTTCTTTCCTGGATTTCTTCTGTTGAACAAAGAGGCAAATCCTGACACTTAAAGATGAGCTTCTTTACTTATGTTTCTTGACTTCTCTGTAGGGGTGTCTCCTCTGCAATGACAGACCTGGGACACCCCTGAAGAAGAGGAAGGTCCCTTCATCCCAGGGCAGTTGGTGAGTCAGGGGTGGCTGCTGATTGCAGTGGGCTTAAGGCAGAAGACAATTTAAGGTTATTCAGGGCAAATTTTCAGTCATTATTAGGGCTTCAGTTGTGCAGACAGTGTAGAACTCATTTGGAAATGTCTCCAGGTTAATTGATTGCTGTTTCAGACAGCTATTGATTTTCAAATAATTATTCTAATTATTTTCCATCCAGCTGACTTTCTGTCCCTCTGCTCAGGCAGTCTGCAAACATTCCCTTGCAGAGCCTCAAACAAGAGGCTGATGGTGGGACACTGAGGCAGCACAAGGCTCAAGGAGACACCTCCTGCTCTGCCCCTGGAAGGGACACAGGACCCCCCACGATGTCCACCAGGAGGGGACGAGCCCATAGCCCCTTCCACAGGGCTCTCAAGGCCCAGCTGCAGTGTTGGCACGAGTGGAAGGGGGTGTGACAGCTCTGGGGACACCCAGGACAGATGCTCTGCATGGTGGTTTCCACCAGCCTTGGGAGGACCCACCTTCTAGAAGTTGGAGAGCCCTGTAGGAGACACCAGGTCTATTCCAGCCCTGGCTCTGCTGATGCCAAAGGGCTCCCTGTGGAAATGAGTGTTACAATTGCACATTTATTTGCCATTTCACTTACAAATCCATCTAAATATGCCACACAGAAACAGGAATCCTTTCCCAGGATCTATCCATGCAGAAGATGCAATCCTAAAAGACTAAAGACAGTCTGTTTTCAGCCTAAAACCAACCAAGAGGAAATAATAATGGACAGAAATACAATGGCAATGTTGATTTAAGAGTCAGTTCTATTCAATAAGCTTGATTTTTTAAATCATAGTTTTCATTACACTTCTCAAAATTTTAATTTACTCTAATTGATCAAAAATATTTCAAACCATCTTTATAACTTCCCTCATTCCATGTGGGCTGGGTGGCATTCCCTGCATTACTCCAGTGGGGACACAACCTGCTCCCCTGGCACTGCACAGTGAGGGGCTGGGTGAGCTGGAGAGGGTCTTATGAGGGGTTGGAAAATCTCTGTAAGAAGAAATCCAGGAGGTCATGAGAGTGTGGAAGAAAGATAGGAAGGAATATAAAGAGAAGAAATAGCTGAGGTATCTTCTCAGGCCGTAAATGGCATTGACGGAGAGATCAAGTGCACCCTCAGCAAGTTGGCAGATGGCACCAAGCTGAGAGGGGCAGGGACACACCTGAGGGGGGGTGACATCCAGAGGGACCTGGACAAGCCCAGGAAGTGGCCTATGGGAATGTCATGAGGTTTGACAAGACCAAGTGCTGGTGCTGCACCTGGGCTGGGACAATCCCCGACATGAGGAACACACGTGGACAAGAACTCAGCGAGGGGAGAAGCACGTGGGGGCTCTGGGGGATGGACAGCTGGACATGACCTGGCCATGTGCTCTGGCAGCTCAGGAGGCCAAACACATCCTGGGTTGGTCCCACAGCATGGGCAAGGAGGGGCAGGGGAGATCCTGCCCCTCTGCCCCTCAGGTGAGATGCCACCTGCAGAGCTGCTCCAGCCCTGGGGAACAACAGAAGGACATGGAGCTGCTGGAGAGAGTCCAGAGGAGGCCACAGGGATGCTCCAGGGCTGAAGCCCCCTCTGCTCTGGAGCCAGACTGGGAGAGCTGGGAGGGGTCACCTGGAGAAGGAAAGGCTCTGGGAAGACCTGAGAGCCCCTTCCAGTGCCCAAAGGGAGCTTATAGAGGGAGAGCAGACAGTGGTAGGGAAAGGGGTGTGGTTTTAAACCAAAAGAGGAGAAACTGAGATTAGATGTTAGAAGAAAATCCTTCCCTGTGAGGGTGGGCAGGCCCTGGCACAGATGCCCAGAGAAGCTGTGGCTGCCCCATCCCTGGAAGGGCCCAAGGCCAGGTGGGACAGGGCTTGGAGCAACCTGGGCTGGTGGGAGGTGCTTGGGGAAGGGGAAGGGAGTAAGGGGGGTTGGAATGAGATGAAGTGGCAATTCCTGCTCTTTTAATAAGCAGCAGCAGCCTGGGCACAGTGCAATGTGTTCACTGACACTGTGGGAAGAGGCTGAATGTGCCACCAAACCCCGTGCCCTGTGCTGGGGGCACTTGGCTCTTGGGTGGCCAAAGAAAACTCCCCCTTTTCCGCAGGACATTCCTGTGGGAGGTGAATGCTGCAAATCTCCTGCAGGCAGTAATAAAACATCAGTGGCATCTCAAAAATTATAGATGATAATTTTCCAACACAAAAGAGATGGCACCTAACGTGAGGTAATTCTAGTTTAGATCTTATTCTGATGGATAAAGATGAATTGATCACTGAACTAGAAATCGGTCGTTGCTTGGAGACCAGTGATCATGACCTGATTACATTAATTATGGGATAATAAAAGACAGTCCCAACCAGTAATATATACCTGGAGCTTCTCCCTGGTTCTGGGAAGCTGAATAAAGTGATGAGTGAAACTCACTGGGAAGAAAAATAAACACGTATGTAAATGAGTGAAAAATAAACAGCTCCCACTACGAGTTCTCAACTTGGCTCAGAAGTTCTATTTGTGCCATAATTTTAAAAGAATAGTGTTTGATTTTAAGCTTTTTTGAGGTGAAAATGAAAGCAGCAATTAGGAATAAGAAACAGTGCATAAAGAAAGGGGGGGGGGAGGAAAATCTAGTAATCAAGGTAATTTAACATTTCTGAGTGGTAGGAAATTGATAAGGGAAGCCAAATGCATTAAATAAAAATCTTACTGATGAGTTATAGGCACCAAGAGCTGTTATTATCAACAAGAAAAAGAACCCTAATTGTAGTCTCTACTGACTACTTGAAAAAGATGATAAAAATGATAAAATTAGACCATAAAATTAATAACAGTGTCACAGGGAAGATCCAAAAATGTCAGAGTGTCATTATCTTGGTCAAGCAGCTCATAAACTCCTCGGGGCATTGGAGGAAACTTAAATTTAGAGTGTACAAGAGACTTTTTCCTCTGAGGGCTTTAGGGCACTGTAGCAAATGGTCCATGGCATGGACTCACTGAAATACAGCATTTCCCACCCCTGGGCACGGGGAGAACCTGGCACAGACCCCCCTTGTTCCTGAGCTCCCCCTCTGTTGCTGTGCTCACTGTGTTCAAAAGGAATGTCTTTAAAACTGATGCCAGTTGCCCTCTGTGGCTTTGGATGGGTCTGGTCTGGGCACAGCTGGTGGCTCAGAGCCTGCTGTGGAGAGCCCTTGGTGGAAAGCAGGGTCATGGTTATAGAATCATAGAATGGATTGGGTTGGAAGAGACCTCCGAGATCATCAAGTCCAACCCTTGGTCCAACTCCAGTCCCTTTACCAGATCATGGCACTCAGTGCCACGGCCAAGCTCAGCTGAAAAACCTCCAGGGATGGTGAATCCACCCCCTCTCTGGGCAGCCCATTCCAATCCCTGAGCACTCTCTCTGCAAAGAATTCCTTTCTGATCTCCAACTTCAATTTCCCCTGGCAGAGCTTGAGCCCATCGTGCCCCCTTGTCCTATTGCTGAGTGCCTGGGAGAAGAGACCAACCCCCACCTGGCCACAACTTCCCTTCAGGCAGTTCCAGACAGTGCTGAGGTCACCTCTGAGCCTCCTCTTCTCCAGGCTGAACACCCCCAGCTCCCTCAGCCTCTCCCCACAGCACTTGTGCCCCAGTCCCTTCTCCAGCCTCGTTGCTCTTCTCTGGCCCCGCTCCAGCCCCTCAATCTCTTGCCTCAACTGAGGGGCCCAGAACTGAACACAACACTCAAGGTGTGGCCTCCCCAAGGCAGAGTCCAGGGGAAGGGTCACTGCCCTGGGCCTGCTGGCCACGCTAGTTTGGATCCAGGCCAGGATCCCCTTGGCCTTCTTGGCCACCTGGGCACACTGTTGGCTCCTGTTGAGCTTCCTGTCCCTCAGTCCCCCCAGGTCCCTCTGCCTGGCTGCTCTCCAGCCACTCTGTGCCCAGCCTGGAGCGCTGCAGGGGGTTGGGGTGGCCAAAGGGCAGGACCTGCTCTTGGCCTTGGTGAACTTCATCCCATTGGAATCAGCCCATCTCTCAAGTCTCTCCAGATCCCTCTGCAGAGCCCTCCTGCCCTCCAGCAGGTCGACACTCCCTCCCAGCTTGGTGTCAGCAGCAAATTTCCTGATGATGGACTCAATCCCCTCATCTAAATCATCAATAAAGATGTTAAACAGGACTGGACTGAATGGGGTGGTGATGGAGCACAGATCTCTTACAGTGCTGGCAATGGTGTTCTTGCCTAGACCTGGCATGAGGAAACACCCCTGGAGCCTGCACAATGGTTGGCATTGTATCTGTGACCCCACACCTCTGTCACTGTCCCCCTGTGGTGAGTGCCCTGTTGCAAAATGAGTGAAGGTGGATCCCACCCACAGCAGCCACAAAACTCCTTTGGAGTTACAATTTTAGTACTGTCTTACTTATTGTTTGCATTTCCCCAGTATCAGGAGATCCCCTTGGGAGCAAGGGCCTCCTTGCCAGCCTTGGCACACACAGCAAATAAATGCCCAGGGTTTCAGGGAGCCCCCAATCTCTCCAGCACGTGGAAAAGGAGGAAAGACAACTGCTTCAGAAATTGTTTGCATTTAGTACAATTTACAGCTGCTGATTTTTGCCAAGCTGTTCAGCTGCCTGGGGAACCCAAATGAATCCAGAACATCTCAGGTTTCAGTTCCACTTGCTGCAGGAGGAGCTGGTGGTGATGCTGCCCATGGGTCTCTGCTGGATGCACCTCCCAGCCCAGAGGGAAGTGTCCAAGTCAGCAGCTTGGAGATCCCCAAAGACATCAACTGTGGCTCTGACTTTTCAGCTGGTCCCACATCAGCAAATCATCGGATGTTGGTATTTTGGAGTCCTGCCTTTTTTTGGAAAAGACCTTTAAGGTCAAGTCCAACTGTAAACTCAGCACTGCCAAACCCACCACTTAGCCCTGTCCCTCAGTGTCACATCTATATGGCTTTTAAACACCCCTGGCAGGGGTGCCCAGTATGAACAGGGGCAGAGATGCTTGGCCTGAGCTCCCTGGCCATGGCACAGTGTGGGCCCTGCAAATGCCCCCTGTTCACGTTGTCCTCCATGGGCTGAGCTGGGCACAGAGGTTTGTAAATACTTGTTCTGGTTTCTGAGCTAGTCATTCATAGAATCACAGAATGGTTAAGGTTGGAAAAGGCCTTTAAGATCAAGCCCAGCTGTCAACCCAACACTGTCCAGGCCATCACTAGCCCATGTCAAGTGCCACATCTAAACATCTTTTACATCCCTCCAGGAATGGAGACCCCTCACTGCCCTGGGCAGCTGTGCCAGGGCTTGGCAACCCTTTTGGTCAAAACATTTTTCCTAATACCCAATATAAACCTTCCCTGGTGCAATTTGAAGCCATTCCCTCTCCTCCTGTCCCTGTTCCCTGGAGCAGAGCCCGACCCCCCCCAGTTCCCCCCTCCTGGCAGGGATTGCAGAGCCAGAAGGTCCCCCCTGTGCCTCCTTTTCTCCAGGCTGAGCCCTAATGCTCCAGTCCCTTCCCCAGCTCTGTTCCCTTTCCCAGACACATTCCAGCCCCTCAATGGTTTTTTTTGTCATGAAGGAACCCAGGACTTGAGTTGGGGCCTCACCAGTGCCCAGCACAGGGGCCAGTCACTGTCCACACTACTGCTGGTACAGGACAGGTGCCACTGGCCTTGTTGCCCACCTGGGCACACCTGGCTCACATTCAGCTGCTGCAACCAGCACCCCCAGGGCCTTTTCTGCCTGGCAGGTTTCCAGCTGCTCTTTCCTAAGCCTGGAGCCTGCCTTGGGGTTGTGCCTGTCCTAGTGCAGGACCTGGTGCTTTGCCTTGTTGGACCTCACACAATTGGCCTCATCCCATCGATCCAGCCTGTCCAGACCCCTCAGGGTGCTGCAGAGGCAGGAAAGCTCCCATTTCTCAGGGAGCCCAGCCCTGGAGCCAAGTGCTGCCAACCTCAGCATCCAAAGAAACGCAGGATCTTACAATCACAGAAGGCTTGGCTTGGAAGAGACCTGAAAGGTCATCTTGTTCCACCTCCTGCCATGGGCAGGGACCCCATCTGCTAGACCAGGTTGTCCCTGGCCTTGGACACTTCCAGGGATGGGGCAGCCACAGCTTCTCTGGCCAACCTGTGCCAGGGCCTTACCATCCTCCCAGGAAAAAATTCCTTCCCAATATCCCATCCATCCCTGCCCTCTGGCAGTGGGAAGCCATTCCCTGTGTCCTGTCCCTCCATCCTTTGTCCCTGGTCCCTCTCCAGCTCTCCTGGAGCCCCGTTAGGTACCAGAAGGGCTCTTTGGTCTCCCTGGAGCCCTGTCCTGTGCAGGCTGAGCAGGCTGAGGCTGGAGCCGAGCCGCAGCCCTGGGTTCTGGGATCCGCCCCTAGAGGGGATCGGGAGCCGCGCGGCGCTCCGGGGGCTGCGGGGCCGAGCGCGGCCGTGCCCGTGCCCGTGCCCGTGCCCGGAGCTGCCGCGGGGGCTCCGCGCTCCGCACCGAGGGTTTGCCTGGCTCGGCAATGTGAAATACAGGTTTTACAGAATGCCGGAAAGGTAATTTGAATGTTAAAACATTTGTGATTGCATAAATTGCATGTATTATTCCAATTGAATTGTAGTGGGATTAATCTGACCTTAATAGAATACTACTAATAATTTATATTATTATCTTTAATAATATTAATTCTACTTAATTTTTTTTCCATTTACTTTGTTCATTTAAGGGCAGCTCCATTGAGCTCTGGAGCGTTTAGCTCGTGGTGTGCAGCAGTCACTTATCATTTGCACAAGTGGGGATTCCACCAGGCAATTTTCAGAGAAATAAAGATCATCTTTCAGTGAAAGGAACTTAAAAAAATTACAGTATTAAATGAGTAGATATTAATGTGTCATATTTAGAATATAAAACAACCCATAATCTGTTCTGAAGTCTCTTCCACCTAAACATACACTTTTTTTTCCTTCTAGAGGGATCTTTTATTCTGCTGTTCAACTTATTAGGCACAACCATTCCAAGTGTTAGAATAAAATTGTTAAGATCATGATGTCAGGGAAATAAAACCCCTGGCAGGATGATAGTGCCTTCTGAGCAGAGCATCACAGTTTGTTGGGGATGAACTGGAACTGCACATTTCATTAGAATTTATATCACAAGCCAAGGGATGAAGCATTATTTCATTAAGTATCTGGAAATTTCACCAACCTAATGAAGCTGTCAAAATTCTATTAATAAAGCGCTGGAAAATATTTGTTTGTTTGTTTGTTGGGATGCATTTGCTATTATTTAATGTTGTGTTTGCAGTTTGTTAATTGGTGAGCACAGGCTCGGTGGCGCAGCAGGAGGATGAGCAGCGAGGGCTGGGGCGGGGCTGGGGCTGATTCCGGGGGAGAGGGGCTGATCCCGGGGGAGAGGGGCTGATCCCGGGGCAGAGGGGCTGATCCCGGGGGAGAGGGGCTGATCCCAGGGGAGAGGGGCTGATTCCAGGGGGAGAGGGGCTGATCCTGGGGGAGAGGGGCTGATCCCAGGGCAGAGGGGCTGATCCCAGGGCAGAGGGGCTGATCCCAGAGCAGAGGGGCTGATCCCAGGGCAGAGGGGCTGATCCCAGGGCAGAGTGGCTGATCCCAGGGCAGAGGGGCTGATCCCAGGGCAGAGTGGCTGATCCCGGGGGAGAGGAGCTGATCCCAGGGCAGAGTGGCTGATCCCAGGGCAGAGGGGCTGATCCCAGGGCAGAGGGGCTGATCCCAGGGCAGAGGGGCTGATCCCAGGGCACAGGGGCTGATCCTGGGGGAGAGGGGCTGAGCCCAGGGCAGTGGGGCTGATCCCAGGAAGAGGAGCTGATCCCAGGGCAGAGTGGCTGATCCCAGGAAGAGGAGCTGATCCCAGGGCAGAGGGGCTGATCCCGGGGCAGAGGGGCTGATCCCAGGGCACAGGGGCTGATCCCAGGGGAGAGGGGCTGATCCCAGGAAGAGGAGCTGATCCCAGGGGAGAGGGGCTGATCCCAGGGCAGAGGGGCTGATCCCGGGGCAGAGGGGCTGATCCCGGGGCAGAGGGGCTGATCCCGGGGGAAAGGGGCTGATCCCGGGGCAGAGGGGCTGATCCCAGGGGAGAGGAACTGATCCCGGGGCAGAGGGGCTGATCCCAGGGGAGAGGGGCTGATCCCGGGGGAAAGGGGCTGATCCCGGGGCAGAGGGGCTGATCCCAGGGGAGAGGGGCTGATCCCAGGGAAGAGAGGCTGATCCCGGGTGAGAGGGGCTGATCCCAGGGGAGAGGGGCTGATCACAGGGGTGGAGCCTGAGGGTCCCCAGGGCTGCCAGTGGGGCTGGGGCAGGGGCTTCTCCCAAGGGAGAGGGGCTGCTCCCAGGGATGGAGCCTGAGGGTCCCGAGGGCTGGGAGAGTGGCTGGGGTGAGGAGCTGATCCCAGGGCACGGGGGCTGATCCCAGGGCACAGGGGCTGCTTCCAGGGATGGAGCCTGAGGGTCCCCAGTGCTGGGATTGGGTTTGGGGTGAGGGGATGGACTCAGGGGAGCAGCCTGGGGGTCTCCTGTGGCCGAGGAGCTGCTCTGGCCTATGCTGAGATCACAGAACCACAGAATTCCAGAATGTGCTGAGCTGGAAGGGACCCACAAGGACCATCGAGTCCAACTCCTGGCCCTGCACAGGCCCATCCCCAAGAGTCACACCCTGCGCCCCAGAGCATCATCCACTCGTGGAGCTCTGGGGAGCCTGTGCCAGCAGCATCAGACTTACCTGAGGTGGGTCAGCTGTGGCAGGATTACAAATGACCCCATGTTCCTTTTTGACCATGCTCTCTGTCCTGAATGAGCCCAGGGAAGGGCACAGGCTGTTTCAGAGGCAGCTCAGAGGGTTTTGCTGGCGTGTGTCTGAGGTGGACACATTACTCACAGGTGAGTGGATGGTTTGGAGCACCTCAGGTGAGTGCAAATAAAGGTAATTATACCAGTCCAGTCATGTATTATTTAGAACATTCCATCTGTGACAGTAAAAAATAGTCAGGAAGTCTTTCACTTCTTCAACCTCCCGCCCCATCACCCACATGCAGTGCACTAAAGGGGTTATAGCAATGTCAAAAGAGAGTTTATGCTTGTTAGTCAACCTGTGGCTTGTGGCCTGACTCTCCCATGTGTTTGGATGCTTTGTGGTGATCCAGGGCAGCAAGAACCCTCCCGAGCTCCCTGCTCCTGAAAGCTTCACTCTGGCAGAGCAGCATGAGCAGCCCAGGCTGGACTGGCACTGTGACTCTGCTGTTGGAGCTGGAAGGGAGGCAAATCCTTAAGGAAAACTGAAGGAAGCCCCTGCAAACGAGCCTTGCTTAATAAACTTTCAGTTATTAAGTGTAATCTTGTAAGAGACCATTGTCAGATAAATTCTGAGAGTGAAATTTATGTGTAAGATTTCCGTGAGTATTAATTACCCAGGAAGGTTGCAGGGGCTGCATTACTGCACTAATAGGATCTTCAGGAAGAAAAAAAGACAGGTCTGACACAGTGCATTAGATTTGTTAAAGAACCAATTTTTAATTAGTTTTAACGGATAAGTTAATTAATGAATTTGCAAATACATAGCCAGGACATGTATTGGATGGTCAGAAGTAGATGCTGGGGGTTTGCAGGGAATGAAGGGATGCTGTTCCTGCCTGAAGTGCAGAATTCAACACAACCCTAACTACGGATCCCTAAACAGTGATTTCCATAATTACACAATTAAAGCAGAAAGACTCAATTTTAGGCATGCAAATATTCTTAATTCTGCTTCTGCCATGCCACTGTAAAGAAGAGACAGATGAATCTGATTATGGGCCCAGGAAGCTCCAATTCCTCCCTAATACTCAGTCAGTGGGTGCCTGTTATGGCAGAGCCGAGTCAGGATTTGCTCAGGGAAGTGCCTGCACTTCTTCTAAGTACAACTTTAACTTCCCATTTCTTCCATTTATACTACTTAGCATGGGGATAACTGCAAATCACTTTAATCTAATTTACCCCCAAATAGTGATGATACATCTCTCAGTATAAACTCCTCCTTAACATAACATCTCTCTAGGAATATCAATACCACATACGATTTTTCAATTAAAGCAGAAACTCAACCTTTGCTGTCTGAGGAATGCTTTGTTATCTTTCTCTAAGCTTTACAGCACCTGATGTGTGGATAAAAAATCCGTCTTCTGGGGATTTTCAGCTAAATCTATTATTTAAATCCCATTTATTAAGGTTCTTTGCTTCAGTGTCTGAATTTTCTTGGACACCTTTTTGCTGGCAGACACAATCCTTGGCATAATGTGCATCCTGAGTTGTGCCCCGGGCACACAGCCCTGCTGTGAGTGCAGCAGTGTCCACGTCCCAGCCCTCATTGCCTCCACTCTCAACCAGACACCTGGGGGCTTCTTCTTCCACACAGTGTCCTCCTTCAGTCCAACACGTATTCCCAAAACAAGGCAGAGCTGCCCAAGCTCTGCTTGGAGCTCCAGCACCCAAATATTGCCCCTGGTGCAGCCCCCAGAAGGACAGGATTGCTCCAAGCATCCTCCTTCCATAAAGGCAGGTGGACAAAGACTTGCAGCTGCCACCACCCCTGGTGGACCCACAAGTGGGGATCTGCTGCCTGGCACCTCCAGGTATAATTCTGGAATGGTTTGGGTTGGAAGGCATCTTAAAGCTCATCTTGTTCCACCCCCTGCCATGGGCAGGGACACCTTCCACCAGCCCAGGTTGCTCCAAGCCCTGTCCAACCTGGCCTTGGGCACTCCCAGGGATGGAGCAGCCACAGCTTCTCTGGGCACCTCTGCCAGGGCCTGCCCACCCTCACAGGGAAAAACTCCTTCCCAATATCTCATCTAACCCTCCTCTCTGGCAATGGAAAGCCATTCCCCCTTGTCCTGTCCCTCCAGGTGCTTGTCCCAGGTCCCTCTCCAGCTCTCCTGGAGCCCCTTTAGGTTCTGGAAGCTGCTCTAAGGTAAAGGCAGGGCAGATTCCCTCACTGGGAGGTGTCTGTTGCATTATTTGTTGGAGGCAGAAGGAAGCTCTTTGTCGTAGCAATAACCCTCTGCCTGTCATCAGAAACGTGTTGTGTGGTCACTCAAGGGTGGGTAAGAGGCCCCATGGTTTGGGATTTTATAGCCTTGCAGTGTGCTCTGGAGACCCCTGTGTTTCTACAACCCTAATGCTTTTTTAAAACCAAAGGTTTCTTCTTTATATAGGTAAAATAGGTGCTCACAGGCTTGTAAATGCTCCCACACCCTTGGTGTGCTCCTGAAATGCCACCACATCCTGAGCCATGCACAGCTCCAGCCCCTTCACAAGCCCCTCAGAGCAGGAGCAGCAAAGCCCTCTGCTCATCCCACTCACACCATCAGCTCTGCACTGAGGGGATGCCCTTCCAGGGCTTCCCCAGGACATGGATTTATTGGCATCACCCAAACAGGGCCAATCCAAACGACTGTGATTTGGGACAAGGCTTTGATGCAAGTGAAGAGCTTGTTAATCATCCTGCAGGGAAACACATTGGACCCGAATCCAGACCTTTTGGGGGCTCCTGTTGCACACAGCTGGTTATTCAGGGCACTCAGCCCGTTGCACAGAGTGCCAGCCTGTGCTGGATCTCAGAGCAGTGCAGAGGGACCCACGGGCACTGCCAGCCAGTGCTCAGGGCACAGTCCCGGCAAAGGAGGGGACAAAAGGGACCACAGCTGGAAAAGGAATGAACACCTCGGTGCTGACAAGGACAAATGCAATCCAACACTTCCTTTGTATCACCATTGGCAAACATTTCTGATGAGCTTTAATGCCTCAGAGGGAAGCAAACAGACGGCGCCGGGGTCAGGAAGAGTGAAGTGGGGATTTATTTTTTTCTGCTGGTCTCACAAATATCTTTGCAGATAGTGGTGATTATAAATAGTCCTTTGGCCATTTCCTGGCTCTGGTTTGCAGACTCTGCCTTATTTATGGCAACAATAAAAATTGTTCAGCATTTTGCCCTGGCACAGTTTGGACACAGAGTCCAAACTTCAGCATGGGCACTGAAACAGAGGGATCCCCACATCCCACAGGGATATCCTTCTGGCCAGATCAGTGAGCCTTGTGATGGGATTAAGGGGATCCTGAGCTCTAGATTTACTTAGGCTGCTATCAAGGATGTCCTTCCCCAGACAGTTGTCACATACCCCACAAGGAGATTTCTCACTGGAATCAGCACCCCAACCCCCTGCAGCGCTCCAGGCTGGGCACAGAGTGGCTGGAGAGCAGCCAGGCAGAGGGACCTGGGGGGACTGAGGGACAGGAAGCTCAACAGGAGCCACCAGTGTGACCAGGAGGCCAAGAAGGCCAATGGGATCCTGGCCTGGATCCAAACTAGCGTGGCCAGCAGGTCCAGGGCAGTGACCCTTCCCCTGGACTCTGCCTTGGGGAGGCCACACCTTGAGTGTTGTGTTCAGTTCTGGGCCCCTCAGTTGAGGCAAGAGATTGAGGGGCTGGAGCGGGGCCAGAGAAGAGCAACGAGGCTGGAGAAGGGACTGGAGCACAAGTGCTGTGGGGAGAGGCTGAGGGAGCTGGGGGTGTTCAGCCTGGAGAAGAGGAGGCTCAGAGGTGACCTCAGCACTGTCTGGAACTGCCTGAAGGGAAGTTCTGGCCAGGTGGGGGTTGGTCTCTTCTCCCAGGCACTCAGCAATAGGACAAGGGGGCACGATGGGCTCAAGCTCTGCCAGGGGAGGTTTAGGTTGGATATCAGAAAAAAATTCTTTGCAGAGAGAGTGCTCAGGCATTGGAATGGGCTGCCCAGAGAGGGGGTGGATTCCCCATCCCTGGAGGTTTTTCAGCTGAGCTTGGCCGTGGCACTGAGTGCCATGATCTGGTAATCAATGTGGGGTTGGATTAAATGTTGGACTCAATGATCTCAGCGGTCACTTCCAACCCAACTGATTCCATGATTCTATGATTCTATTATTCTAAGTGCCTTCAGAGAATCCTCATCTCACTGGGCTCTTCCTTCACTGTGTCCTATCTTCATCCTCAGGTGCTCCATCATAGAATCACAGAATCTCCTGAGCTGGAAGGGACACACAAGGGTAGAATTATAGAATCATAGAATGTTGAGGGGTTGGAAAAGACCTTAAAGATCATCTAGTCTCAACCCTTCATGCCATGGGCAGGACGAGGTTACTCAAGGTGTCATCCCACCTGAGTTTGAACACTGTCAGGGTTGGGACATCCACAAATCCCACTTGTCGAACCCATGGCTCTGCACAGACACCCCAACAATCCCACCCTGTGCCCCAGAGGATCATCCAGACCCTCCTGGAGCTCTGGCAGCCTTGGGGCTGTGCCCACTGCCCTGGGGAGCCTGGTCAGTGCCCACCACCCTCTGGGGGAAGAGCCTTTCCCTGAGATCCAACCTGACCCTCTGCACTTTTGTGAAATAGAGTCAGTTGTGCACCGTCCCTGGTTATAGGAGCTGAGTGACATCTCCCCTACTCGCTTGCCCAACTGCCTGCTCCTGTTACCAACACCCCTGGCACCACAGCCCAAGCAGGAGTCTCTGGCACAGGAAACCAACCCCCAGGGTGCTCCATCTCCCAATGGATGCTGTGCAGGCTGGGACACTTGTGCAGAAGAGAAACTGTGAGTGCTGCCTGCTCTACAAACAAGCCAGGGCAGTCCCTGGGAATCCAGCAAACCAAAAGATTACCAAGCTTGCCAAACCAGCCCTCATATGTATGTGCATTATCCCAGCCTTTAATCACGTTATCATATTGGTTATTGCAGACTCCTACCAGCACATGGGAGGTGGGTTTCCTGCCAGGAACCTGCTCCTGGTTCCTGCCAGTCTGCCATGACTGCAGAGCTCTCCTGGGAATGGAGAAGCTTTTCTACTGCCCCATTTTATAGGTAGGAAAGCAGAGAGAAGTCACTGAGGGACTCATGGCAAGGTGAGTGCCATACAGATACTGAGGCCCCACAGGAATTCACAGCTTCCAGGCTGGGAATCCCACAGAGGCTGGGAGTTACTTTCCCCTCTGTCTACAGGCACCAGGAACTGGAATAAGAACTAAAAAGATTGATCTTCTTTGGAAAGTCCGTTATGAAATGTGTGGGGAAGAATTCCAGGCTGGAAAGGGCCTGTCAGTAGCTGTAACCCAAGGAAGGGCTCAGGACACTTCAAATGTAAGGATGTGAGTTTTCAGGCTCTGGTCTCCGATCATTGGAAAGTTTTAAGAGATAAAGCCAAAGCTTGGCACCAGTCAGGATGGAAGAGCTCACCAGATGCCATTGGAGTGGCAAGGCTGGCATGGCCAAAATGTCTGTCCCAAAAAAGCCACCTCATCCTGAGGAACTTCAGCCTGAGTGACCCAACAGATATGTCACTCTGCCAGAACCAAAACATCCTTGGAATTCCTTAGGCTTAATCCATAGAAGTTTCCTAACCCACAATGTCTCAACTTGCAGCATTTCTGTGTTAGACCTCACCCCACGGGAGGAGAAGGGGCTGTTCCTCAGGCAGGAGGGGTCAGCACCTGATGGTGCTGTTGGGTGTAATCAGCATGAAATCAGCAGCAGAAACACCAGTGGGGTTTGGAGGGCCAGTTTCTCCAAGCCAAGACCAACCAGCAACCAAATCCCTCAGGAGGGAGGCTTTGAACTTCGAGATCTGACCCAGAACTGGGAACTCTCCCCTGTGGGGCCCAAGCCCCCACCCAGCACAACAGCCAAATTACCTGGACAGCCAGAACAGGGTGCAAGGTCATTTCACAGAGGGGTCTGAACAAGGTCTGCTCGGTGTCCCTGCAAGTTTCCTGGTTGCCACTTGTTTTCTGTATCCATTCTGTCCTTGATCAGAAGAAATGGGAGAAGGTCTGGGCTGAGGAAGCTTGGAGAGTTCCAACACAGCCCTCCCAGAGGGAAGAGAGACTCCAAAGGAAGGTGAAGGTGTGATTTACCTGCACAGCTCAGGGACATGGGAGGGTACAAGGATCTTCCACGTTACGAACGAACCAAATGGAAGCAAAACAGGCTTTGGCTCAAAGCCAGTCAGGTCTTTCAGCAGCAGAGGTGACAAATGGTTGGCCAAGTTCCTGTGAGCAGTGATGGGTCCTCCAGTGCTGAAGATGCTTCAGAGCTCACAGGGACAGCTCAAAACGTGCCCTCAGATGTCATGGGGCACAGCAGGGTGGGGATCTTTTCCCCTCAGCCTTTGGCTTAGGAAGGAGGGCATTGAGAAGGTTTCCCAGGGGTTGGTGAGAGTATCTCCAAGCTCCTTCTCATTCTGCAAAATCCAACTTACCCAAACCTTACTCAAATGTTATTATTTGTTAAACACTCGATTTCACTTTATTCTGGTCCATGGGGGAGTCCCTCTGCTTCAGGCCAACCCTGGGGCTGAAAGAGCCTCGTGAGTGGGTTTTGCCTCTTGACTTCCCACATCCCTTCTAAGCTCATTGGGAAAACATCTTCCCTTGCCCGACGTCTCCACCAATTCCCCTGCCCCTTTGTTTTTATTTAGCTCTGTAATTACATTATCTGACCATACAGCATTTGGGAATGAAATCTGCATAAAAGATATTAAGAAAAATAAATCTGTGTTTTGCAATACCTTTGAAGTTATCTTTAGGCTGGGCAACAAGAGCAAGATCAGCGTTTGGCTCTCCACAAATCTCTACTTTTGTGGAGATCTTGGGAAAGAGGGTTTTGTGGGCCAGGGTAGGGAAATTCTCAGGTTCAGATTATTTTATTAATACTATTAATAACTATTTTTGGCACTGCTTCACAAGGGAGAAAAACACCAGGTATGCATGAGATGTAATTATGTTCATAGTCACTGCTGTGTGTTTTCCAGGAGAAGAAAAGCAACACTCTTTTTTTTTCCCGTTTTTGAGGAAAATAACGAAGTTGGCTGTGCAGCACTGAGGACTGTGAGTGTGTGGTGAGGAAAAGCTCTTGGAGCAGGGACAGGGTGTTGGGATGAGTTTCACGTGAGGATGGGGAAAGGCTTTTCTATGTTTTGCATTGTAGTGGAACAGCTCTTGGGTGGGGAGGACCAAGAGCTGGAGCTTTGGGGATAAACAGGCAGGGGAGATTTGAGCCATGGGTGTGCTGGGGCAGGGGGGAGAAAGAGTGGAGGGAGCTTGGGCAGGGGCACCACTGCCCAGGCTCTTCATAGAATCCTGGAATCACAGAACATCATCAGGTGGAAGGGACCCACAAGGATCACTGAATTCAACTCTTGGCCCTGCACAGACACCCCAACAATCCCACCCTGTGCCCCAGAGGATCATCCAAACACTCCTGGAGCTCTGGCAGCCTCGGGGCTGTGCCCACTGCCCTGGGGAGCCTGGTCAGTGCCCACCACCCTCTGGGAGAAGAACCTTTGCCTGAGATCCAACCTGACCCTGCCCTGGCACAGCTCCAGCCATTCCCTGGGTGCTGTCCCTGCCCTGGCACAGCTCCAGCCATTCCCTGGGTGCTGTCCCTGCCCTGGCACAGCTCCAGCCGTTCCCCTTCTGCGGCCCATCCATCCCCTTACACCCTTTGGGGTGCCGCTTCACCCCCGGGCCATTCGCCTTCTGCTGTGCCAGGTGTCCCCATGAGGGAGCCGTGCCGGGCTGTGCCCCCCGGGCTGCCCCGCCGGGCCGGGACCACCTCGCCGCCCCCGGGGCCGCGCAGGGAAGGCAAGGGGGGCTCTGCCCGGCGCCGTGCCCAGGGCTGGAGGGGTGTTGATCCGCACGCCCCTCGCACACACACACACACCCCGCAGGACACCCCACCGGGGGCGCCACGGCGGGCGCGGAGCGGAGCGACCCCAGGGCGCGGAGCAGCCCCACTGAGCGGAGCGGCCCCAGAGCTCCGAGCGGCCCCACGGAGCGGAGCAGCAGCCCCACGGCTCGGTGCAGCACGAGCCCCACGGCGGCCCCACAGCTCGGAGCGGCGCCACGGCTCGGAGCAGCAGCCCCACGGAGCGCACCAGCACGAGCCCCACGGCGGCCCCACGGAGCGGAGCAGCTGCCCCACGGCTCGGAACAGCATGAGCCTCACGACGACCCCACGGATCAGCAGCCCCACGGCCGGGAGGAACAGCAGCCCCCCGGAGCGCAGCAGCTGCCCCCCGGCTCGGAGCGGCCCCGCGCCCCCGGGGCGGCGGCCGGGCCGGGCCGCTCTGCGCGGTGCCCGGCGCGGGGGCGGGAGGGCAGCGCGGGGCCGGCCGGGCGGCGGGGCTGCCGCGCCGGGCCAGACTCAGCCCCTTTCTCCCGGCGCCGGCGGCGGCGAGCGCGCTGCGGCTGCGGCTGCCCCCAGAGCGGCTCGTGATGGCGGCGGCGGCGCGGGCTCGGCGGCGGGAGGCGCCCGCCCAGCCCTGCTGTTCGCCGCGCCGCTAGCGGCAGCGCCCGTGCCCGCGGCGGCCGCCCCGGCCCATGCCCCGGGGGGAAGGGGGGGCTGCAGCAGCCCGGCGAGCCGCCCACCCGCGCAGCGGGGGCATCGCCCCCACTCGCCGCTCCTGGGAGGGCGGAAAGGAGGCAGCGGCGGCGGCGGCGCCGGCTTTGTGCGCGGCGGGCGGATCGCAGGCCCCGGCGGCGCGGGGCTCGCCGGCTCCCGCCCCAGCCCCATGAACCGGCCGGACGGCTCCGCTCCGGCGGCGGCGCCGGCGGCGGCCGAGGCAGCAGCGCAGGTACGCGGCGTGTCCCCGGGGGGAGGCGCAGGGAGCGGGGAGGAAGGCACGGGAAGGGAAGGGAAGGGAAGGCACGGGAAGGGACGGGAAGGAGGGCGGCCGGGCGGGCGGTCGGTCGGGCGGCAGCCGCAGCCGCCCCGGCGCGCAGCGCACGGAGCCGGCGGCGCTTTGCGCAGTGCGAGGGGGCAGCGGCGGCTCCGCGGCCCCGGAGCGCTCGGAGCGGGCGGACAACAAAGCGAAGCGGCGCTGAGCGGCCATGGCGGGGACAGCGGCCCGGGCCGGCCCCGCTCCCGCTCCCGCTCCCCGCTCCGCTCCGGCCCCGCGCCCGCCGCGCCCCCGCCCGCTCCGCGCCCCTCCGGCCCTTCGCTTCTCCTTTCCCCTCTCTCCTTTTATTTTCCCCCTTTTTTTTCCTTTCCCTCCTTCTCTAATTTTTCCTCCCGAACGTTTCTTTTTTTTTTCCCTTCAATTTTTTTTTTCCATTAAAACGACGCCACCTAGAGGAGACTATTTCGTAAATTAAAAAAAAAATTAAAATTGAAAAAAAAATATTCTGCTATTTGTAATTTTTTTTTTTTGCAGAAAGTTGGGGCAGGGTCTCTCCTCCAGGTGGGGTTCGCCCCGCAGCCCCCGCAGCGCCCCAAAAATTCCCTGCGTGTCCCTCTGGAGCCAAAGCGCAGCTCCTAGAAATGAAAATTAAGCAGGAATTTGAATGAATTCAGGTTTTTCTCCCCCATTTTCTGGAGGAAGGCAGAGCCTGCGAGCAGCAGAGTGCCGGGCGAAGGAAGTGATCCAAGTTTTTGGGGGCCCCCCCGGGTGAGCTGCAGGGAGGGATTACTTTGGGAAAGTGGGAATTGCTGTTCCGGAGCAATTAGGAATTGGGCTTCATTGTAATTTTGAACTTGTGCAGCTCACGCTCTGCCAAAACTCAGGGTTATTTCATTTTTTTTTTCTCTTTTTTTGCTGCAGTGCTTAAAGTTATTTGTTTGAAATGAGGAGTTTTGCAGGAAAATGAAGAGCTCAGAAAATTTGCTGTGGACACACCCAAATTTTTTTTTTTTTATTTAATTTTTTAATTTTTTTTTTTTGTGATTTTGGATTTCATGCAAAACTGCTCTTAAACAATGAGGTTTTAAACCCAGTCCAGGAAAACACGAGGACAAGCAAAATTGAGAGTCGAATGTCAGTTTTATTTTAGAATTTCTTGGCTTTTTGGATGGTTTCTCCTGGCATAATTAAAACAGTTTCCAGCATTTAATTTCCTAGTTCTTTTGTAAAGAAAAAAAAAATTTCCATACCAGGGTTTTTAGTTGGTTTTTTTTTCCCCTTTCTTTTTTTAAACACACTGTAACAACTCCTGGTTTTGTGGCTCATATAAATCTAATATTTACACAGGTTTATTATAAGGTCCGCCATGATATTATGAATGTGCATAATTAACAATATTGTGAAAAAATAATTGCAGATTTAGTGATTTTGATTTTTTTTTTTTAAACTAAAGTGCCTTTAAAGGATTTAGCCACGATGCTTTTCACAATTTCAAAATCCTTTTTCTCCTTGACTGTTCAAACCTTGCTGGAGTTTGAATTGAAAATATTTTTTTTTTCTCATAATTTTTTTTAAATTTTTGTTTGTTTGTTTGTTTGTTTTAAACGCTGTTCCCTCTCTATTATTTTGCTGCTACAGAGAGCCTGTGAGTTCTGGACTGTGCACACACTGGTTTATTATTGTAGGGTTGCCCTTGAATACTGGGGTCTTGGTATTGATCTTTTTAAAAATAAATAACAAAAGAGCACTGAAACATACATTGTTTCAAGAAAAAAGCAATTTAGGAGAGACCCACGGCCTTTCCACCCCAAAGTGGGGGAGGGAGAGGAAGGGAAGGATTAGGTCAACATTGAGTTTTCCCAACCTTGACACATTCTCCTCTCTAAAATGGGGACAAAGTAGCAAGATGGCTGTTTCACAGCTGCAGCACTTGGGTCTCTGCTGGGTTTTTTTGGTTTTTTTTTATTTTATTTTATTTTATTTTATTTTATTTTATTTTATTTTATTTTATTTTATTTTATTTTATTTTATTTTATTTTTGTTTTTTTTTTTTTTGAAAAGGCATTTTGAAATTCTCCACACTGAATTTTGAGCCCCCACCAGCCCAAATTAGGAGCTGCAAAAAAAAAAAATCAATTTAAATTTCCATCCCAACCGAATTTTTAATTCTGAATTTGAAACCCCTGAAAAGTTGGTTTGGGTTTTTTTTTTTTTTTTTGGTTTTGTGGTTCGTTTTCTTTTTTTTTTTTCGGTTTTGATTTTTATTTCAGTGTAACTCGATATTTGCTGCAAATCACCTGGGAGTGGCTGGTGAATTCAGGTTTCGGGGGCTGGTTTTCACTTTCTCCCCCTTTATTTGTTTGGTGTTTTGTGGTTTTCGAAGGGGAGGGAATGGGAAAAATCTGCAGAGGAGGAGAACTCCTGGGTGGAGGAGCAAATACTCTGCAATGGCAAGCCAATATTTTTATTTTTGCCTTTCTTTGCCCCCCAGCCTCCCCCAAAAGGACCCACCCTCTTCCTGAAGCCCTTTTTCGGCAGCTCATGGAGCGAGTGCCCAGTGCAGCTGGCACAGGGTGGCACAGATGGGGCAGAATTCCACACAGTGCTCCAAATTGGATTCAACAATCCCAGGGAATATTTGATTCCTGCTTTCATCCAGGAAGCTGTAGCCTGGTGGCTCTTCCATGTTCTTGGACTCCAAGAATTCCCTTCCTTGAGCTGCCCCTGGAACTTCCATGTACTCTGTGATTATACCCAGACAGGCTATTTAGCTGTAATTTTTGGGGGGTTTTTTTGAGGATTTCATACATTTTTTCTTTTGATGCTGCTTTTCTTCTGCCTTGGCCCCACAGCTGGAGCTCTGGGAGCAGCCAGAGCTGTGCTTTGGGCCTGGGGGGACACGTTTGGGGTGCTGCATTTTAATGCCAACTACTGACAAATATTCACTTTGGGGCTCACAACGCCAACATTTGACAATGTCTTTCAGTGACATCTTTGAAGTTCCTGCTGCTGTCCTAAACCAGAGGAGCTGAGGCTGGGGAGGCTTTAGTTTGGGTGTGTTTGGGGCTGTTCTCAGCCGGGTGGGTGCTGGGGGAGTTTTGGGTGGCTGTTGGAGGAGGTTTGGGTGTTTGTGTCTCGCTGCAGTGGTGGGGCTGTGCTGGGGGGAGGCTGGCACTGGGCTGTGGAGCTCCAGCCTTCCCTTCTGTAACTCCCTGTGGATCAGTGTCTTTGCAGCCCCGGCTCCTCTCCTGTTCCTCCACTGAGGAAACGCTGCTGGAGGTTGTAATGGGTGGCTGCATCTCACCTTTCTCTGTGTCCTTCCAGCACAAACCTCCTTCTGCCTGAAAAGGATTCCATAATTTTTCATTGCAGTCTCCTTTCCTGGGGATTTTTTTTTCCTTCTTTTTTTTTCCTTCTTTTTTTTTCCTTCTTTTTTTTTCCTTCTTTTTTTTTTCCTTCTTTATTTTCTTTTGTTTTTCTTCTTTTTTTCTTTTTTTTCCTTTCCTTTTTTCTTATTTTCTTTTTTCTTCTTTTTTCTTTTTTTTTCTTTTTTCCTTTTTTCTTTTCTTTTTTCTTTTCTTTCTTCTTTTCTTTTTTCTTTTCTTTCTTCTTTTCTTTTTTCTTTTCTTTTTTCTTTTCTTTTTTCTTTTCTTTTTTCTTTTCTTTTTTCTTCTTTTCCTTTTTCTTTTCCTTTTTCTTTTCTTTTTTCTCTTTTTTCTTTTCTCTTTTTTCTTTTCTCTTTTCTCTTTTCTTTTCTCTTTTCTTTTCTCTTTTCTTTTCTCTTTTCTTTTCTCTTTTCTTTTCTCTTTTCTTTTCTCTTTTCTTTTCTCTTTTCCTTTTTTCTTTTCTTTTTTCTTTTCTTTTTTCTTTCCTTTTTTTCTTTTCTTTTTTCTTTTCTTTTTTCTTTTCTTTTTTCTTTTCTTTTTTCTTTTCTTTTTTCTTTTCTTTTTTCTTTTCTTTTTTTCTTTTCTTTTTTCTTTTATTTTTTCTTTTTTTTTCTTTTATTCTTTTTTTTTCTTTTCTTTTTTTCTTTTTTTCCTTCTCTTTTTTTCTTTTTTCTTTTCTTTTTTTCAGGAAATTTGATCAATATTTTTTCATTTTCAAAATAACTGTTGGCAGCCTTGAAGGGGGCGAAGGGAGGGAACCCAGCTGAGTGATACCAACAGCTTTCTTGTGACATAACTGAAATGTATTTTTTAAAAAAAAAATCCCAAAACCTCATCCTTAGAGAAGTTGAAAATAGACATGTTTTCATCCTTGAATGAAAACAGACATAATATTATTAAAGTGGTAGATAATATTTGCACAAATGCCATATAAAACCTTAGGAGGTTATTGATGTGACTCCAGGATAATTTAAATATCCACCAGTGCCATAATGCAAGGCTGGGAATAGTTCAGTGCATGGTGCAGTCAGTGCTGGTGATGCTCAAGTTTGCAATTGCACAAGTGCAGTAGTGAAATTAGTGTTCTAAAAATTAGATTAATTTAATTTTTTTCCTTTTCTTTGAGACAGAGAGGGTTGAAACCCACTGCAAGGGTCATGCTGATACAGAGTCAGGATTTGTGCCCACTGTGCCAGGGCAGGGTCAGGTTGGATCTCAGGGAAAGGCTCTTCCCCCAGAGGGTGGTGGGCACTGACCAGGCTCCCCAGGGCAGTGGGCACAGCCCCAAGGCTGCCAGAGCTCCAGGAGGGTTTGGATGATCCTCTGGGGGACAGGGTGGGATTGTTGGGGTGTCTGTGCAGGGCCAGGAGTTGGACTGGATGGTCCTGGTGGGTCTCTTCTAACCCAAGATATTCTGTGGATCTCTGAATCTTTGGGTACCATCCCTGGTGAAGGAGATCAATCTTCCCCACCATGGTGTGGCATGACTTGGTATCTGGTGCTGGGTGCTGGTCCTGAGTGGTCCCTGTGGCACAGCCCCATCATGGCACAGCCCCCCATGGCACAGGCCCCCATGGCACAGCCCCCCCACAGCCCCCCCATGGCACAGCCCCCCCACGGCACAGCCCCCCCACGGCACAGCTCCCCCATAGCACAGCTCCCCATGGCACAGCCCCCCATGGCACAGCCCCCCCATGGCACAGCCCCCCCACGGCACAGGCCCCCATGGCACAGCCCCCCACGGCACAGGCCCCCATGGCACAGCCCCCCCACAGCCCCCCCACGGCACAGGCCCCCCATGGCACAGCCCCCCACGGCACAGGCCCCCCATGGCACAGCCCCCCATGGCACAGCCCCCCCATGGCACAGCCCCCCATGGCACAGCCCCCCATGGCACAGCCCCCCACGGCACAGCCCCCCCATGGCACAGCCCCCCCACAGCCCCCCCATGGCACAGCTCCCCACGGCACAGGCCCCCCATGGCACAGCCCCCCCACAGCCCCCTCATGGCACAGCCCCCCACGGCACAGCCCCCCATGGCACAGCTCCCCATGGCACCTCATGGCACAGCCCCCCATGGCACGGCACCTCATGGCACAGCTCCCCATGGCACCTCATGGCACAGCTCCCCATGGCACCTCATGGCACAGCCCCCTATGGCACAGCCCCCCATGGCACAGCCCCCCATGGGGTCACACTGGCTCCGGGTGGGTGAGTGGTGTTGGCAGTGGCACCTCTCAGGGTCCCTGGCATCGCCAGCTGAGCCTCTGGTGGCCTGTGCTTGAGCATCCTCCCCTTGAGCATCTTGGGCATGTCTCAGATTTCGGGGATGGCCCCATGCAGACCATGAGGTGGCCCAGCCCAGGGCTTTGGTGGGCTGGGTGTGTGCAGGGGGAGTGTTGTACGTGCCCAAGGGTTTGGTGCTCCCTCTGTGCCCAGCTGGTGCTGCTCCAGGCCCTGCTGGCATCCACATCAGCAATTCTTTGTGTGCTAATCGTGATGGGGACTGTAACAAGGACAGAGTTGGCCCTGCAGGCAGGGGGAGCCACCCTGAAATGGGAATTTTCACAGAGTTTGGCAGGATTAGGCCCTTTTTGCCTATAATGTGCCAAGAGGGGAGTGAGGGGAAGAGGTGGCTGAGTGGGGGCTGCCAGCACAGCTGGGGGCTTTGGTGAGGGATGTGAGGAAATGGCACCAGCAGATATTTATTTTGTGTCATTTCTAAATTTCCGTGCATGGAGCATTGCATGTGTTTGGAATTTCACATTTATCCTTCGCTTTGGCCACACCGTGTTTTCCGGGGAAGAAGTTTCTAATTTTTAAAGGTCTTTTATGGATTAATTGCTAGTCATCTGCCTCCTTTTTGCTTTTGTTTGGTTCCTTGAATGTCTCTTGATTATTTTGTACTATGTGATGCCAATTTAGTGGTTAACTAGTATGCAAACTACATCTGGACGTGTTGACTTTGCATTAACAATCATTGATTTGTCTGGAGCAAGGGAATAGAAATGAATGCTGCTGTTTACCAGGGATAGGATGTGAAAAATACCCATTTACGAGGTGTCTCTCAGCAGTGGCAAAGGCTCTGGTGTCCCAGCAGCTCTGCCTTGTCTGCTGAGAGCTGAATGTTCAAACCATGGCACCAGGAGTGGCAGCAGGGACTGGGGAAGGCAGTGCCATGTGGTGTGTGGGGCAGGGGTTGAATGTGTGCCCTGGTGCCCTTGGTTAGCTCTGCTGACAGAGGGAGTGGGGTGATGTTGTAGCAGAAAGGGAGTGGAAAGAAATGAATACCTATAAAATCAGTAACATGTAACATACATAATATACAACACGTATATGGAGAGAGCTTTTCACCTGGAGACATAATCAAGAGGATGCCAAGGTTAATAATCATAAATAATAAGCAGCAGATTGGGTTGATGGGGGGGTTCAGTGGCAGCTGGTCCTCCCCAGGAACTGTGGCTGCAGCTGTGGGGTTGGCTCTGGGGGCAGCAGAGTTTGGGGGCTTGCTGTCCCTGCTTTGGGGAACTGTGATGTGCCTGTGGCTGCTGCACGTTCAGGTGAGTTGTGAGTGTGGGCAGCATTGCTACACCTTTTTGTCTCCTTTGGAAGAAGGCTGGAGGAGATGCCCTTTCTGTGGAGAAGGTCTTTTCCCAAGACATGAGTGCTGGAAACATGGAAGCTGCCCTGCACCCACTCCTTGGCTGTGTATACAGAGTGGCCCCTTGGTTGGCATTCCATATTTAGACCTTGAATCCATCATCCCATTGGATCCCCCCATCCCTGGATCTCTTTTGCTGTCTCCTGTTGAGTCTCTCATTGCTGTTGATGGGACTGTGCTGGGGTGTGATGTTGGTTGGGAGTGTCATCCTTGGGGCTGGGGTCAGTCTGGGCTCTTCCCTCACAGAATTGCTTTGCTGACTCCAAAATATGTGATGCTGCTCAGATCCCAAAATGATGGGCACAGGTGACCTCCTGTACTGTGGGTTTTGTCCACCAACACTGCTGAGTGTGTAAATGCCCGTGGAGGTGCTGGGCAGGCTGTGTGGTGGCTTTCTGAGTTATTCAGGTATTCATTGTTGGAGTCCTGGTGCTGCCAAAGTGAGCAGTGTAAGATGTGGTAGGAAAGCCCAGGTCTAGTAGGGAAAATCCTCCCCTGTGCTCATTGAAAGTGCAACTGCACAGAAGCTTCTTATTCTGAACATTGTGTTTGGGGAGGGACACGGCATGGAGGGTGTGGGTTGGGTGGGAGTGGGACAGGTAGATCAGAACTTGTACTCCTCCTAAACCACCTCTGTACCCATTGGGGGATCTGTGCTCTGTGGATTGTAGGGGGTTTGGCAGTGACTGGTGGTTGGCTCAGCTGCTCTGTGAGGGCTGTCCCAGCAGGCTGGAAGCTCCTGCTCCAGCTGGGGTGCTGTCTGAGCAGCCCAGGGAGTGGGGCAGTGTGGGGGCACATGGGACATGCTGTGCCTCCCCTGGGGGGGTCAAACCAGCTGAACCCTGTGCTTGTGCCCCCGTGGGTTTGAATGGCACAGGTGACTCCTGGATGAGATCAGGGACCTGCCAGGTCATGAGACTTGTGGTTGCTGGAGTTGTGCTGCCCCTGGCAGAGCTTGGCCCTTTTGGGATGAGTTGCTGGGCCCTGGGTGAGCCCGGCAGGGCTGGCATGGGGGGCTGTGTGTGCCCCATGGCTGTCCCCTGGGAAGGGCCTGGCACAGCCACACATCCTGATTTTTGGTAGGTCCTGTGTCACCCCACCAGTTCCTCTTCTGGAATAGCTGTCCTTGGGAGTCTCTCTCCTCCACCTTTATTTCCCTCACCTGCATTTCCAAGGCTCTCCAATGAGCACTTAGGAAGGTTTCACTGCTCTCCTGTACCTGCAGAGAAATAATTAGGCAAGGCCTTCCTTGCTGTAATTTACTGCCCTCCTGCTTGTTTCACATCTATATTTGGCTGGTGGGATGTGGAAAATAAGTCTGGAAATGGAAAAGGAGAGACTGGAGATCCTGCCAGTGCTGATAACCCAGGGAAATGTGAATGTTGGTGTGTGGAGCAGAGGCTGGAGCAGCTGAAGACACTGAGGACTTGTCCTATGGATTTGAGGGATCTATAACGTGCCTATATGGGTGTGTGAGAGACTCATTGATGGAGAGTGTGATCTCTGGTGGGTCTGGGGTGATGTGGGGGCTCTTGGTCCCACACCAGCAAGGGGCTGAGCTGTGCTTGGGTCAGGTAACACAGGAGCCATCGGTGTCTGCAATGGCTTAGAAAGGAGGATGTTCTCACACAAGGTTCCACTGGCAGAAGTGAGAACAGCCTCGTCCATCAGACCTTGCCATGGCCAGGGAGCAGAGCCAGGCCCATCACTGGTGTCCTGGTGGCACCACTGTGTCTCCAGACTCTTCAGCTTTTAATGCTTGTGATTTCCTCTTACTAGTTACACACAGGCAGCAGTAATTTTATGAAAGTTAATTTTTTACTCAGTGTGGGTGTAGGTATCCTTTCCTGCCCCAAAATAGCAGCAGGAGGCACTTTCAGGAGAAGCTGGGTGTGCTGCATTGAAGGCCCATCATTTAGGTTCTGCTTCCAGTATGTTGACAGCAATTTTAGTACAAGTATTTAATTGCTTTAGACCTATTTTTAGAAGTATTAAACCTCAGCTTTCAAAACTGCAACCAAAGGCAGCAGCTCTGCTGATGTGGGAGAGCTGGGAAGGGAACCTGGAGGGAAACCTGGAGCAGTGTGGGTTGGCCCCACTGGGGGCAGAGCATGGCCATGGCCCTTGGCCAGGGCTTGGGGGGCTGTGGAGCCCTTGGGGTGCACAACTGAAATGGAGTTGTCTGTGTTTTAGTGAGGTGTTTCTGTCCACTACTGCTCTGCTGACTCGGCTGCATGAGGGGAGAATGAATGAAACCCAGTTTAGCAGATTTGGACAATTTTCTACGTGAAGTCTGCGGGGTGGGGGTGTAGTTTGGGAGCTGAGCTGGGACTGGTTTGGATGCTGAGCTGGGACTGGTTTGGATGCTGAGCTGGGACTGGTTTGGGAGCTGATCTGGGACTGGTTTGGGAGCTGATCTGGGACTAGTTTGGGAGCTGAGCTGGACTAGTTTGGGAGCTGAGCTGGACTAGTTTGGAAGCTGATCTGGGACTGGTTTGGGAGCTGATCTGGGACTGGTTTGGGAGCTGATCTGGGACTAGTTTGGGAGCTGAGCTGGACTAGTTTGGGAGCTGAGCTGGACTAGTTTGGGAGCTGATCTGGGACTGGTTTGGGAGCTGATCTGGGACTAGTTTGGGAGCTGAGCTGGACTAGTTTGGGAGCTGAGCTGGACTAGTTTGGGAGCTGAGCTGGGACTGGTTTGGGAGCTGATCTGGGACTAGTTTGGGAGCTGAGCTGGGAGCATCCCAGTGAACAACATGCAGGCAGCCCTGGGAGGTCTCTGGCTTGAAACCCAAGAACAGCTTCTGCTTTCTGGGTGTAAATCTGTCACTTGAGGTCTGATGTGCTTTAGTCTGTGGGCTGCAAATCCTGAGCTTTCACTGGCATTTGTGATATTTGTAATTTTGAGGGTGGGAAAGGAGGGTTGGGAGAATGTGGGATAATTACTGTCTGGAAATAAAACACCTCTTGAATTTCTCTCTGCATTTTGGAAACCTCTGTAGGGAGGCACAGCTGGATTTGGATCAGGCTGGTGGCAGAAAGGGTCTGAAAATCCCCTTGGAAATCAGCAGGGTTTCTCCTTGCAGTCAGTTGGTGGAAGCCCACACTGGACTGTCCAGATGCTCCAGGGCATCCTTGGGACAACACTCGTGGCAGTGACACCAAGGGACAGGCTGGAACCTGGCAGTTGGTGGCCCTGGGACTGCTGGTGGGTGCTTAGAGGTGGGCATGAGACCACCAGTGGGGGCTGGCAGGGCTGGAGATGGACTTCTGGGCACTCAGCAATAGGACAAGAGGGCACGATGGGCTCAAGCTCTGCCAGGGGAAATTCAAGTTGGAGATCAGAAAAAATTCTTTGCAGAGAGAGTGCTCAGGCATTGGAATGGGCTGCCCAGAGAGGGGGTGGATTCCCCATCCCTGGAGGTTTTTCAACTGAGCTTGGCCATGGCACTGAGTGCCATGATCTGGTAAAGGGACTGGAGTTGGACCAAGGGTTGGACTTGATGATCTCAGAGGTCTTTTCCAACCCAATCCATTCTATGATTCTATGGATGTGGCACTGAGGGAGAATCCACCATGTCTTGATCCAACCCTACTGTGATCACCAGCCCAGGGCACTCCGTGCCCTGGGCTGGTGATCACAGTGGGGTTGGACCAAGGGTTGGACTTGATGATCTCGGAGGTCTTTTCCAACCCAATCCATTCTGTGATTTACCAATGGAGGGATCAATAACTGCCCCCAGCAAGGCTGTCCCAGGGTGTGTCTGACTTGGTTCTGGGACACGTGGCTTTGGCTCCCTGGTTATGGATAACACCACTGAGGCAAAAAGTGCATATTAACTCCAGGGGAGGGATTTTTTTGCCTTCTTATCTGTCTTTATTTTAGAGGCCTTGAAATTTGGCTGATTGGTGATAACCAGTAGTTAGAATTAGCATTTCTCTTTAATTGAGTTGATTAGGATGTGCCAGAGGGACAGCCTTGGAGGGCACTCACTGTGCCACGAGCTGGGGAGGGCACTGGGCAGGGAATGAAAAATTCAAATGTATGCAAATAGTGAGTGTTTGGTGGAGGCACTCAGCAATAGGACAAGGGGGCACGATGGGCTCAAGCTCTGCCAGGGGAAATTTAAGTTGGAGATCAGAAGGAAATTCTTTGCAGAGAGAGTGCTCAGGGATTGGAATGGGCTGCCCAGAGAGGGGGTGGATTCCCCATCCCTGGAGGTTTTTCAGCTGAGCTTGGCCGTGGCACTGAGTGCCATGATCTGGTAAAGGGACTGGAGTTGGACCAAGGGTTGGACTTGATGATCTCGGAGGTCTTTTCCAACCCAGTCCATTCTATGATTCTCTGGATGTGGCACTGAGGGAGAATCCACCACATCTTGATCCAACCCTACTGTGATCACCAGCCCTGGGCACTCCGTGCCCAGGACTGGTGATCACAGTGGGGTTGGATCAAGGGTTGGATTTGGTGGTCTCAGAGGTCTTTTCCATCCCAATCCATTCTATGATTCTGTGATTCTGTGATCCAAGGCGAGTTTGCAAGGTTCAGGTTCAGGTCTGGCAAGTGGTCTGAGGGCAGTGAGGCAATACCTGTCCTGGAAGTGCTGACAGATGTTGGAGGGGTGTAGGCACGAGTCCATTGGGGCATCTGTTGGAGGTTGGGAAAAGGCTCTTCTCCCAGAGGGTGGTGGGCCCTGACCAGGCTCCCCAGGGCAGTGGGCACGGCCCCAAGGCTGCCAGAGCTCCAGGAGGGTTTGGATGATCCTCTGGGGCACAGGGTGGGATTGTTGGGGTGTCTGTGCAGGGCCAGGATGTTCCTCCTGGTGGGTTCCTTCCAGTTCAGGGTATTCTGTGATCCTCAGTGGGAATAGTGGTGTCATCCTTAAATGAAAAAAACACCCCAAAATCGGGAAGAACAGGAGTCCCTTTTCCTGAAATCTTGCATTTATTTAATTTTTTTTTTCTTTTTCCCCCTCTCTTTGTAATCTTATGTCTTTTAGTTGCCAAAAAGTGGATTTGCTGAAAATGCTGCATTTGCTTTTGGTTCCTGATAAGGTGGAGGAGATAAATCCCACATTGGGGCTGTTTGTTTGTATCCCTGGGAAATGTTTGTGCTCCCTGTTTGGAGCTCCTTGGCCTCCTCCAGCATAAACACTCCTTGTGATTGGAGTTCATTTCGTGAGGTTTGAAATGTATAAAATGAAATCTTCCTGTCTACTTTAAGCAGACATATGTCTACGTTTTGCAAATTAACCTAATTAAATATATATGTAGAAATTTATGATATTCAGCTCCCAGCACAAGGTTTGCAACCAGCAGCCATGGAGCCAGGAAGGAATTTTCCATTTCTGCCTTGACTTTTCCTCATAGGATTATGTGGTTTGGGTTTTTTCTTTTTTTTTTTTTAATTTTTATTTTTAATCTTCAATCTTTAATTTTTGTTCTGTTTAGGAATTCACTTAGGAATGAGTCCTGTGAGGATTTAGGCTTGTGGTTTAATTTGCCCACCAGTGGCTTTGAGTGAAGTCAGTGACTGGTCCCTCATTGCTCCAGACTGTCCCTTTGCCTCTGCAGGACAGCAGCAATTTGTTTTGTTAGGAGAATATCAGCAGCAAAATATCATTCTGGAGGAAAAATTGTATTAGAATATTTACATTTTTCAAGCCTCTTCCTTCCTCCCACCCAAAAATAGCAAAAAACTTCTCTGTCTCCTCTGGATTTATGTGATTTTCAAGTGTTTGGCCAACATTGTTTCCAAAACTCTGTCCCTCTACCTGAGTTGTCTCTGGGACAGGAGAGCCCTCGTGCAACAAGTACAAATCCATTCACACAACCTTTCATTTAGCAACATTCTGGCAGCAGAAAAACTGCTTTTTAGTTTCTTTTCTGCCAAAGATTTTTTTTTAATATTTAAAATTCAATGCCATTATAATAGTCTGTTATATAAATACTCATTTGGTCTGTTTTGCATATCAATACTTGACTCCACTTTATCCACAAAAGGCCTTTTTCCCCCCATAAACATCCCCCCTGTTCCAGCCCAAAGTTGCTCTTTATTAACCAAACCAAGCAAGTGGATGACGTTCCCAGCTCAGCTATTTTAATGATCCCACAAACCCAGGGAAGCAGCAGTAGGAAATTTTTCAGGAGCAAACTGCAGGAACAGTTTTTTTGGGGGGACATGGTAACTTTTTGATTTTTTGTCCAATTAGTTTCCTTACATTTTTCCAAGCTCCAAGCTGTAAACTCCAAGAATTTAGGGCAGTTCTTTCCTCCTGGAGGTGGTTTTGGGTGTCAAAGGTGCCCCAACATGGAGTGGAAGAGGCTCTCAAGTGGAGCTGAGAGCCTGACACACACTCTGGCTCCTCTCCTAATTTCTGTGCAAGGCCTATTAATAATTCTGTGTGGGGAAGGTGTGATGTTGGATCATGACCATTTTTCCTCTCTTGGACTCTTGTACAAGTCTGTCCTCCAGGATTTTCCTTTGCCTTGCTGCTGCCATCTCTGGATTTTGAGGCACAGGAGGTTCTGCTCTCAGCCCTGCCCCAGCTCTGTCCCTTTAAATCAGAGAATCATAGAATGGATTGGGTTGGAAAAGACCTCAGAGATCGTCAAGTCCAACCCTTGATCCAACCCCACTGTGATCACCAGCCCAGGGCACTCTGTGCCCTGGGCTGGTGATCACAGTGGGGTTGGATCAAGATGTGGTGGATTCTCCCTCAGTGCCACATCCAGAGAATCACAGAATGGATTGGGTTGGAAAAGACCTCTGAGATCATCAAGTCCAACCCTTGGTCCAACTCCAGTCCCTTTCCCAGATCATGGCACTCAGTGCCACGGCCAAGCTCAGCTGAAAAACCTCCAGGGATGGGGAATCCACCCCCTCTCTGGGCAGCCCATTCCAATGCCTGAGCACTCTCTCTGCAAAGAATTTCTTTCTGCTCTCCAACTTCAATTTCCCCTGGCAGAGCTTGAGCCCATCGTGCCCCCTTGTCCTATTGCTGAGTGCCTGGGAGAAGAGACCAACCCCCACCTGGCCAGAACTTCCCTTCAGGCAGTTCCAGACAGTGCTGAGGTCACCTCTGAGCCTCCTCTTCTCCAGGCTGAACACCCCCAGCTCCCTCAGCCTCTCCCCACAGCACTTGTGCTCCAGTCCCTTCTCCAGCCTCGTTGCTCTTCTCTGGCCCCGCTCCAGCCCCTCAATCTCTTTCCTCAACTGAGGGGCCCAGAACTGAACACAACACTCAAGGTGTGGCCTCCCCAAGGCAGAGTCCAGGGGAAGGGTCACTGCCCTGGGCCTGCTGGCCACGCTAGTTTGGATCCAGGCCAGGATCCCATTGGCCTTCTTGGCCACCTGGGCACACTGGTGGCTCCTGTTGAGCTTCCTGTCCCTCAGTCCCCCCAGGTCCCTCTGCCTGGCTGCTCTCCAGCCACTCTGTGCCCAGCCTGGAGCACTGCAGGGGGTTGGGGTGGCCAAAGGGCAGGACCTGCACTTGGCCTTGTTGAACTTCATCCCATTGGAATCAGCCCATCTCTCCAGTCTCTCCAGATCCCTCTGCAGAGCCCTCCTGCCCTCCAGCAGGTCGACACTCCCTCCCAACTTGGTGTCATCAGCAAATTTGCTGCTGATGGACTCAATCCCCTCATCTACATCATCAATAAAAATGAAGGAGAAGAGGACAATTGTGCCAGCTGGTTTGGGGGTTCCTTGGGAGCCTGCAGCCTCTGCAGGGCAGGAGCTCCTGCACCCATGGCCTGTGTGGCTCCAGCTGTGGCACAGATGGTTTCCTGCTGAGCTGTGGTTTCCACTCTGGCAGTGTTGGCACCCAGCTGTTTCTGTCTCCCCTCAGTGCTGTGCCCACACTCTTGAGGCTCCTGGTGTCTTTCCTAGGACGTGCTGCAGCCCCTCAGGCTGTGGATTTTCCATATCCCAGCATTACTCACCAGAGAGGCAATCACTGGGATAATTGCAATGTCTACAATTTATTTAGGCAAATAGGAAAGTGAAAAATATTTGCTTTCCCGTGGTCCTGGGCTTATTGTTAGGGTTTAGCTTTGTGCTTTGGAAGCAGAGATCAGCCATCCTGTGTCCCTTCTCCCTGCTGGCCCTGAGGTGCTGCTCCTCCCTGTCCATCCCATGGAGTTCCTCTTGCTGGATTGCCCTTCTTGCCCTTCTTTGCTTCCTCTCTTTCCATTCTGTGTCTGGAGTCCCTTCTCAGGTGGGATCACAGATGTCTGTGGGATCCAACTGTGAGAACAACTATTCCTGCCCTTAATTTGCTGTCTTTTAATCAGTGGGTAATCAATGAGGTGACTTCTTCCTTCATCCCATGCATATGAAAGTGTTTTGGGTGCACTTGTCTTACAGCCTTCATAGAGCAAACTTGTCTGAGGCTTTTGGAAATCCACACCACTCACAGAATGTGCTGAGCTGGGAGGGACCCACAGGGAACCTGGAGCCCAACCCTCAGCCCTGCACAGACACCCCAACAATCCCACCCTGTGCCCCAGAGCATCATCCAAACCCTCCTGGAGCTCTGGCAGCCTTGGGGCCGTGCCCACTGCCCTGGGGAGCCTGGTCAGTGCCCACCACCCTCTGGGGGAAGAGCTTTTCCCTGAGATCCAACCTGACCCTGCCCTGACACAGCTCCAGCCATTCCCTGGGTGCTGTCCCTGCCCTGGCACAGCTCCAGCCATTCCCTGGGGGCTGTCCCTGCCCTGGCACAGCTCCAGCCATTCCCTGGGTGCTGATCCTGCCCTGGCACAGCTCCAGCCATTCCCTGGGTGCTGTCCCTGCCCTGGCACAGCTCCAGCCATTCCCTGGGTGCTGTCCCTGTCCTGGCACAGCTCCAGCCATTCCCTGGGTGCTGTCCCTGCCCTGGCACAGCTCCAGCCATTCCCTGGGTGCTGTCCCTGTCCTGGCACAGCTCCAGCCATTCCGTGGGGACTGTCCCTGGTCCCCACAGAGCAGAGCTCAGAGTCACCCTGTCCTACTTGCACACAGACTTGGCAACAAGTGCCCACAGCTGAGTGACTTAGGACTCTGTGCAGGAACCATATTGACTCCTGGTGTTCCTTTTATCTGTGTGAGCACTGACTTTTATTTTTAATTGCTGCTTACAGTAATTTTTCTGCTACAGAAATGAAGTTCTGCAGTTCTTTGGAGCTTTTCTAAAAGCAGAGTGACATTCCTCACTCACTGTTCTGTAGGTATGAGGTGAATTTAGTAGCTTAACAGCTTTCAGATTTTGGGTACTGTTTGGCCCTGGAGATTTTCAGTGTTTTGCTGTTAGTTTTGCCAGACAGGGCTGCAGCTTTTTCTGGTGGCCCCACAGTTTGAGGTGGATGCTCAGCTCATTTCTGGTGAAGGAAGAGCCCAGAAGGGGATTTGCTGAGCCCTGCTGTAAGTGAGCAGTGGTACAAAGAAGTGGAGTTTTATCCTGTGGTTTTATCTTTCTTCAGTGCTTGATTTATACCAGAATCTGGCAGACTTCTGCTGCTTCTGTGTTTTAATTATTATTTTTCTTTTAAATTAGGTTTGATTCCCTCAGTGGCTTGTTTCTCAAAACATTTTTTGCTTTTTTACTGCTTTATGTGTAGCTTCCTTGAGTTTACATTCTCACAATTTTTATTTCTTTCTGAGATTGTTTTTTTCTTTCTAATGGCCTTTTGCCCTCTGCTGTTCAACTGGGCTTGTTTGGTTAACAAACCCCCTTTGGTAGGTGATAACCATCCTCTCCAACTGCAAGGCCTTGCAGCTGCTCCACTAAAACCCTTAACAAATTTTCCCATCTATAGAATCATAGAGTGGTTCCTTCTCTGAGGAAGAACTGAGAGAATTGGGTTTGTTCAGCCAGGGAAAGAGAAGGCTTTGGGGTGACCCCCTCCAGCACCTGATGGGAACCTGCAAGAAAGATGGAGAGAAAAGTCTGGAATGCCAGGACAGGGGGGAATGGCTTCCCACTGCCAGAGAGAAGGTTCAGATTGGATTCCAGGAAGGAATCCTTCCCTGGGAGGGTGGGCAGGCCCTGGCACAGGTGCCCAGAGAAGCTGTGGCTGCCCCATCCCTGGAAGTGTCCAAGACCAGGCTGGAGCAACCTGGGCTGGTGGGAGGTGTCCCTGCCCATGGCAGGGGTGAAATGGATGATCTTTCAGGTCCTTTGCAACTCAGGACAAGGAGAATGACTTTAAACTGAAGGAGAGGAGATTTGGTCAGATATTAGGAGGAAACTCCTGGCTGTGAGGGTGGGCAGACCCTGGCACAGGTTGGGCAGAGAAGCTGTGGCTGCCCCATCCCTGGGAGTGCCCAAGGCCAGGTTGGACAGGGCTTGGAGCAACCTGGGCTGGTGGGAGGTGTCCCTGCCCAGGGCAGGGAGTGGCACTGGATGAGCTTTAAGGCCTTTCCCAACCCATCCTGTGGCTGAGGATGCTGTGCCAGGAGGGAGCTCCTTGGCTGAGGATGCTCTGCCAGGAGGGAGCTCCTTGGCTGAGGATGCTGTGCCAGGAGGGAGCTCTTTGGCTGAGGATGCTGTGCCAGGAGGGAGCTCCTTGGCTGAGGATGCTGTGCCAGGAGGGAGCTCCTTGGCTGAGGATGCTGTGCCAGGAGGGAGCTCCTCTGTGGGACCTTGAGCATCATTCCTGCCTCAAACTCACTTCCACATCTGCAGGTCTCTGTGGGGTTAACTGACTTCTCCTGTGGCTGCAGTTGTGGTTCCTGCCTTGGCACAGACCTGGAGCTCTGGTGTTCTGTGGCATTTGGAGCATCCCTCTGTGCTGCCCATGCTGTAACTCTGCTCTGCCTCTCTCTCATGGCCTTCCAGGCCATAAAAGTTCTCAGACCCTACTGGCATAACAATCATGTTTAATTTATTGCACTTTGTTTCTCTGTCAGCACAACCCCATCATTCCTCTGTAGTTGGATATGGACTGTAATGCCTTGAGCCTTTCGTTTCCTACCTGAAATTTCAGGAAGCTTTTCAGGGATACAGTACATTTATGACCTCATCAATAGAAAATGCTCCACTTAAACTGGATGTTCCTCTGGCCTTGTTTGATTTTCTCAGGCTTTAGTTTAAATAGGCTTTTATATGTTGGCATCTGTTTTCATTTTGGCTTTGATGGGGCCTGGTGGGATTTCACAGAAAGGCACCATGTGGGTCCTGAGTTTGACTTTTCCAGCCTCTGTTGTCCTCTGTGTCCTTCACAGGTGCTTTTTAGCAAAGGGTGGTCCCCACCCTGAAGTGAGAACCATCATCTTGGCTTTAAATTGGTCTCCCTGTAGGATGCAGGACCCTGAGCCCCCTGTGCTGCCTCCCCTCCCCAGGAGCAGCCTCAGCTCCTGCCTGAGCCAGGCACTGCCATGCTAGTGAGAATTAAAAAAGAGTAAAAGCAGAAAAAAAAGGAATAATAAAAGGAAAAGATGACAGTTATCCTTGAGTTAGAAGTTATCAAGTGCAGAAAATTGGTAAAGGAAGTTAAAAACACAAGGGAAAAAAATCTGTGACTGTCAATGCAAGGAACAGTGAGAAAGTATTTGTATTAGGAACAAAAGAAATTCTAATAATGGTTTGTGTAGACTTATCACGACTGAGGAGAGGTAAAATGCATAATAAAGCAGAAAAAACTCGACATGTTTAATAAATATTGCTGTTCCCTATTTGTAAGGAGGACTCTCATCCCCTTCCATGAGCACAGGAGCTGCAGAGCCAGCCCTGACTCAGCTGGGCATTGCCAGCTGGGCAGGTGGGTGAGGTGCCCCGGGGGCTCCTGCCCACTCTGCCCAGACCTTTCTGTCCTTTGTACCTCCTGTGAGATTTGAATAAAGTGGAGAATATTCCAGAGAGTTTGGTGAAAGCTGCTGTTGTGCTGCCTTAGCCAGGCCATGGTGGGGCTGAGAGGATGGAGGAGGAGGAGATGGGAATGTCAGACTGCATTTGGCCTCCAGCAGAAGGGATGGAGAAGGTGTCACTGCCCAGGCTGGCAAAATGTCTGGGTTAGTGCATGCCCCAAACCCCCTCTGGCAGCACCAGGCTGGTGTAAGCAGGTTGGGAAGGGGCCCTGGATGATCATGTGCTTTGGCAGTGGCCCCAGAGGGTCCAGCCCCTGGTTGTGCCTGGTGGGTTTGGGGGGAAGGAGGGAACAAGCCCTGCAGCTGCTCCCAGGGATTTGGACTATGGGTTGATCTCTGCTGGGTGAGCTTTGTTTGGTCTGAGCCACAGGATTTGTGCATCTGCAGAGAGTGGTTTTGGGCTGGGGAGACCAGAGGGGAGCAGAGGGGCCAGGCCAGGCTGTGGGGTGGGAAAGGGGCAATTGCTGCAGCCTGAGCAGTGACCCCCTCTGGGAGTGGGTGATGCCAACCCTGGGGGTGTAGAGAGAGGGGGAGCAGCTCTTCTGTCTTCTGTTTTCAGCTCCATCACTTTTTTAAGACATGTTGAAAAGCTGGAGAAGGCACAGACCATGTGAGTGGAGTGAAGCAACTCGAGGAGCCAAAGGAAATGCTCGTTGGGGTTTGCTCTTAGGCATTTGTGGACGTGCACTGTATTTCTGGAAACTATCTGCCAATAGGAGTCTGAAAAAAAATCTTACTGGTAGATTTTTATCTTCATGGAGCCACTTCTCCATGGGCTTAAAAAAGAGACTAAAAAAGCAGGTAGCAGAGCCCTTCATTTTAGCAAACTCTGTAGCCAGAAACAATACCTGGAAGCTGGATCCAAACATTCAGATGACAAAATGATAAAAATATTTTTCAGAGCAGGAGGTGGAAATTTTGACCAGCAGGGCACTTCAGCTGTTGGAGCAAACCAGGAGGGCAGGCTGTGCCTGTGGCATATCCTGGTGCTGCTGCTGATCCTCTGCATCTCTGGAATATGGGTTGGAGAGTTTTGTGGCAGAGCTGAGCTGGGAACCAGGAGAGAGGGGCTGTCGTGGTGCAGGGAAAGGCTGTTCTGTGCCTTCACCAAAGCATTGTGCTTTCTGTCTCTCTCCTGGTATCCTGTTTCTCAGGGTCCAGCAGCAGATGGCTGGGGAAGGATTATAAGGAGCAGAGGAAATACTGACTGAGTTTCCCTTTAATATACTCTCCAGCTCCTGCTGAATGGTCCCTCAATTATTCTCACTCCCAAGCCCTGTGGGATGCTCCAAACCCTCCTCTGCCAACGTTGGGCCATCCCACGTGTTCACACACACCCTGGCATGAAACCAAAGGGCTTGCAAGTGGTTTTTTCTCCCTAGAAGAGATACAACTCATGAATTTCATAGGTAATCTCCTGTAACACTGAGCACAAAAGGCTATTTGTTTACTTTTTCAGGCAGGAAATGATAATGAATAAGGTAGTTAGGGAACACATGGGACACAGTCATTAAATAATCTGCTTAATATTCCTAATGCAGAAGCCATAGGCAAAGCAGCAGAGAGGGGAGTGCTTAGAGCAATATATAAGAATATGGGTTTTCTGAGTGCTTCATCTACAGGAGACTTCATTCCCTCTCCCAAGAGGAAACCTGTTGTAGGAAAGGGAACCTATTGTAGGAAACGTACTGTAGACCAAATGGGAGGTATTTACAAACTGCTGCAAAGATCAGAGAGGAGATTTCCCCTGGTTAACTCTGAAATCAGGCAAAAAAAAGCAGCAACTGAGCTGAGGTGGCTGAGTGAAGATGTAAACAGTATTAGGAGCAGTAAGCAGTAGGCTTTTGAAAAATATAAACAGTCTGGGAAGGAGTAGGATAGGAAGATCTATTAAAATAAGCAGAAGGCAGTTAAAAGGATAATTAGGGAGGCAAAAAGAAATAGAGAAGATCTAATTGCTAAGAATATTTTGACTTCAAAGGATTCTTTAGATATATTCAGAGCAGAGGAAACTTCTCCACTGAAGGAGATGCTGGGGATTGGAGGCAGGAGATCTGGGAATGGTGTGTTTGTAAATGAGCTTTGCAATGCCCCTGGCTGGAGCTCAGCACACCTGTGGCCAGGCCAGCAGCTCCGTGCTCAGCAAAGGGAGCTGCAGAACACCAGGCACGTTCTTTTGGAACCAGGAGGTGTGTGCAGCTTCCAGGAGGCTCAAAGCCTTTGTGTGGCACAACAAAAATGCCTTGTTGCTGCACTCACCCGCTGAGGGTGGAGGTGACCTCATGCCACAGCCAGGCCTGGAGCTTTTGCTGATGCCCTTCATGACTGAGGTGCATAAATAAACACGTGTGTGTGTTACATATGCATGTTTTTGTATATAGGCTGTGAGTGTGTGTATAGAAATATTCTGCACAGGAGCACAAAGCTTGTGATCCAGAATGGATGTTCCTGGTAAAAATGACTCTTTTTGTGTATGTGTTTTTTTATATCCCTCACCTCCAGAATCACAGGATTACAGACTCAGCAAGGTTGGACAAGACCTCTGAGATAATCGAGCCCACCCTGTGCCCGATGCCCACCTTGTCCCCCAGCCCAGAGCACTGAGTGCCACAGCCAGTGGTTCCTTGGACACCTCCAGGGATGGGCATTCCAAACCTCCCTGGGCAGCCCCTTACAGTGTTTAACAACCCCTTCCATGATGAAATGCCTCCTGCTGTCCAACCTAAACCTCCCTGGCACAACTGGAGGCCATTCCCTCCCCTCCTGTCCCTGTCGCTGGGGCAGAGCCCGACCCCCCCCAGCTCCCCCCTCCTGGCAGGGATTGCAGAGCCAGAAGGTCCCCCCGAGCCTCCTTTTCTCCAGGCTGAGCCCCCCCAGCTCCCTCAGCCCCTCCTGCTGCTCCAGCCCCTTCCCAGCTCCATTCCCTTCTCCAGCACCTGGAAGTCTCTCCTGCAGTGAGAGGCCCAGACCTGGGCACAGCCCTCAGGGCGCTGCCCCACCAGTGCTGGGCACAGAGGGACAAACCACTCCCACTCTGAGTCCAACAGGTGTGAGAATCAGAAGGAAAGGTAATGCCACAACTGAAACACATTCTGGCTGGAAGTTCTTGAGTCTTGTGCAGAAAAACCTGGGGACAATTTGTGCAGTTTCTCGGGCAGCTCACCCGATTTGGATTTTGTAGCTTTGATCAGAGCTGCTTTTCTCAGCAGCTGCCCTTGCAGAGAGCTGGAGTGTTACAGACTCCTTTGTGTGTGTAATTAAAAGCAGTCTTGTATCTTGATATCCCACTGTGGTTAACGTTTCCTACAGAAAAATGGGTTGACTTTAACAGGTTGAGAAACTTGGGGTTCCTTCTGGTGGCTGATGCTGAGACAGATGGTTCTGTGGGCTCCTCATTGCCTGCTTGCCCTGGTTTGGAGAGTGGGATCAGCAATGGCAGAAGATCTTATTTTGTGTTTATAAGGGTGGATTCCGTGTGTCCCACACTAGAGAAGTTTTCCCAGCCTGAGGCAGGGAGACTGTCCCAGTGTGGACACTTCCCCCAACGTGCCTCATTGCTGTGTGGTCACAGGCATTTCTGGAGTCTGAATTCCCACTTGTCACCCAGCTGCCACCACAGGCTGCCTTTCAACAAGTCTGGGAGGAGATGAGCAGTGTTTGCAGAACTGCAGCCCATGCCCTGTGGTTGCACGGGCAGTGCCTCACCAGTGCCCCGTGTCCCCATGTCAGTGCCCCGTGTCCCCATGCCAGTGCCCCGTGTCCCCATGCCAGTGCTCCCCATCCCCATGCCAGTGCTCCCCGTCCCCATGCCAGTGCCCCACGTCCCCATGTCAATGCCCCATGTCCCCATGTCAATGCCGTGTCCCCATGTCAATGCCCCCTGTCCCCATGTTAATGCCCTGTGTCCCCATGCCAGTGCTCCCCATCCCCATGCCAGTGCTCCCCATCCCCATGTCAATGCCCCCTGTCCCCATGTTAATGCCCTGTGTCCCCATGCCAGTGCTCCCCATCCCCATGCCAGTGCCCCACGTCCCCATGTCAATGCCCCACGTCCCCATGCCAGTGCTCCCCATCCCCATGCCAGTGCTCCCCATCCCCATGCCAGTGCCCCGTGTCCCCATGCCAGTGCTCCCCATCCCCATGCCAGTGCCCTGTGTCCCCATGCCAGTGCTCCCCATCCCCATGTCAGTGCCCCACGTCCCCATGTCAATGCCCCGCATCCCCATGTCAGTGCTCCCCATCCCCATGTCAATGCCCCGCGTCCCCATGCCAGTGCCCCCTGTCCCCATGTCAATGCCCTGTGTCCCAATGCCAGTCCCCTCTCTCCCCATGCCACAGTGCCCCGTGTCCCCATGCCAGCCAGCGCCAGGAACCCATGGCAGTGCCCCGTGTCCCCATGCCAGCCAGCGCCAGGAGCCCATGGCAGTGCCCCATGTCCCTGTGGCAGCCAGTGCCGGGTGCCCGCTGTCACCTCTCCCCTGGAGGCCGCACTCCTGCTCGGGAATGTGAGCAGGGCTGATGTTCAGAGATCAGGACTTGTGCCTTAAAACATCCCACCAGTCACACAGAGTGGTTCAGACCCACAGCCTCGTGTGTGTGGTTAGCTGGGGGTTGCCAACTCGTCTGCTTGAATGAGGTGCCCAGCTGTGCCCAGCATCCATGCTGCTCCTGGCACAGCCCACGCTCTCTGTCCTTGTCCCAGAGAGGCTTGTGGAGTCCTGGTTGCTGTTCCCTTGCACAGCCCTTCCTTTCTGTGCAGCAACATCCCTTCCGTGGTATGAAGGAGGTGGGTGGGAGAGCAGCAGCCCCTGGAGTCACACCCTGGGGCTCAGGTGGAACCAGCATGCAAAGAGTTACCCCATTTGGGGATGGCAGCAGGATGGTGTTCTCAAAGCTGTTACATTTCTAATGGAGTGGAGAAATGGCCTAAATATTGAATGCTTAAGTTTTCAAATGGAATTTGAGAGGTTTCATATTGAATGTTATTAGCCCAGATAAGGAGTTACAGTCTTAGGAGTCAGAAAGCTCCTTGTATAGAGAAAGAGCTCAGCAGAGATATTGGGCAAGTTCCAGCAGGTCTGGGGTGGATGTTTTCCATGTGCCCACGCTGTTTTAATATTAAACCCCTTTATTTTCACCTGCATTAAGTGCTAATGAGAGCAGGGTGTCTGTGGGGCTGAATGGGAAACAAAGAAAGACAAGAGAGTGCCACGTCTGCTGTTGTTGTGCTCTGCTTTCCTCAAATCTGATACCCTCCAACTTGCTATTTCAGCCAACCAAATTATGATCAGAGGAAAATGGTAATTTGATTCAAGGGGAGAAAAGTTAAATTAAAGTCAGAAACCAATATGTGGGAGATATTGGTGCAAAAGTAACATAGATCTTGAGGAAAAGCTTTTGTGCATCAGCGGATGTAATTGGTGGCAAAGGAAGTTGCATTTTGTACTGGAGAAGAAAAGGAGGACTATGGAGTTCTGGAACCATCAGCCCAAAGAGGAGGAGAAAGCAGGAGATCCTTCCTGGTGGAGGGAAGGGTTTGCTGATGTGATGGGGTTACCACACCAAGCACTGCTGCTGTTCTCAAATGCCAGCCTGCTATGGGGAGGAAGGTGAGCTCTGGGGAGGAAGGTGAGCTCTGGGGAGGAAGGGGAGCTCTGGGGAGGAAGGGGAGCTCTGGGGAGCAAGGAGAGCTCTGGAGAGGAAGGGGAGCTCTGAGGAGGGAGAGCTCTGGGGAGGAAGGGGAGCTCTGGGAAGGAAGGGGAGCTCTGAGGAGGAAGGAGAGCTCTGAGGAGGGAGAGCTCTGGGGAGGAAGGAGAGCTCTGGGGAGGAAGGGGAGCTCTGGAGAGGAAGGAGAGCTCTGGGCAGGATAGTGAGCTCTGGAGAGGAAGGGGAGCTCTGGAGAGGAAGGGGAGCTCTGGGGAGGAAGGAGAGCTCTGGGGAGGAAGGAGAGCTCTGGGGAGGAAGGTGAGCTCTGAGGAGGGAGAGCTCTGGGGAGGAAGGAGAGCTCTGGGGAGGAAGGGGAGCTCTGAGGAGGGAGAGCTCTGGGGAGGAAGGTGAGCTCTGGGGAGGAAGGGGAGCTCTGGGCAGGATAGTGAGCTCTGGGGAGGAAGGGGAGCTCTGGAGAGGAAGGGGAGCTCTGGGGAGGAAGGGGAGCTCTGGAGAGGAAGGGGAGCTCTGGAGAGGAAGGGGAGCTCTGGGGAGGAAGGGGAGCTCTGGAGAGGAAGGGGAGCTCTGGAGAGGAAGGGGAGCCCTGGGGAGGAAGGGGAGCTCTGAGGAGGAAGGAGAGCTCTGGGGAGGAAGGTGAGCTCTGGGCAGGATAGTGAGCTCTGGGGAGGAAGGGGAGCTCTGGGGAGGAAGGGAAGCTCTGGAGAGGAAGGGGAGCTCTGGAGAGGAAGGAGAGCTCTGGAGAGGAAGGAGAGCTCTGGAGAGGAAGGAGAGCTCTGGAGAGGAAGGAGAGCTCTGGGGAGGAAGGGAAGCTCTGGAGAGGAAGGGGAGCTCTGGGGAGGAAGGTGAGCTCTGAGGAGGAAGGTGAGCTCTGAGGAGGGAGAGCTCTGGGGAGGAAGGAGAGCTCTGGGGAGGAAGGGGAGCTCTGAGGAGGGAGAGCTCTGGGGAGGAAGGAGAGCTCTGGGGAGGAAGGGGAGCTCTGAGGAGGGAGAGCTCTGGGGAGGAAGGTGAGCTCTGGGGAGGAAGGGGAGCTCTGGGCAGGATAGTGAGCTCTGGGGAGGAAGGGGAGCTCTGGAGAGGAAGGGGAGCTCTGGGGAGGAAGGGGAGCTCTGGGGAGGAAGGGGAGCTCTGGGGAGGAAAGGGAGCTCTCAGGGAGGAAGGGGAGCTCTGGAGAGGAAGGGGAGCCCTGGGGAGGAAGGAGAGCTCTGGGGAGGAAGGTGAGCTCTGGGCAGGATAGTGAGCTCTGGGGAGGAAGGGGAGCTCTGGGCAGGATGGGGAGCTCTGGGGAGGAAGGGGAGCTCTGGGGAGGAAGGGGAGCTCTGGGGAGGAAGGGGAGCTCTGGGCAGGATGGGGAGCTCTGGGGAGGAAGGGGAGCTCTGGGGAGGAAGGGGAGCTCTGAGGAGGAAGGAGAGATCTGGGCAGGATGGGGAGCTCTGGGGAGGAAGGGGAGCTCTGGGCAGGAAGGGGAGCTCTGGGGAGGAAGGGGAGCTCTGGGGAGGAAGGTGAGGGTGCTGTCTGTGGTGGCTGCAGCACAAGACCTGCTCTCCTTCCAGCTTCTCCAGCGTGGCTTTGTGGTGCAATCTCAGACTCTGTACCTGCCTGGATGGAGGAAAGGGAGAACTTGGGAGTGTTCAGGTGTGGGATGTGGAAGCCTCAAGTCCTGGTGTCTTATGTAGCTTGTCAGACCTCGGCTGTTTTGGAGGGAAATCACAACTATGTCCTGTGGGCAGTGGAAACTTCACCTTTTGGCAGACCTGATCTCCCATTCTGTGTTTGCCAGCAGGGGATCCTGGGGTGGCCTGGCCATGCTGCCTCCACTCCAAGCTGCAGCTCCCAGACTGGTGCCAGCCATCAGATGGTTTCCTCTGAAAGAGTGAGCAGGAGGTGAAGGTTCTCACCTGACACAGGAACCAGAGCAAAGCAGAAGAGGTGCTGAAGTCATGGTGTGGGGGAGAGGTGGCAGGGCTTGTTGTGTAGCTTGCCCTGGAGGTGCAGCAGTGCAGGACTCTCACATCCAACCTTTCTGCTTCATTACACGGAAAATGAAAATTATGAATAAACCCTAGAGAAAGTTTCAGATATTGTGACCTGCCTTTGTTCTTCTTTGTGGAAGAAAACTTCAAAAGGAGATTACCTGTTTGTGTAGCCTCCTGAGAAGGGCATCCTTAGTATTTGCTGTGGGATTATGACACCAGAAATGTTCTGGGAAGGGGCACCTTCTGTCCATCAGGCGAATGCAGAAAGTTCTCCACCAGAATACCAAGATGCTTTTCTGAGTCCAGCAGGGAACTTTGAGGCTGTTTCTATCATGGTGCACTGAGGCTGGGAAGTTTTATCCTTGTTCACAGATGGACTGCAGGAAGTGTCCAAGGAAATCTGTGTGATTTGGTGAGATCTGAAGACCCTGTGTCTCACAGTAGCCCAAACCTGTCCATGTGTCACTGTAGCCATGAGCTGTGTTGGTGCAGGCTGGGCCACTGAGGTTCAGGTTGGGCAGGCCACCTTGGCAGGTCAGTGGAGGATGAGTTTGTTTCCACCTGCAGATTTGCCTTTCTCAGACCATGCAGAGACTCAACTGGGCCACTTTGTTAAGGCCCAGGTCACCCCAAAGCTCCAGCTCCTTGCTCTTTGGGGCAAGATCCCAACAGAGGATGGATTTCTGGGAGCTTCAGGATCTTTCTGCTGTTTAAGTGTCTGGAGTTGCTGCCAGTGACTATACAAGGTGGGCTGAGACTTCCTTTGGAGTCTGAGTGGTATTTCATCATAGGAAGTGGCATGAAGCAAAGGAAGAAGTGGGAGATAACAGTCTGTGTGTGTCTCCAAAGGGCTGAAGCACAGGATGCTCAGGGGCTCTGTCAGGAGGAGCAGCACACTTGCCATGGTGTGAGGGATCTCAGGGTGGGCAGGCTAGAAGGGATATCCCTCAAGGTGGAGGTGCAAGGAAACTCAAGGTGAAAACTCAAGATGAGCTGGATATGCAACTCTTCCCCAAACTGGGTATGTAATCAGTATTTTTGGGGTCAGCCTTGTCTGTGGAACTCCCTCTTCTCCCTCCACCCACTCTGCAGTTGGGTGCATCGCTGCCACCAGCCCACATGTCAGTGAAGGGTGAAGGAAGGAGATGGCTGGAAGGAGTCACTTCCATGCCTTTGGGATCATGGCAGGTGGCAGAGGCTGCAAGAGCAGCATCTTGGGGTGCAGGACACTGTTGTGACTCACTGCACTCAGGAGCCCTTGCTGTGGAAAAACATGTCCCTGGAGCTCAGGTCCTGGCAGAGAGGAAGCTGCACAGACCCTCTGTTGTAGGAGTGGTTGTGGTGGTTGAGACCACCATGTTGCCTGTGGTGCCTCCCATGAATTGTTCTGTCACTTCTCTGTTTTGTTCATGAGAGATCTTCCAACAGTCCTTCTTTCACACTTAGTTTGTGGTCTTGCTGGTTTTGATCTGTCCCAGTTGCAGGATTGGTAGTGAAATGTTAATCCCAAAAATAAGAAATTCTGTTCTTTTACCTCCTAGAAAGTAATCCTTTTTCCTTGCTGGTTCTTCCAGGACAGGATTGTTGGGAGCCTTCAAAGGCTGGGTAATGTAACTTTCAGTAAAATTCTCACTCCAGTGAGCTTTCATCAGATGACCTGTTCACATCAACAAGTGAAGACCAGCCACCCCCAGCCCCAGGTGCTGCTTGGTGTGACGTGGGCAGTGCCATAACAGCCCTCAGTGCTGTCAGTGCTGCCTTGGGCAGCTCTGACCTCCAGGAACAGCTGATGAGTCCCCTGGAGATGCTCCTGCCAAGCTCCTGGCCGTGCTCTTGTGTCTCTTGGCGAGCCCCGGCAGGCCGTGGCTTTGGCCGGCTCTGCAGCCCCGTTGCTGCTTGGCTGCCGCTGCTGGAGGGCTCTGGAGTCACCACCACATCCAGCCCGTTGCCTCCTGGCTTCATGTACCTTTGCTGCTGCCTTCGTGTTCAGAGGCATCCAGGATTGCCTTTAAAAATAGCTGTGTGCTTTTCACGAGGAGGATTTTCCGAGTGCAGGCTGGAGGCAGAGCAGCACGGCACAGGCTCAGGGCTGCCCAAGAACTCGAGGTGTGAACTCCCTCAGCCCTCCTCAGGTGGATGTGAACGACCCTGAGAGTCACCCCTGGCACGGGGAGGGGGTGGCAGGCACAGCCTGCAGGGTGGGGAGGGAGCCTGGCCAACAGCATTCTGCTGCCAAAAGTGGAGCTGATGCTCCTCTGCCTTCTGGTGCTGGTCTTCTGCTGCTGATCCCGTGGGCTGGTGTTTGCTGGAGCCTTCTGGGAGCTGGTTTATCTCCCTCACCTCGGAAAAGCACATTAAAAAAAAAAAAGAAAAAAGCAGGGCTTTGTGGCAGGTTAGTGAGTAAATTGGCTTATGGAGGGGAGCAGTGAGTGGGGAGCAGGCCCAGGGAGAGGAGGAGGATGGTGTGAGGAGGAAGGCAGCACTGTACCATTAGACCCCTTCAGCCCCTCTGGGTCTCACCTCTTCTGTGGTGTAAGGGGATCAGCATTGTGGTGTTTAAAAGAGGATTGAGGTCCAGCAGTGGTGCAGATGTGAAGGGAGAAGTTCCCTTCTGCAGCTTTCCCTGGTCAGCAGCTCATGTGGCTGTGGCTGAACCTGCTCTGAGGCTGCTCTGGGGTTGCTGTGACCTGGGTGGGGATGGTGCTGCAGAGCCAGCTCCGTGCAGGGCTCAGCTCCTTCCCCCTCATGCTTTAGGGTACAGCAGGATTCAAGCTCAGCACCGAATCTGGAGTTATCATGTCTTTGTGGTCACAGCATGGGGGTGCAGCCCTGTCTGGGGTCACAGCATGGGGGTGCAGCTCTGGCTGGGGTCACAGCATGGGGGTGCAGCTCTGTCTGTGGTCCCAGCATGGGGGTCCAGCCCTGTCTGTGGTCCCAGCATGGGGGTGCAGCCCTGTCTGGGGTCACAGCATGGGGGTGCAGCCCTGTCTGGGGTCACAGCATGGGGGTGCAGCCCTGTTCTCTGGGGTGATGTGATAGCAGAGCCTCCTGGGGTGTTTATCAGTGCTGCTGGCTGAGCTCTGCTCTCCTGAGCTGACTCCAGTCACAGTTTCCAGCCTGGTTACAAAGAGTTGAAGAGTAACAGTTTCTAGCCTGGTTACAAGTAGTTGAAGAATAAACTGTTCCCAGGGTTGGCAGGGCCCTGGAGATGGGCAGCACCTGTGTTTTTTGAGCCCTGGAGCAGTGCCAGGTCCCCCCTGCCATGCCCAACCTCCACCTGGGTTGGACCAGAGGCCCTGGGAGTTCCTCTCGTGCCCAGAGTCCTGGGACAAAGCCACCTCCAGGCAGTGCAGGCACCCTGCCAGCTGCTGCCAGGCCTCCACTGAATTTTTATCCCAGTCACTGTGTTCTATGCCTGCAGACAGGCAGTGTAACCAGGCAGTGGCCAGGGAGGACTTTGCAAAGAAGCAGGTGGACCTTCCTCCTGGGATGAAGAATATTTTGTTTTAGAACATGCTATATAAAAGATTTGTGTCCTGTTGTCCTGCTCCCTGCAGTCATTGATGTGCCAGGTCTTGCCAGGGCTGTCTTGGAGACTCCTGAAAAGACACATGGAAGGAAACCCTCAGGCTCCTTCCCATGCCCCTTTCCAGAAACCCTGCAGCCCTTTGCACCTTGGCCTTGTACTCATCTGCACAAGTGGTTCTTGAGCAGGTTCCTTCAGCCAGTTTGGCTCACTCAGAGCAGAGCTGTTGGCTCTGGGGTCAGAGGGGCTCTCCTGTTCAGCAGCAAGAGCCCAGCACCCCTGTCCTTCTGCACTGCCACCCACTAATGTGGAGCCCCTGGTATGAGGGGGACCTTCATGTCCTGTGATCTGACCTGTCTTCTCCCAAGGCACTGGAACAAGGCTTGCTCTGCACAGCTCCAGCTCTGATGCTCCATTTCTTCCAAAATTTGCAAAATTGACTTTTATATTTTATTTTTATTTCCCCAAAAATGTTGGTGCCCAGAGCTACTTGTGTCTACTCCAAGTGGACAATACCTTAGTATTGTGTCCAGTGTTTTATGAGCATTAATTTACATGAAGATTTTACCCTGTTACTGGGGTTCTTGAGGGCTCAACTGAAAAATGGGTAAAAAGATATTAGTGTTTTAAAGTAATACTGTGCAAAAAAATTGTCTTTTTTACAAGTTAAATGATCTGCTTGCATATTGAAGAAAACATCTCTGGTACTTCTGTGCCCTGTCCCCCTGTGCTCCCCTGTCTGCACCAGGCCCAGCAGAAATCCTGGCACTGTGGCTGGCAGGGCCTGAGTGAGGCACTGGTGAAACCTGATGGATTTCTGTTCCCAAGGTCACACAACACAGAATTCATCCCCTGCTTCCTCTCCCTCCAACTCAAGGGTGTTCCCCAACCAGCTGTTAATGGACTGAGGGGTACAAAATACCAAAATACTGCCCCTCTCTCCAAGTGAAACAGAACCACAGAATTGGAAGGGACCCACAAGGACCATCCAGTCCAACCCCTGGCCCTGCACAGACACCCCAACAATCCCACCCTGTGCCCCAGAGCATCATCCAAACCCTCCTGGAGCTCTGGCAGCCTTGGGGCCGTGCCCACTGCCCTGGGGAGCCTGGTCAGTGCCCACCACCCTCTGGGGGAAGAGCCTTTCCCTGAGATCCAACCTGACCCTGCTCTGGCACAGCTCCAGCCATTCCCTGGGTGCTGTCCCTGCCCTGGCACAGCTTCAGCCATTCCCTGGGTGCTGTCCCTGCCCTGGCACAGCTCCAGCCATTGCCTGGGTGCTGTCCCTGCCCTGGCACAGCTCCAGCCATTCCCTGGGTGCTGTCCCTGCTCTGACACAGCTCCAGCCATTCCCTGGGTGCTGTCCCTGGTCCCCACAGAGCAGAGCTCAGTGCCTGCCCCTCCTCTGCCCCTGCCCAGGAAGTTGTCCCTGCACTGAGGTCTCCCCTCAGTCTCCTCCAGCTGAACACACCAAGTGCCCTCAGCTTTGTGCTGCCAGGAGAGGACCTGTGGCTGTGCCCTGGGCTCTGTGCCAGTGCCACGGTGCTGGTGCTGCCATGGATTCTGCCCTTCCCCACCTTGACAGGAGGCTGCTGTGCTCATCACCATGCCACAGGCTCACATCTTTGCCATCTGAGAATCATGAAGTCAGTAAGGTTGGAAAAGACCTGCAAGACCATCATTTCCAACCCTTTGAAGGTTGGACTTCCATCAAGTCCATGTTGGTGGTGTCCAGGCTGAAGAGGAGATTGCTGTGAGCCCCACCCCTCCCATGCCATCCTGAGCTCATATCTGCAGTGCTAGAGGAGGAATTTCAGCATCTTTCACCCATTTCAGGGTTCCATCTCCTTTCCCAGCTGCTTCCTCTCTGCTGAAAGCTTTTCATTCATTTTAGCTCTGCTGTGAGTTGTCCTGCTCACTGTCTCCCCGGGGCTGATCTAGTTTTGGGACAGGATGGCCCACCCTGCAGGCTGTGGCAGGGCTGTGCAGGTGGCACAGTTGTGGTTTCTGTTTATTTTGCCTTTTTAAACAATTCCTTCCCTTCCCTCTGTGGCTGGTGAGCTGCCCTGAGCTGCTGCTTTCCCTGCACGCCCAGGCCAGCTGAGGTCACATTTGACCCTTTCCTAACACAAAGCTTGGATTTGCTGGATTTTGTCTAATTCTACTCTGATTTGAGCAGTTTGCTTGACTGTAGTGGTTTCTGCTTGTTCTCCCACTGGTGGTCCTTGGTGCCCCTCACCTCCACCTGCACAGCTGTGAGAAGGTCCCTGGGTGGGGTTGCACCTCCGAGAGCATGGGCAGCACAGGGGACCCTCACCCATTTCATCTTTGCTTCCCCTGAGAGGTTTTGTTCAGTCCCATCTGGTCTTGGCAGTTTCTTACTGGTCAGTTTACCCAACTCACTCTGGAACTCGAAGATCTGTGATGGATTTTATGGGCAGAAGTGGTTGGTGCTTGTAGATGTGAGGGGGCAGAGGAAGGGTGAGCCAGGGGAACACAAGCCCCACAGAGACCCAGACCATCAATTCACAGGGTAGTTTGGAGCCTGGTTTGCTTATGCCAAGGAGAGGTTTGGCTTCCAAGCCCCTGGAGGTGGCCAGGTCTGTGTGGGAAGGAAGCATTTCACACCTTCTAATGCAGTAATTAGAAATGCCTTTGGGGGGCTGAAGGCTCATCAGCCCATCTCCATCCACAGTGTCAGTGGCACCGGAGGTGCTTGGGACCCAATGGCTGCCCCATGTCACTGCCAGCTGGGAGAGGACTTGGGCAGTGCCAGAGGTCCTGCTGCTCCCTGCAGCTGGCTCTGGGCTGAGGGAAGGTCTGGGTGATAAGTTGGAGCCCATCCCATCACTGAGCTCTTGGTGGCTTTTGGGCTGGTCATGACCAGACCTTGATCAGGCAGCACACGTGGCTGCACATTCTGGCAGCTGCTTCTTCAGGTAAGACATTTCTTGGAGGGCCCAGGAGACTGGAGAAACCCCCACCTCAGGCTTTGCTCCTGCTCATCCCTGCCTGGGCCAACAAGCTCTAGGTGGCCTTCACAGCTGGTTGCTTTGCTGTAACTTGCCGTTTGCTCTGTTTAAGATGAGGATCATGTGTGGTCACATCAGTGGGGTCCACAGCAGGGGGAAGGTGCTGAGATTTTCTGCGAGGAAATGAACCCTTGAAAACTGTGGGTCCTGGAGTTCTTGTTTGGATTTTTAGGAGGTGTTTGGGCAGGTGAGAGGTGGTGTTGGTGTCCTGCTGCCTGAGCACCCATTCTGGGGGGTGCAGCCCCTCAGGTGTCCCCTGTGTGCTCCTCCATCTCTGACACCTCTCCAGTGGGTTTTGAGGCAGCATCTCAGACAGGGTTGGAAATGCAAACTGCCTTTAGCTGCTGCCCTCAGTGGTGGCTGGAGCCCCCCAGAGAGTGGATGGGTGTTGTTCTGGAGCAGCCCTGCTGGTGGAGGAGCTCCCTTCGGTTAACTTGGGCAGCATTCCTGTGTGGTGCTGCTCTCAGCAGCGGCCCTTGGTTTCCCTGGAGCAGCCTTGTGCTGCTGGGGCTGTGCTGGGCTCACTGGGACAGTCCTCCAAGGGCCTGTTTGTGCCTTCAGGACGTTGGGAGGCACTGCCAGAGGGGCACACACTGCAGGTGTCCTGGGGCAGCCTGGCAGGGCCCAGGTGGCAGGGCAGTGATGGTGCAGCAGGAGCTGCCAGCTTGTTCCACGTGAAATGGGAGTGAGTGTCCAAAGGGGGGAGCTCCCACCAGGTCATCCAACTGCTGCCCTCAGAGACCTCTTCCCTGAGCCTCTGCTGGGCATGGAGCTGTGGGAGCAGGTAGTGAGGGAGCCCCAGAGCACCCCTGAGTGTGCCAGGGTGCTGCCAGTGGGAGCAGTGAGGGAGCCCCAGAGCACCCCTGAGTGTGCCAGGGTGGTGCCAGTGGGGGCAGTGAGGGAGCCCCAGAGCACCCCTGAGTGTGCCAGGGTGGTGCCAGTGGGAGCAGTGAGGGAGCCCCAGAGCACCCCTGAGTGTGCCAGGGTGGTGCCAGTGGGAGCAGTGAGGGAGCCCCAGAGCACCCCTGAGTGTGCCAGGGTGGTGCAAGTGGGAGCAGTGAGGGAGCCCCAGAGCACCCCTGAGTGTGCCAGGGTGGTCCCAGTGGGGGCAGTGAGGGAGCCCCAGAGCACCCCTGAGTGTGCCAGGGTGGTCCCAGTGGGGGCAGTGAGGGAGCCCCAGAGCACCCCTGAGTGTGCCAGGGTGGTGCCAGAGCTGCAGCTGCTGCCCAGCCGTGCTGGTGAAGGGGGTGGCACCTGACCCTGCCTTCCCTTTGGGCATTGCCAGGGGCAGCCTTGCCCAGGGCTGAGCAGGGGAGGCAGCTTGAGGCCATTCCTGTTCTCCTGGCAGAGCAGATGCCTGTGCCCTCTCCCTGAGCTGCTGTGGCTGTGGAGCAGCTGATGGTGTCCTGTTTGCCAGGGCTGGGATGCAGCTTGTGCCAGTTGTAGCTAATCCACCCTTGGTTGCACTTCTGTGCTCTCCCACAGTAGAGAAGATCTTAGATCTTCAGATCTTAGATGGGCTCTCAGATCTCAGCAGATCTCAGGCTCTTTGGGTCTCAGACATGCCCAGGAAAGGGAGTGATGCTTTCCTGCTGACCAGGACATGTTACTCCAGCTGGGAGCACAGCTCACCATGTGGGACCACCCACAACCCTCATTGGAGACCTTGGAGTCTCAGCTCTTGTCCTGCTGGTGCCAGGGGCTGCTGTGGGAATGGTGGTGGCACCTTCCCTGGTGGGAACCAGGCTGCCACCCTCAACCTGCATGCACTTTGTGAGCTCACACTGAAGGATGTGTTGCAGAGGGGGTTTCATGTCTCCTTGCACTGAGGGGTGGTGAATGAGAAGTTGGATAAAGAAGTTGGTCTAGTTGATAAGGTGGAGATTGGTCAAAGGTTGGACTTGAGGATCTTTGAGATCTTTTCCAGCCTGTCTGATTCTGTGCTGGCTGTCCAGAGGAGCTGGGCTAGCAGGGATGGTGGTGAGTGGGGCAGGGAGAGGAGGCATCTGCTCCAGGTGGCTGCTGTTTGTTTGGGAAGGGAAGTGCTCCAGGTCAGGTCCTGCCCTTCAGGAGTGTCCCTGTGTGGGTGAGGGAGGCTGCTGGCAAGGCTGGGCTTCTCTGGCCTGTGCTCTAAGTGCTTGGAAACTGCACTTCAAGTTTTATTTGACTGGAAAGCATTTAGGAAGTGATTTTGAATCCATTTGCTTGATTCACTGCTATTCCTGCAGTAGGATGCAGAGCAGTGATTCTGTAATTAATTTAATTACATGCTTATTCAATCTTTCCTAAACTGGTAAAATTTCAGAATGCTTTTGAATCCAATGAAATGTGATTTTTCAGGGCCAGGAGGAAGGGAAGGCAGGGAAATGTTGAGTTCTGTTTGTTTCCCTTGGTGGTTGTGCCAGTGCTCCCTCCCTGGCACTGGGCAGCCCTTGGCCCCTCTGTGCCCACCGAGGCCTCCTCTGCCCCCACAGCCTTGGGCACCCCCAGCCAGAGGTTGGTTATTTCCCAAATTCCTGCTCTGCTCGGTGCTTCCCTGCCCAAGTGGAACCTTCACAAGAAGCTCCAGGAATAAATTCTGAAAAAGCCTTTTCTTGTCCTCCTTTCCTCCACCTCCTCCATCTTTGGAGGTACCAAATGTTCCTTTCTCTCCCTCCTTTTACTGCCTTTGAATTTGGCCCCAACTCTTCTGTAACTGGGTAATGAGCCCCACCCCACTCTCCATGTCCCACCATGGCACAGCAAGAGCTGATCTCTTCCCACTTTACCTTTTCCCCCCTTTTTTTGTTGTTCATCTCAAAGTATCAGTTCCAAACCTGCCACTCCTCCTCGCTGAGGCTCCTTTTTATTTATTTTTAAACTCTGCTGAAGGCCTTGAATGAGTAACCCAATATCTCCTGGGCTCTGGAATTTAACAGTCTTTGCCCTTTGTTCCACTGGGTCAATGCATGAATTCACAAGTTACTAAATTAAAAAGGAGAAAAAAGGCCAAATGTCTGATTAAGGATTGCATTGGATTTTTTTTTTTCCCTGAAGAAATGAAATACAAAAAGGAACTAGTATTTTCAAATAGTTTAGAAAATAGCAATTTATTTTAAAATCTTGTACCAAGGCCAATTTTTAAGACAGAACTAAACACTGAACTGTTTTTTCCGAAGGGAAAGTGGTCAAATCCAACTTTCTATATTTAAGAAGGTAGAAAATAAAAATCTCCTTCAGCATAAACATGGGGAGACTGGACAAAAGTTTGATGGGCAGAGGTTACAGCTGGAGCATAAAATTATCATCATGTCAAGATGGTTTCCTTAATTTTCTGTGCTTGAAGAGGGAAGTCCTGCCAGGCCTTGCTGCATAAAAGGTCAGTGTGGAGCAGCAGAGCCCCAGAGCACACAGGTCCTGTTTGCCACAGCCTGGCCCAGCTGAACAGACCTCCATTCAAGGTTTTATGAGTGTGTCTTTATAAAAAAAAGAGTGAAGTTTCCATTAAAAAAAAGAATTGAGGGCAGCAGCTCTGGCTGGTGGGAATGGGTCTGGGTCACACCAGCTGAGGGGTTGGCCTTGGCTGCAGCTTTAGCCCTAAACTGGGAGAGATTTCTTGGCCAGGAGGGCTCCCATGTGGGAAAGGGGCTGGAATGGTGATGGGAGCAGGAAAATGGGAGTTGGGAGTGCTCCATCAGCATTGCTGCTGCTCACAGACATGAGGGTGCTTTGGGGTGGAGAGCTGCTGTCAGACCTGCCCTGGGAGTCCCAGGACAAGTTCAGACCTTTCAGAGGGTGCTTTTCCATGCCCTGGGATGGAGAGCTGCTAATCTGACTTTCCCTGGGAGTCCCAGGAGGAGTTCAGACCTTTCAGAGGGGTCCTGCCATTGCACAGGGTGGGCTTTGGAGTGCTGGAAATCTCCCCAAAGTGACTTATTTCCAGGATTCATCCATCTCAGCAGGTGGGTCAGGGGGTTGGGTGTTTCTGAGAAGGATCACTTGAACTTCTGTATCTGCTCTCTCTTGTGTGGTCATGTGGAGTGGTTGCACTTTGTGTTGGGGCTGTCACAGTGGCTGGAGAGCTCCAGCAGTATCTTCCAGGGCTGGAGAGCTCCAGCAGTGCCTTCCTGGGCTGGAGAGCTCCAGCAGTGCCTTCCAGGGCTGGAGAGGTCCAGCAGTGCCTTCCAGGGCTGGAGAGCTCCAGCAGTGCCTTGGAGAGCTCCAGCAGTGCCTTCCAGGGCTGGAGAGGTCCAGCAGTGCCTTGGAGAGCTCCAGCAGTGCCTTCCAGGGCTGGAGAGGTCCAGCAGTGCCTTCCAGGGCTGGAGAGGTCCAGCAGTGCCTTGGAGAGGTCCAGCAGTGCCTTCCAGGGCTGGAGAGGTCCAGCAGTGCCTTCCAGGGCTGGAGAGGTCCAGCAGTGCCTTGGAGAGGTCCAGCAGTGCCTTCCAGGGCTGGAGAGGTCCAGCAGTGCCTTCCAGGGCTGGAGAGGTCCAGCAATGCCTTCCAGGCCTGGAGAGGTCCAGCAGTGCCTTCCAGGGCTGGAGAGGTCCAGCAGTGCCTTCCAGGGCTGGAGAGGTCCAGCAATGCCTTCCAGGCCTGGAGAGGTCCAGCAGTGCCTTCCAGGCCTGGAGAGGTCCAGCAGTGCCTTCCAGGGCTGGAGAGGTCCAGCAGTGCCTTCCAGGGCTGGAGAGCTCCAGCAGTGCCTTCCAGGCTGGAGAGGTGCAGCAGTGTCTTCCAGGCTGGAGAGGTCCAGCAGTGCCTCCCAGGGCTGGGTCCTGCTTTGTGGCTTTGCAATATTTTCCAGGTTGGTTGGAGACATCTCCCACCCTCCTCCCCATGACCTTTGAGTCAGTTCTGTAACATGCCTTCCTCTGCTCCAGCTGCTCAAGGAGATGATTCCCATGCTGCCTCCTCTTCCTCCTCCTCCCTCTCATTGTCACCTCGAGGTTTTTAAGCTCAGAGTGGAGGATTTCCAGGGTTTGAGCTGGCTGGTGGTGGCAGGTGGAGCTGGTGGCCTTGGTGCCCAGTGCCAGTGCCCAGAGGGGTTCAGTGTGATTTGAGGGCTGTTGGATCTGCCTTGAGAGATGATTCAACCCCAAATTTTACTTTGTTTCACGAAGCAGTGGCAGTTGATGTGTGGCAAGAAGAAACTTGGGGCCTGGTTCTCTTAAACTGAAATGCATTTTCATGTATAAAATTGGCAGCTGTCCCCACTTTGGGTGACTTTGGCCCTTGGGTCCCTTAGTGGTGCCTTTGCCTTGGAGAACTTTTTGCATTCTAAATGATAAATGCAACTCGAGGCCTTGAGTGACCTTAATTTCTCCCAACTGGATGTTTTGTGCCCAATGTGACAGTCTCAGAGTTAAAATTAATACAAATTTTGTAAATCAGGAGAGTGACCTTTTGGTGAACTGGAAAGAAATGTCAAATTTCTGTTTCCCCCCTCCCCTTGTAATCAGCAGTCTGTAATGAATGAATTATTCCTAACTTCAAGATTGTATCTCAAAAGGGCACTCAAATGGCTGAAATCCCACAAGAAGGAGTGACCTTTTTGTTGCCTCTGATGAAAATTCCAAATTTCCCCTGAATTTAGCAGTGTCTGATGGACTGCACGGGATGTTCCTGTGGCTTGGTGGGAGCAGCTCCCCATTTATTGCATTAATACATTTAGAGTAGCCCTGGATGATCCCCCAGAGCACCTGCAGTGTCTCTGAGGAGCGTCCAAGGTGTAGTTAAGATGCAGTGCCAAGACTTCTCCTCGGGTACAAAGCAGCTCTGAAATCAGTGATTCCCCTCCTGCTCCAGCAGGAGTTGATTATTGGCCATCCCCTGGGTTGTATTTTCCTGGGCTGCTCCAGGTCATGCTGTAGGATTTGGTGGTGCTGGGAATGTGCAGGAAGGTCCACAGGACTTTTGAGGTCTACATGGAGCAACAAATCTGTGACCCCACGAGACAACACCAATGATTGAGGATCTGGTTTTGCTCAGAAGCTGCTGGAGACAGTTCTGTGTTTGGGAAAGGTGTTTATCCAAATCCAACATGTGCCAACAGACCTTGGGGTTGGTCTGCCTTGGGTGCTTCTTTCTACAAGGGGTTTTTTCATGGCATCATAGAATGATTCTACATCCAGCTCTGGGATCCTCAGCATGAGGTGTGGACCTGTTGGAATGAGTCCAGAGCAGACCATGGAGATGCTCCAGGGCTGGAGCCCCTCTGCTCTGGAGCCAGGCTGGGAGAGCTGGGGGGGGCTCACCTGGAGAAGAGAAGGGTCTGGGGAGACCTGAGAGCCCTTTCCAGTGCCTGAAGGGGCTCCAGGAGAGCTGGAGAGGGACTTGGAATAAAGGGATGGAGGGACAGGACACAGGGAATGGCTTCCCACTGCCAGAGGGATGGGATATTGAGAAGGAGTTCCTGGCTGTGAGGGTGGGCAGGCCCTGGCACAGGTTGGGCAGAGAAGCTGTGGCTGCCCCATCCCTGGAAGTGTCCAAGGCCATGTTGGATGGGGCTTAAGGTCCCTTCCAACCCAAACCAGCCTGGGATTCCATGGTGAGCAGACAAGGAATGACATGCTGGGCCTGCACAGCTTTTTCCACCATCCTCTCCCCTGAAGGAGCTCAGTCCTTTAGACACAGAAACAAGTGTTGTAATGGAAAATGTCTGGGTTTAAATGACAGAGAGAAGTTCCATGAAACTCCAGGAGTTGGGAAACTCTGGGCCCTGGGGTGGGAGGAGCTGCCAGCTCTGCTGGCACCGTGCCCATTGTATTGCCGAACCCAGGGCCACCAAACCCCGCCAGGGCCACCAATCCCCTCCAGGGCCACCAATCCCCTCCAGGGCCACCAATCCCCGCCAGGGCCACCAATCCCCTCCAGGGCCACCAATCCCCAACAGGGCCACCAATCCCCTCCAGGGCCACCAATCCCCGCCAGGGCCACCAATCCCCGCCAGGGCCACCAATCCCCAACAGGGCCACCAATCCCCTCCAGGGCCACCAATCCCCGCCAGGGCCACCAATCCCCAACAGGGCCACCAATCCCCTCCAGGGCCACCAATCCCTGCCAGGGGCACCAAACCCTGCTGGGGCCACCAAACCCCGCCAGGGCCACCAATCCCTGCCAGGGCCACCAAACCCCACCAGGGCCACCAAGCCCCAACAGGGCCACCAATCCCCGCCAGGGCCACCAATCCCCTCCAGGGCCACCAATCCCCAACAGGGCCACCAATCCCCAACAGGGCCACCAATCCCCTCCAGGGCCACCAATCCCAGACAGGGGCACCAAACCCTGCTGGGGCCACCAAACCCCTCCAGGGCCACCAAACCCTGCCAGGGCCACCAATCCCCTCCAGGGCCACCAATCCCCGCCAGGGCCACCAATCCCCTCCAGGGCCACCAATCCCCGCCAGGGCCACCAATCCCCTCCAGGGCCACCAATCCCCGCCAGGGCCACCAATCCCCTCCAGGGCCACCAATCCCCAACAGGGCCACCAATCCCCAACAGGGCCACCAATCCCCGCCAGGGCCACCAATCTCCGCCAGGGCCACCAATCCCAGACAGGGGCACCAAACCCTGCTGGGGCCACCAAACCCCTCCAGGGCCACCAAACCCTGCCAGGGCCACCAAACTCTGCTGAGGCCACCAAACCTTGCTGGGGCCACCAAACTCTGCTGAGGCCACCAAACCTTGCTGGGGCCACCAAACCCCACCAGGGCCACCAATGCCCCCTGGGGCCACCAAACCCTGCACCCCGCCAGGGCCACCAAGCTCCGTCAGGGCCACCAAACCCCTCCAGGGCCACCAATCCCCTCTAGGGCCACCAAACCCTGCCAGGGTCACCAAACTGTGCCAGGGCCAGCAAACCCCACTGGGGCTGGCCCCAGGCAGCGCTTGGGGCCTCCCTGCCTGGGACAGTCATGGTTGGGCATCACTGAACCTTGAGGAGAAGGGCTCCAGATTTCTTTGGGGAGAAGCCAACTCTGGAGTGCACTGGAGAGCTCCTTCCTTACGCTGCTGGCACAGACACAGGTTCCTAAAAGCAAATGAGGCAACACATCCATCTATAAACCTCTCACTTGCATCCCTTTCACAGATGAAACCAGGCTGAGATCACTTTGACTTTCCGTTTTCTGGTTCTCCTCCACTCTACAGCAGAGCATTGGAGGCAGTGATGTGAAAGCAACGTTTACACTTGTACCCAGTTTTCCTTTTAATTTTATTAAGTCATGAAAATATTTCTAGGAGAAATAGTCTTTGAAATGGATTTTGCAAACTGTACAACCAACAGCTTTAAAATAGTAAATATCAAGTGTCACATTCTTTGGCACCATTTCTGAATTGCCCAAATCACAGAATCCCAGAAAATGCTGGGTTGGGAGGCACCCACAAGGATCATGGAGTCCAACCCTCAGCCCTGCACAGGCCCATCCCCAAGAGTCACACCCTGTGCCCCAGAGCATCATCCAAACCCTCCTGGAGCTCTGGCAGCCTTGGGGCCGTGCCCACTGCCCTGGGGAGCCTGGTCAGTGCCCACCACCCTCTGGGGGAAGAGCCTTTCCCTGAGATCCAACCTGACCCTGCCCTGGCACAGCTCCAGCCATTCCCTGGGTGCTGTCCCTGCCCTGGCACAGCTCCAGCCATTCCCTGGGTGCTGTCCCTGCCCTGGCACAGCTCCAGCCATTCCCTGGGTGCTGTCCCTGCCCTGGCACAGCTCCAGCCATTCCCTGGGTGCTGTCCCTGCCCTGGCACAGCTCCAGCCATTCCCTGGGTGCTGTCCCTGGTCCCCACAGAGCAGAGCTCAGTGCCTGCCCCTCCTCTGCCCCTCCCCAGGAAGTTGTCCCTGCACTGAGGTCTCCCCTCAGTCTCCTCTTCTCCAGCTGAACACACCAAGTGCCCTCAGTGCCCTCACTCGCTGCCTCTCCAGGCCCTTCCCCATCTCCATGTCCCTCCTTTGGACACTCTCCAATGGCTCCATCTCTTCCTTCCATTGTGTCCCCCCAAACTGCCCCCCATTGCTGGTGAGGCCACCCCAGAGCAGAGCAGGGTGGGACAATCCCCTCCCTGGCCTGGCCATGCTGGGCCTGATGCCCCCAGGACAGGGATGTCCCTCCTGGCTCCAGGGCACTGCTGGCTGGTGGCCAGCTGGCCATGACCAGGACCCTGAGGGCCCTTTCCCAGCACTGCTTTCCAGCCTCTCATTCCCAGTCTGTCCCTACAGTGCTGGGCAATGGGTTAGAACCTGGTGGCCCATCAGCCTGTCCAGCTCCTCTCTCAGGTAGTGGAGCCACGAGCTGTTCAGCAGAATGTTCTGCTCTGTTCAGTGCTGTCACACTGGGTCTTGAAAAATAACAGTGAAAACCAAAAAGAGCAGAAAGTTTCACGTCCTCAAGTTTATGTAGGTCATTTAAAATTTGCAAAAAATTTAAAAATTGTACATTTTTTGAGCCTCCTCAAGTTGCTGCTGTGTAGCAGCACACTCAGGGCTGGGCTGCTCCATGCCTTGGCTGGTGCCTCTGGCAGCCTGCCAGCTTGGAATAGTGTCTCCAGGCTGAACATTGGGTTCAGAAACATTGCTCAGCTCACCTCCTCACACGTCCCAAGGGTTTGGTGACAGGCAAACGTGCCACAAAACTTTTGGGTTGTGCTTTTGGAGTATGTGCCCCTCTTACAGGGCCAAACCCCAAACTCTGAACCCCCTGTGTCTGTGCAGCCAGTGAGAGAGCTGTGTGTGCCTCGGGAGGAGTGGCAAAAGCAGAGAGAGCTGTGGCCATTTCTGGGACTGAGGGTGACTTTGGCAGTCACAGGTGGCACTGCCAGTGGAGCAGCACCCGGTGCCCAGCTGTGCCCTCACCCTGCAGCCTCCTCACCTGCTGCAAATCCTGTCAGTGCTTCCAGTGATACCCCCAGGCTCAGGTTTGGGTGTTGGGCAGGATTTGTCAGCTGTGTGCAGAGAAGTGGGTTTTGCTGGCTCTGCTTCATGATCTGGCTGTGCAGGAGTGATGGCACTCAGTGATCTTGGAGGTCTTTTCCAACCTTAATCACCCTGTGATTCTGTGATTCTGATTCCATGCCTTGTCCAAGTTGCCTCCCAATAGCTCCTTCCCTCTTTGTTTTTTGGGTGCCATGTGTGGCACTTTGGTGGGTGTGTTTGAAGTGCCTTTGGTGGGAGTGCTTCGAGTGTCTTCCACCCTGCCTGGTTTTGGGAGCCTGGTGTTATGTTTTGTGTTTATAAAGTAGTAAAAAAGCAGCAACTGGATAAATTCATTGAAGAAATTTCTGCCAAGAGCAGCCAAGCATGGAGATGACACCTCTAGACTGTGAGGCCCCTGAGCTGCAGCTCACTGGAGGGTGGGAGATTGTCCTGGAGATGTCAATTTAGGCTTTTCCTGCTTTCACACACTTTTCTAACCCAGCCACAGCCAAGGACAGGGTAGGGGCTCCTGTAGGTCCATGGTCTGAGCCTGCTCAGCTCTCCTCACTTACCCACTCTTACAGAGGGGTGGACCAGCTGCTGTTCCTGTTTCCCAGGGCTGGATCCTGCATGAAGCTGAGTAAGGAAGAGGACACAGGAGCCAGAGCGTTTCACCCTCGCTGTGTGAGGACTGGCAGGTCTGGAGCAAGGCCAGGAGTGCTGGCATCCTGCTGGCACCCTGGGCCAGGCTGTCCACCTGGGCTGTGTAACACAGTCATGATGCTCCTCTTTCTGAGAAAGGCTCTTTTCTTCCAAGAAATGCTGGAACAACCAGAGAGGTGTTTTCCATTCAGGTGTGCTGGGCTGTGCAGCATCTCATGCTTCCACTTGCTCTGCCTACAGCCCTTGGAGGACACTGCTGGAACCAGGGAGGAGCTCAGGTCTCCATCTGTACCCAGGAGAGTGTAAGGGTGGGGTTGGTGTGTCCACAACCTCAGCTGGACCAGCAGCTTTCACTGTGGGACAGGATGTGTCCAGTCACCTCAGTCCTGAGAGTGAGGGTGGCTGTGGATGCAATCACAGCATCACAGCCTGCTTTGGGCTGGAAGAGACCTCAGAGCTCACCCCATCCCACCCCCTGCCATGGGCAGGGACACCTCCCACCAGCCCAGGTGGCTCCAAGCCCCATCCAGCCTGGCTTTGGACACTTCCAGGGATGGGGAGTTCACAACCCTCTCTGGGCAACCTGGGCCTCACCACTCACAGGGGAGAATTTCTTCCTAAATTCATTCCTTCAGTCCATGTACCAAACTCTTTGCTGTTGTCCAGCTGCAAGGTTTTATCTTCTGGGGAGTGTGGATGTGGTGTAGGGCTGAGCTGTGCTCAGGAGGCTGAGGAGGTGGGTGCTGTGCAGGAGTGGAGCTTGGAGCAGAGGTGTGGCCTCTGTACCTATTCGGGATGTAGCCTGGCACCCCTTCCCTTCCCTTCCCTTCCCTTCCCTTCCCTTCCCTTCCCTTCCCTTCCCTTCCCTTCCCTTCCCTTCCCTTCCCTTCCCTTCCCTTCCCTTCCCTTCCCTTCCCTTCCCTTCCCTTCCCTTCCCTTCCCTTCCCTTCCCTTCCCTTCCCTTCCCTTCCCTTCCCTTCCCTTCCCTTCCCTTCCCTTCCCTTCCCTTCCCTTCCCTTCCCTTCCCTTCCCTTCCCTTCCCTTCCCTTCCCTTCCCTTCCCTTCCCTTCCCTTCCCTTCCCTTCCCTCCTTGTATGACAAGGAGCTCCTGCTCAGAGCTGTTCTAACACAGCCTCCAGTTTTCAAGGAGGCTGAGAACTTTGGCTGCCTGAGGGCCCTTTCTGTTGGCCCCACAGCTCCCCTGTGTGCCCCGGCAAGGGGTGTCTGAGCAGTCACAGGGTCACTGGCAGGAGGGCAAGGACCACCCCTGTCCAGCAGTCTGGAGTCCTGATGGCTGCAGGGTCATGGGAGAACGTCAGAGAGGCAATAAAGGCTAAAGACCTTTGAACCAAAGTGTGGCATTCTGAGAACACCTTCTGCTGAAACAGTTTGGGTTGGGTTTTGTAGGCAACTTCATAGTAGTTTCCATCACTTTTCACCTGTTGGAATGAGCAGTGGCTGGAGTGGACAGTGTAGTGTCACTGTGGGACTCCTGGGCCACTGGATGGAGGAGTTTCTCATCTGGTGTTCAGAAGCTTTAAAGACAGGAACTTTGGAGTGCTGGAAGTTGGACTTGATGGTCTTAGAGGTCTTTTCCAACCTTAATGATTCTATTCTATGCTTTTAAGTTAAATACATAAAAACACAGCATGGAGTATCTGACTCTGGAAATAAGTACATGGGCAAGATGCTGAGGAGGGCAGGGCTGTGTGCCTTGGGTAGTTGCCCTTTCCATCAGCTTCTTTTGGTTGATATGTTGTACAGTTCATTAAACACTGGATTAATGCTCATTCAGACTGACATTAGTCAGTGCCACCCAGAGTTACAGCCCCTCAAAGCTGTGGGTGGTCTCAGGCAGTGGGAGCTGCTCATGGTCTTCAGCAGCATTTCCCATTTAACTCAGACCTGTGCAAGATGGCCAAGGAAAAATAACTCTTGTCTCCAGCAGACACAAGTGGGTTGAGATTTATGTGTTGTGTCCAGATTTGATGTTTCCTACACGTTGCTGGAGGAAGACAGAAGTTGCATTGGCTTTGCAAGGACACAGATTAGAGCCTGAAGAGCAGAAGTTGGGATTATGCCAGACCCATGTGTGTTGGGCAGCACTGATGCCTGGCACGTGCTTGGGTGCTCGCCCACCTCTGCCAGTCCTGTGCCTGCTGTTGCTGGCAGAGAACTGTCACTGCTGCCCACAAAAGCTCCAAGTTGGGTTGTGTGGCTGGGCAGGAACTGAGGAATCCTCCAGCTGCCTGCAGAGCAAATCCACTTGATTGATTACCAGAAGTGTCACTTCTGTCCCAAGAGGTTGCTCTGTCAGGGGGTGATGTTGGGGCTGGACTGTTTGAAGATCAGCCCTTGATGGAGAGCCAGAGAATGTGAGCTGGGTGGGTTGGGGGATCCAGGGGGGTCTGCACCCTTTGCTTGATGGGTAAGAAGGAGGGCCCAGAGCAGGCTTTGGGTCTTGGACATTGAAGCATTTTTGCCAAGTGCAGCTGTGATGTTTGGTAGGAGCAGGAAGCTGTGGCAGCTTTTGGATGTGCCACTTGCTGAGTCTGTGGTTCTGCTCACAGCTGCACTGTGGGAACACTGCAGGAAACCTTCAGTGTTTCCAGAGAGCAAACTCTCAACAGATCCCCAGCAGCAGTCCCTGGTTGTGTTGTAGTTGCCTGAGTGTGAGTCTGTATGAACACTTTGGAGAGTGTTCCCCATCTCAGAGTTCCCCACCTGGATCCCTCCATCCTGGAACACCCTTCTTAGCTTTGGAAAGAATCAAGTGACCCTGTTTTCATTTACTAATAATTGCAGCAGCAGTCAGTGGTTTGGAGAGCCCTTAATATTGTTCCTTTCACTGGCCAGGCTGTGTCTCTTGGCTGTTTGATGTTTTGACTACCCAGGAGAGGCCCTGGATGATCCTTGGCACTCAGATAACCTCTCCAAAACAAAGGAATGATTTTGTGAATAAAATGTCAGACTGAAATTCAAGAGATAAGTGTCTGGTTCTCACAAACCCGTTTCTGGGTGAGTTATATGGTCTGTCTTAGATTTTCCAGCACAAGAAATGAAGAGAAATGACTCCATTGGCTCACACTGAAATTGTCAGTATTAACTGGTGTTTGGGAGACAACTGGATGTTTATGATATTTTGGTTGGTGTTTCTCACAGCTTTGAATGGTTAGAGCGATTGAGGGAGATTTTCTTGAGCCTCTGGAGCCCTCTTGCCATAGAGGAGATCTTCATTTGCCTTGTCCTCTTCAGAGGTAGAAAGGCATTTCCATCTGACAGCTTCAAGGTGGCTTTGTCCTGGTAGACCTGAGCAAATTTCTGGGTGCTGTAGGTCAGCAACCAGTGGAGCATCAGCCAGCAAACCCAACAGAGGTGCAGGGGATTTTGGTGTACAGGCAGATCAGTTGCTGTGTCATCATAAAGGTGGTTATTTCCAGGTCAGAGCTGAGGTACCCACAGTAAATTCTGAACACCTCGAGTACATTGTGCTCAGTGTGATAAAGTCCTTCCTTGCTGCCAGGCCCAGAGAGTGCTGGTGAACGGAGCTGCATCCAGCTGGTCACCAGTGGTGTCCCCAGGGGTCTGTGTTGGGTCCAGTCCTGTTTAACATCTTTATTGATTATTTAGATGAGGGGATTGAGTCCATCATCAGCAAATTTGCTGATGACACCAAGCTGGGAGGGAGTGTCAACCTGCTGGAGGGCAGGAGGGCTCTGCAGAGGGATCTGGAGAGACTGGAGGGATGGGCTGATTCCAATGGGATGAAGTTCAACAAGGCCAAGTGCAGGTCCTGCCCTTTGGCCACCCCAAGCCCTGCAGCGCTCCAGGCTGGGCACAGAGTGGCTGGAGAGCAGCCAGGCAGAGGGACCTGGGGGGACTGAGGGACAGGAAGCTCAACAGGAGCCACCAGTGTGCCCAGGTGGCCAAGAAGGCCAATGGGATCCTGGCCTGGATCCAAACTAGCGTGGCCAGCAGGCCCAGGGCAGTGACCCTTCCCCTGGACTCTGCCTTGGGGAGGCCACACCTTGAGTGTTGTGTTCAGTTCTGGGCCCCTCAGTTCAGAAAGGATATTGAGGTGCTGGAGCGGGGCCAGAGAAGAGCAACGAGGCTGGAGAAGGGACTGGAGCACAAGTGCTGTGGGGAGAGGCTGAGGGAGCTGGGGGTGTTCAGCCTGGAGAAGAGGAGGCTCAGAGGTGACCTCAGCACTGTCTGGAACTGCCTGAAGGGAAGTTCTGGCCAGGTGGGGGTTGGTCTCTTCTCCCAGGCACTCAGCAATAGGACAAGGGGGCACGATGGGCTCAAGCTCTGCCAGGGGAAATTGGAGATCAGAAAGAAATTCTTTGCAGAGAGAGTGCTCAGGGATTGGAATGGGCTGCCCAGAGAGGGGGTGGATTCCCCATCCCTGGAGGTTTTTCAGCTGAGCTTGGCCGTGGCACTGAGTGCCATGATCTGGTAAAGGGACTGGAGTTGGACCAAGGGTTGAACTCGATGATCTTGGAGGTCTTTTCCAACCCAATCCATTCAATGATTCTATGATTTTTCAGGGGGGTTGAATTGCCTTCCAAACCAGCAATAAATAATAATAACAATAATAATAATAAAAAGTTGCTTGTATTTTCTGTTCTGACCCCTGACAAAGCCTTTGGAAGAGTCCAGTGTTCTTCCCCAGAGGTCTCCATGGCTACTCCCCATGCTGGGTTGAGCAGCCCTGGCTCATGCAGCACAAACACACTGGGCTTTTCCTCTGGGCTCTAATGAATAGCAAACTGCTGTGGATTCATTAGGAGAAGCAACTTGCAGAGGTCAAGTGCTTGATTTCTGGAGCTGCCATCTAGGGCAGTCAGCAAAACCAAATTGGGCAGCCAAGGAGGAAAAGGGGGTTTGTAAGACAGAAAGTGGGAAGAAAATAATTGCTACCTCCTTCCTTTGTTCCTGTCCTTGGGTTTTGCAGCTGTAAGTCAGGATCTCTAGGTCCAAACTGGGCAGATTTTTGTTAGATGTGACCAGATTTGCTGGAGAACGAGCTTTGTTTCTGACAGGAACCCATCTGACTAATTGAACAAAAATAAACAGACTCTTGGGCTGCAGTGACCCAGCTCAGGGTGGAGAAAAAGGGGCCTGACTTCAGGGTCTGAGCAGCATCACTGTGAGGCCAGACAATGCTCTGTGAACCTTCTGTGGGCTTGGGAAGGCTCCTCATCATCCAGGCCCCACCTCCTGCAGCAGCTCCAGAGTCACAGAATCATAGAATGAGTTGGGTTGGAAGAGACCTCTGAGATCATCAAGTCCAACCCTTGATCCAACCCTACTGTGATCACCAGCCCAGGGCACTCTGTGCCCTGGGCTGGTGATCACAGTGGGGTTGGATCAAGACATGGTGGATTCTCACTCAGTGCCACATCCATAGAATCACAGAATCATAGAATGGATTGGGTTGGGAAAGACCTCCCAGATCATCAAGTCCAACCCTTGGTCCAACTCCAGTCCCTTTACCAGATCATGGCACTCAGTGCCACGGCCAAGCTCAGCTGAAAAACCTCCAGGGATGGGGAATCCACCCCCTCTCTGGGCAGCCCATTCCAATCCCTGAGCACTCTCTCTGCAAAGAATTTCTTCCTGATATCCAACCTAAACCTCCCCTGGCAGAGCTTGAGCTGTGCCCTCTTGTTCTCCTGCTGGTTGCCTGGGAGAAGAGACCAACCCCCACCTGGCTGGAACTTCCCTTCAGGGAGTTGTGGAGAGTGATGTCAGACCCACAGGGTTTGTTTAGCCCAGAGCTTCTCTTTGGAGGGAGTTCTGCTTTCAGGGCAAGGGGAATGGTGTTGGGCTCTGCCAGTTTTGGATGTCCATGGTCTGCAAGGAGGGATGGGCACAGTGCAGGGACCTGCTGGAGCACAGTTGGGTGGTGAATGTGCTTCTTTCTTTCACATCTTGGTTGGGTTTGTTGTGCATGAAACGGAACCAGCACAAACTGACAATGTCACTGGTGGTGTCACCTCCTGGTCTTCTGCTGCTCCATGGCCTCACAGGGAGAGCCTTTGGGGCTCCACACAACAAGTGAGTGGCTCCCAGCCCTTTTCCCAGGAGAATGTCCTTCTGCTACACGTTGCTTTGGGCTTGGGTTTTTTTCCTCATTGCACAATCTTCTGTTTGGCTGCTTAAAAATGCATCTTGTTTCAGTGAGTGCAGCACCCCATCGATCCAGATGGCATTGTATTAGTGACCTGTCCTCTTTAATTATGTGCAGCTAATTTTTAATTTTATGTTCTCTGCAAACATGACTGGGAATGATTTTCTGGCTGCTTGTAAATTGGTGATAGATATTGAATCCTTTCAGGGACTGCTTTCTCCTGGAAGAAATGAGGATTCTCTCATTACAGTTCGTTTTCAAAATTTATCAGATGGCTGTTCTTTAATCCACTTAGTGTGTGTTTACATTGATTTCTGGGTTAGGGCTGGTTTTTTCTTTTAATTTATTTTTTTGACTTAACATCTTGTGCAGTAGTAAGCCCTGCAAAATTCTCAATCTCTTATTCTAAAATAGTTATCTTTGTCAACCAAACCCATAAATCTTATTGGGAATAACACAAAGTCTGTTTGACAGGACTGGTTTTCTTCCTTCTTTCCCCTATGAAGATGCACAGGCTGAATTTCTTGCTAAGCTGCTTCTCTCCAGGTTGCCACAGGATGTTCCTACCTGCAAAACAATTAATTAATTAATCCTTTCCCCACGTTTGTGTGTGTGAGGTGTGTGTTGGACCTGCTGTGGGCATGGCAGTGTCTCTCTTTGTCTGGCACCATCACACAGGGACTGCCACTTCTTCACAATTGTATTTTTTCCACCTTTTTTGTTGAGGAGGACAATGCTCTGTGGTGTTTACAGAGGGTTAAGCTGTGAGGTGTTTGGAAACTCTGTTAAAAGTCTCTCTTATATTTCTTGGTGACCTGACCATGTATTTGCTGTGCCAGCACATGGTAGGGACATCCATCCAAACCCCAGTCCCTGTTTAGGACTCTCCAAGGAGGCTGAGGAGGAGGACCTGGACCGAGGAATTGTTTAAGGACCATGGAGGGGTGGATGTTCCACCACCTGCTCATGGTCAGGGCTCTGTTTGCACAGATGGATCAGCCCCAGCTGTTCCATGGCCATGAACTGTCTGGACATGGGGATGTCATGGCTGTCCCTGAGGCTCGTGGCATTTGGGACAGTCAGAGCACTCAAGAGCTCTTGATTGGATTGGGCTGAGAGTGGGATGGGAAGTTTAAGGTATCTTCATGGCTCCTGCCCAGATCCATGTCTTAGATCCCTCTGTTTGCAACTCCTCCCAGCACTGCTGTGCCACCCAGAGGGGATGGTGTGCGTGGGGGCCAGCTCTGTGCCACCCCCTGGGGTGCTCCATTACGGGGTTTCAGTGCCAGGAGTGAGGTGCCACCTGGCAGCACTCAGGACTTGAGTGACTGCACAGTCATGGGATGGCCCTCCAGGATGAAGTTCCCCCTTCAGTGCTGCTGTTTGGGATTTAGGTGCTTCTCTGGGTGGCCCTTGAAGTGTTTCCTTGGGGAGAAGAGCATGGTTGGTGCTGGTGGGTGATGTGTGACCCACACAGGCAGAGTCCCACGCCCCTGCCGTGTGCCAGGCTCTTGGGTGGTTGGATCAGCACGTTGCCCACAGAAGGTTTGTTAGACAAGAGCTGCCTGTGCCTCAGAGCACGAGTGGAAAGCTCAGGAGCCTTTTCCAAAGGCCATTGTAGTCAAAGGTAAGACTTGATAAGCTGAAAAGGCTCAAGATGAGATTTAGAGGGGAGTAAGAACCTCTGAGTGTGTCTGTCAGAGTTTGGGGGTCAGGCAGAGCTGCAGGTGAAGAAGAGGAGGGATGGGCAGTGGGGATGCCATGGGTGTGTTTGGGAGGAAGGTGAGGAACAGGAGAGTGCAGGAACCATAGCCCAGCAGGCTCCATTTCAACATGTTTGGTGTTTCTCTGGTGGTGCTTTTGGGCAGGTCCTGTCTGTGTTACTGCCCTTGGCAAATACCCAGCTGTGGAGGGCATGGAGGGCCTGTGTGTGCCAAGGGGAGGTGGCAGAGTTGATGTGCTGGAGCAGGGGTGGGCCCTGCAGGGTGTGGGACCTCACAGGTCTGTGGGGAGCAGCTGCCCCAGCCCAGTGCCAGGAGCCAGCCCTGGCTTTAGGTCAGCCCCTCAGGCACCAGGGAGCTTGGCAGCAGGTGCCAGGCTGAGGCACAAGCCCAGTGTGTGTAAATTCTGGGAATAAGCATTTATTTTTTGTGCATTGGGCTGAAATCTTGCATTGCCTTTATGGGTAGGGTGAAGCCTGGTGGTGGCTCAGTCCCTTCAAAGTCACCCCCAGGGCTGTGGATCTGGAGCCTCCTGCTAGAAAGAGTGATGGTAAGAGTGTCAGAAACTTGAAACAGCTTCCTTTGGATGCTGAAGGGCTCTGTGGTTATTAGAGCTCGGGGATAAGAGAGAACCCTCTGTAGTTCAGGGAAGAAGCCAGGCCCCAGCTGTAGTGAACCTTTCAGAGGTTCTGTGGCTCTCTGTGCCTTCCAGCACAGCCACAGGTGGGGCATCAGCTCTGCTGCTGCTGCTGCTGCTGCTCCTTGTCCCCTCGTCCCTCTGGGTCAGGGGCAAAGTCTTGGGAGGTGGGTTCTGGTGAGGCTTTAGAGGAGACATAATTGCCTTGTGGGCTGGAGAGACAGAAGAGCAGGGGGGAGTTTGAAGGCAAAAGCAGTGATTAGTGGGAGAGGAGGCCCTGGAGGCATCCAGAGTGGGCAACACAAAATCCTGATTGGGCAGAACTTTGGTTCCCAGTGACCAGCAGAGCAAGAGCAGATCCGTGTGGAGCAGCACAGTCTGTGGGGGAGTTCCTGTTGTGCTCCTTGGAATGTTGCCAGAGATGGGCTGGATGATGAGGAACTTGGAGAAGGCTTTAAAACCAGGCTTTGAGTGTTTTGTCAATGAATCAGAGGGAGAAATGCTGAAGAATTTAAGAAAAGGAGAGTTGCAACATTGGCATGGCGTGGTATGACGCAGGAGAGGGACGGTGGCCCCTCGTGGGAGCTGCTCAGGAGGTGCTGATGCCTGGGGGGATTCCCAAATCTGTGCCTGACATCAGTGCTAAAGGAGCCTGGGAATGAGCTGAGCTTGCCCATCTCCTCCTGGTGGGATGGAGATGGTGCAGATGCTCATCCTGGTGCTCTTACCCGAGTCATGAACAACACTTTGCCCTATTCAATTTTTTGCTTTACTAAAATGAATATCATGGACTTCTTAATAGTCATAGGAGCATAAAAATCTCAGTGTATCACAATTCATCATGCTTTAAAAATTGAATTTCTGTTGAATTATGCCCAGCCACTGCAGTGCTGGGGAAAAGCTCTTATTATTCAGAGCTATAAATACAGTGATGTCGAGATTTAACTGGTGCCTGAAGGCTTTATATGCTGTGCTTTGGTATTGACAGAGCAAACACTCCCATGGATCTCTCTGAGTTTATGGAGCTGCTGGAAGCAGCTATCCAGGAATGCTCCTCTCCACTCCTGAGCTGCCTGTGAGGAGGCAGGAGGGCTGTGGTCACTTCAGCCCTTCAGGACTGAGATAAATGACCACCAAAGAAAGGGAAATTTAAAAACAAAGAGATAAAATCCCGGTGGGGTGGGTGAGGAAAACTCTTGGTACCAGCTTGGGCAGCTGCTGGAGGACACACTTGAGGACCAGCACCAGCATCAGGGAGTGCCTGGGGCTGGGAGGGGGGAGAGCAGGTCCCATGGACTGAAGGACAAGGAGGAAGAGTTGGAGAATGAGGTGAATGCCCAGAAACTGCCCAAATGATCTGGGTCTTCATCTCCATCAGCACAGAGGATGGACATCAATTAAAGATTCCTCCCTGTAGGAAGGTTCTCACCTGCTCTGCTTGGTGGGCACCAAGGAACACTTTGGTGTTGAAATGTTTGATGTCCCTCCTTGTCCCAGCAGGACATTCAAATGTCCCCATCATGTGAGGACAGACCTGGCTGGGCAGAAATCTGCTCAGGTTTATGTTTTGCTTTTTCAGCATCTATTTTGGGCCTGAAACACAGAAAAGTCCCAGAATTTGCTTCTCAGCTGAGGCTGAATTTGAGGCCTTCACGTGGATTTTACTGTAACACAAAAGAAAAGGCACTTAATCTATTACAGGAAATAATTAACATATGGAAACAATTCTTAAAAGCAGGATTGGGTAAATTTGGCCTCTAGGGACAAGGTGGGAGAGACTCTGATTGGATTTGGAAGGAATTTTTATTTTTTTTTTGTGGTTATAATTAGAAATTTGCACATAGCAGAAGTCTTGCTGTTGGATGTTGGTTATCATGGCCTGTAGGTTGCTTGGAGTTTTGTTTGGTTTATGAACTCTTTTCTTAATATAGCAATTGGGCCTTGCAGAAGTTTGGCAGTGACATGTTTTAACTTTTGCCTTAGTTTGGACATTCAATATTTTTCTTACAAAATAACTCTGATGCATTTTTATTTTTAAGAGCAAAAATTAATAATCTCTTGGGGACTGAAATTCTGTATTTGAGAAATTGCAAAGCCTCCATTTTGGGCTTTGTTCCACTGAAAGCAAGAAACAAAACTGGTGATTTCATGGTGGGTGTATTTTCTACTGCATTTCCAACCTGTAGGCATAAGGAGCTATGGAGAAAATGTTTTAAAGATGAGATACCTCCATGCAGGGCTGGAGGATCCTCCTCTGCTCTGGGGACAGGCTGGGAGAGCTGGGGGGGTCACCTGGAGAAGAGAAGGCTCCAGGGAGACCTGAGAGTCCCTTCCAGTGCCTAAAGGGGCTCCAGGAGAGCTGGAGAGGGACTTGGGACAAGGGATAGAGGGACAGGACACAGGGAATGGCTTCCCACTGGCAGAGGGCAGGGATAGATGGGATATTGGGAAGGAATTCCTGGCTGTGAGGGTGGGCAGGCCCTGGCACAGGTTGCCCAGAGAAGCTGTGGCTGCCCCATCCCTGGAAGTGTCCCAGGCCAGGTTGGACAGGGCTTGGAGCACCCTGGGCTGGTGGGAGGTGTCCCTGCCCATGGCAGGGGGTGGAATAAGATGATCTTTAAGGTCCCTCCCAGCCCCAAAGCAGTCTGGGATTCTGTGATTCTATGACTGTTTTGCCCTTCAGGAGGTCAGAACGTGGGCCTGGGTGTTCAGTGCTGGTTGATGTGCTGAGCCCCTGCAAGGGAAGGGCCTCAGTCCATGTGTTTGCCTTGGAGTTATTTGGAAATCTCACTGAGTGTTCTGGGGGGCTCCTGCCAGCCCAGCACCCTCAGGCCAGGGCTCGGGGCTCCTCTCCATCCTGGGCTGAGGTCTTGGGCTCACCCTGTGCACAGGTCAGGGTTGTTGAGATGTGTCTGGAGAAGGACAGGGGCAGTGTCAATGTCTGGGCAGGAATTCCTGCCTTCACTTTTTCAGGAAGATTGGATTTGTGCATGGAAATGATGTCTACAGAAACCATTCCTGTGCAGGAGGTTCTTTCCTGGTGAATTGAACCTGTTGGGTGGTGACTCCTGAAGCAGAGCAAGGGGGCTGGGCCACTGTAGCCTTAATTTAATGAGATGCTGCTCAACCAATGGGATCCTGGCCTGGATCCAAACTAGCATGGCCAGCAGGACCAGGGCAGTGACCCTTCCCCTGGACTCTGCCTTGGGGAGGCCACACCTTGAGTGTTGTGTTCAGTTCTGGGCCCCTCAGTTGAGGCAAGAGATTGAGGGGCTGGAGCGGGGCCAGAGACAGAGAATCCACCTCCAGGGACAGAGAATCCACCATGTCTTGATCCAACCCCACTGTGATCACCAGCCCTGGGCACTCTGTGCCCAGGGCTGGTGATCACAGTGGGGTTGGATCAAGAGTTGGATTTGCTGATCTCAGAGGTCTCTTCCAACCCAACTGAGAAGAGCAACGAGGCTGGAGAAGGGACTGGAGCACAAGTGCTGTGGGGAGAGGCTGAGGGAGCTGGGGCTGTTCAGCCTGGAGAAGAGGAGGCTCAGAGGTGACCTCAGCACTGTCTGGAACTGCCTGAAGGGAAGTTCTGGCCAGGTGGGGGTTGGTCTCTTCTCCCAGGCACTCAGCAATAGGACAAGGGGGCACGATGGGCTCAAGCTCTGCCAGGGGAAATTGAAGTTGGAGAGCAGAAAGGAATTCTTTGCAGAGAGAGTGCTCAGGGATTGGAATGGGCTGCCTAGAGAGGGGGTGGATTCCCCATCCCTGGAGGTTTTTAAACTGAGCTTGGCCGTGGCACTGAGTGCCATGATCTGGTAAAGGGACTGGAGTTGGACCAAGGGTTGGACTTGATGATCTCGGAGGTCTTTTCCAACCCAATCCATTCTATGATTCTCCTGCTCCTGCTCCTGCTCCTGCTCCAGCAGCACTGGCAGGGCCCAGCACCCACCCCCTGCCCAGCAGACCCTGGGGCTGCAGACTCTGCTTTGGGGTGGCCACGGGCACATCTCTGGGCAAACAGGACATTGGTGCTCCCAGGAGCTCCCACATTGGCACGGGGACCTGAGGGGTGGCAGTGGCAGATGGCAGTGACCACTTTGATGTGTTGGCTGTGTGGGGCAGGAGGTGCTGGCACAGGCCTTGGAAAGTGGCATGTGGTGCCCCCAGAGGTGATTCCTGCAGCGTTTCCCACACAAACCCTCGGGAGATGCCCCACTGAGCTGCACCAAGGCTGGGGCTTCCTGCAAACACCCAGCCTGGCTCTGCCCTTGGAAGGGACCATTCATTTGAAGGAAACAGGAAAAACTGGTTCAGTGCACTTGGTAAACTTGAAATTTAGAGGACAAATGTACCTGTGCCCTGAGATGGGGGTCCCCAAGGGCTGGGCCTTCCCCAGTCCCCCCTGGTCACACCCAGCTTTGCACAGACTGAGCTTCACCCCTGGCTCAGCCCCTGCCACCATTGGGACATTGGGGTCAGCTGAATGGGGACATGGTACAGAAAGAGGGGCTGGGGCTGCTCCCAAGACCTCACTGGGGCTTATTACAATTTTTTTTTTACCTGGGCAGATAGTGATAGGACAAGGGGAAAGGGTTTAAACTGAAAAAGAAGATATTTAGATTAGATGTTAGAAAGAAATCCTTCCCTGTGAGGGTGGGCAGGTCCTGGCACAGGTGCCCAGAGAAGCTGTGACTGCCCCATCCCTGGGAGTGTCCAAGGCCAGGCTGGAGCAACCTGGGCTGGTGGGAGGTGTCCCTGCCCATGGCAGGGGTGGAATGGATGATCTTTAAGGTCCTTTCCAACCAAACCCAGTCTGTGATTCTATGATTTTTTTCAGTAAAAGACAAGGGACTTCTGACTTTCCAGTCTTGGAGGCCCCTGGAGCTGTGGGTGCAGAGGAAGGCTGAGTTGGTCAGTGAATCCCCAGTGAAAGGGGAGATGCCCTTTGCTGTCCCTTTGCTGGGCTGGGGCACAGCAAAGCACAGGGGGGAACACTCTGGTTCCTGTGGGCAGCCCATGGCACAGGGACAGTCCCCAAGGCAGGGACACAGCCATGCCAGTGCTCTCTTCTTCTAAAGCCAGGGGAAGGCAGTGGGTCTGTGCTTTGCTGGGGTTTTCCATGGGAACAGGCCCTTTATCACAGAATCAGCCCCTCTGCGGGTGGTGAGCGCTGCCAGTCCCTTCAGGGTGTCCTTTCCCCTGACTTTGCCCACCAGGGCAGGTGTGTGGGTGGGCCCCCCCAGTCTCCCTTGTTAATGATTGCCCATGGCTGCTCATGACTGGCCTTGGTGAGTGCCTGGAGCGAGCAGGGAGCTGAGCCTGGGCGAGGGGAGCCCGTCCTGGTGCTGCTCCTGCACCCTGAGCAGCTCTGGGGCTGCACCAGCACCCTGGGTTGGTCCATCCTCCTCCCATAATCAGTCCTGGTCCTCTGGGCAGGTTCAGAGAGTCTGAATGTAAGACCCTTAGATTAGCTCAGTCAGTTAAAACTTGGCTGTAATAATGCCAAGGTCATGGGTTCAATCCCCTGTGTGGGCCATTGACTTGAGTTGGACTCGATGAGCCTTGTGGGTCCCTTCCCACTCAGAATAGTCTGTCTGTCTGTCTGTCTGTGAAGGGAATTGGAGAAGGTGGAGAGCTGAGCCTCCCTCAGGTGGTGCCCCCTGGGGTGCTGCCCTGACCCTGGCACATCAGCAGGAGGAGGGAGGGAAATGCCCCTTTGCCTCAACTTGTGGTATTTAATTTAAAGCCAGACTTTGCTCATTGCAAATCTGCCTCTTGCAAAGAAACTCCAGCCTGGAGGCCCAGACCTCCAAGGAGATTTTTTTTATTTATTAAATAAATTGGTTGTTGCTAAAAAGTGCTTATAATTGTGTGTTTCTTATACACCTACATCTGTCTTGGTGCTCTCAGAGTGCAGAGGTGTGTGGTGGGACCCAGAGCAGCTCAGCCACCCTCCTGTGCCAGCACCAGCCCCCCAGAGCCCCCACCCAGCACAGCCTTCAAACTCCACCTCCAAAGGCTTTTGATTTTTGTGCCTTTCCCACCAAAGCAGCTCTTGCAGCTGCTGCTCTGCCCTTCCTGCTGCCCAGTGGCTCCGTGGGGTGGTTTAATGATTGCACACCTTGTGCTGGTTAAATAGTGCTCAACAGGGAAAGGGGGAAACCCACGCTGGGATAATGGAAGAAAAACACGGATTATCAAAATGGCTGGAAGCAAAACCTATTTCGTGGGGTTGTTGCTGCTCCTTTGCTTGGAAAAGGAACAAAATTGGAGCAGTTGTTGTGCTGGTTTCTCAGCAGATGGGCAGTGCCATCAGGGCACCTTCACCCGCCTGGAAGGCAATTATGCTGCTTGGCCCAGGCTTGATTTGCACTTCTATTAGCACAGGCTCAGCTATTGCTGCCTTTGGAGGGAGCTGGAGTGATCAGTTCCCCTCGAAAACAAAACCAGTCAAAATAAAATCAAGCCCATGATGTGCCACAGAAATGTTTCTTTAAAAGAGAAAAAAAAAATTCACCATTTTGATTCAAAATGTTTCAAAAACTGCTGTAAGGTGACCTTAAAATTCAGGTTATTGGTGCCAGTGCAGGAAAAAATTTAAAATAATATAATGATGAGTGGTACTGGCCCCATGGCCTTTTTTACAGCATTGTCAGCCATGGGAAGTTCTCCTGGTGTAGGTCAAGAAAGTCACTGTTAATGTTTTATGTTGAATTCTCTCATTATAGGGAGGGACACCAATCATGACATTGGCACTCCCGTGGTGGTGGGAAGAGCTGGTGGGAAAAGAGCTGCTCTTGGCATGCTCAGGGTCCCCACAACGGGCCTAAGGCAGGGGAGGGGACAGGGCAGGGACAGGCACAGGCACAGGGACAGGCACAGGCACAGGCACAGGCACAGACACAGGCACAGGGACAGGCACAGGCACAGACAGAGGCACAGGGACAGGCACAGGGACAGGCACAGGGACAGGGACAGGCACAGGCATAGGGACAGGCACAGGCACAGGCACAGGGACAGGCACAGGGCAGGGACAGACACAGGCACAGGGACAGGCACAGGCACAGGGACAGGCACAGGGACAGGCACAGGGACAGGCACAGGGCAGGGACAGGGACAGGGACAGGGACAGGCACAGGCACAGGGCAGGGACAGGCACAGGGACAGGCACAGGCACAGGGACAGGGACAGGCACAGGGACAGGCACAGGCACAGGGACAGACAGTCACAGGGACAGGAACAGGCACAGGCACAGGCTCAGGCACAGGCACAGGCACAGGGACAGGCACAGGCACAGGCACAGGCACAGGCACAGGCACAGGCACAGGCACAGGGACAGGCACAGGGACAGGACTCTCTCCTCTCCCATCAGGCAGAGCAGAGTTTTCTCCCCCAAAGAGCCCTGCACTTCTGTCTCTGGTGTCAGCCAAGAAATCCAGGTGTGGGTGGCTCAGGACATGGATCTTTCATGGGGGTGAAGCTCTCGGTCACTTATTTTAGTCTATTTGCCAAAACTTTATTAGGAACTACTAAAAATACCCCATTGACTGTTTTCTTCAGGTTTTTTTTTTTGAGTGCAAGGTTTTATGAGCTTGAGGTATTGAAATCTTTCCTGAAATTCAAATGTGCTGGCATGTGGGGTGGCATTTGCAAAGCACCTGTGCTGGCTCCTGGGTGGCACTGCAGGATGGCAGTGCCAGGCTGTGGGGGGTTGCACCAGGGCTGGTTGGGTCAACTCTTCCCCAAGCCTTTGCTTTCTGCTCTCTGCCAGTGCTGTTGGGAAGGGCAGGGTTTGGTGATGCTTTCAGATTTCTTTCCTAGTTCTCTTTGGAAAGTAAATGGGTGGGAGTTGCTGGTGGCTCCACAAGGTCATGGGCACGTGATGGGGCCGTGATTCATTGATGTGATTCCTTCTTCAGTTCATCCCAAAAGAGTGACAAACAGCAGGGAAAGGCTGGTTTGGAGTTGGTTTGTGCCAGCCCTGCTGCTGCTGGCTGTGCCATCCTCTCTGCCTTGCGTTGCTGCAGGTAGTTCAGCTGGAATGAACTGCTCCCCTGGGCAGCCCCAGGCTGATTTGGCTGCCTGTGCCATGCTGAGGGCACAGGAGGTAGCAGGGGAGGAGTGCATGGGAGGGTCTGCCCAGGGCTGGGTGCTGCTGTGGTGCTGGGTACTGCTCCAGCACTGGGTGCTGCTCAGGCACTGGGTTCCTGCTCCAGTGTGGGTGCTGCTCCAGCACTGGGTGCTGCTCAGGCACTGGGTTTCTGCTCTATTGTGGGTGCTGCTCCAGCACTGGGTGCTGTCCTGGCACTGGGTTCCTGCTGCAGTGCTGTGTGCTGTTCTGGCACTGGGTGCTGCTCTGGCACTGGGTTCCTGCTCTATTGTGGGTGCTGCTCTGGTGCTGGGTAGTGCTCTGGTGCTGGGTGCCCTCTCTGGCACTGCATGCAGCTCTGACTGGGTGCCCCTCTGTGCTGGGTGCTTGCCGTGGTGGCTACTGCTGCTCCAGGTCTCAGGGGTGCTCTGGTGCTGGGTGCCCTCTCCAGCACTGGCTGTTCTCTCTGGCACTGGAGCAGCAATGACTGTGTGTTCCTCTGGTGCTGGGTGCCAGCTTTGGCACTGCGTTCCTGCTCTGGTGCTGAGGGCTGTTCTGGCACTGGGTTGGTGCCCAATCTGGTGCTGGGTGCTGCCTTGGCAGTATATTCCTGTTCCAGTGCTGGGTGCTGCTCTGGCACTGGGTGCCCGCTGTGGTGCTGGGTGCCCATTCTGGTGCCAAGTTCCTGCTCTGGTGTGTGGTACCTGCTCCAGTGCTGGGTGCTTCTTTGGCACTGGGTGCCGTCTCTTCCTGTGCCCTGCAGTGTCCATGCCCTGCTATGTCCATGCCCCCTGTATCTGTGCCCGCTGTGTCTGTGCCCCCCTGTATCCATGTCCCACTGTGTCCATGTCTTGCTGTGTCCATGCCCTGCTGTGTCTATGCCCTGCAGTGTCCCTGCCCAGCTAAGCCCATGCCCTGGGCATGGCCAGCCTTGCAGTGTCCATGCCCTGCAGTGTCCATGCCCTGCAGTGTCCATGTCCCACAATGTCCATGTCTCACAGTGCCCATGCCCCCCATGCCGTGCCCTGCAGTGTCCATGTCCCACAGTGCCCATGCCCGCTGTGTCCGTGCCCTGCAGTGTCCATGTCCCACAGTGCCCATGCCTCCCTGTGCCCGTGCCCTGCAGTGTCCATGTCCCACAGTGCCCATGCCCGCTGTGCCCATGCCCCGGGCATGGCCAGCCCTGCAGTGTCCATGTCCCACAGTGCCCATGTCTCACAGTGCCCGTGCCCTGCAGTGTCCATGTCCCACAGTGCCCATGCCCCCTGTGCCCGTGCCCTGCAGTGTCCATGTCCCACAGTGCCCATGTCTCACAGTGCCCGTGCCCTGCAGTGTCCATGTCCCACAGTGCCCATGCCCTGCAGTGTCCTTGCCCTGCAGTGTCCATGTCCCACAGTGCCCATGTCTCACAGTGCCCATGCCCTGCAGTGTCCATGTCCCACAGTGCCCATGTCTCACAGTGCCCATGCCCTGCAGTGTCCATGTCCCACAGTGCCCATGCCCTGCAGTGTCCTTGCCCTGCAGTGTCCATGTCCCACAGTGCCCATGTCTCACAGTGCCCATGCCCTGCAGTGTCCATGTCCCACAGTGCCCATGCCCGCTGTGCCCGTGCCCTGCAGTGCCCATGTCTCACAGTGCCCATGCCCTGCAGTGTCCATGTCCCACAGAGCCCATGCCCGCTGTGCCCGTGCCCCGGGCATGGCCAGCCCTGCTCTCGCAGCCATTCTGCTCCTCATTAATAGCACCACTCAATGCCCCCCGAGCCCCTTCCTGTGATTTGCTGTAAACCAAAGCCAAACAAACCAACCTTTCTTCCCTCAGCGTCTGGAACGCGCCTCCCCCTCCCAAACAAACAACAAACTCCCGAGCCCTCCTCTCCTCTTACAAACAATGACTCATTCAGCTTTTTTTCTTTGCTGGGTTTTATTTTATTCCTCAGTTTGGCCCGTGCCTCCCTGGGGCGGAGCTGGCAGCGGTGCCAGGATGAGATGAGCGTTGCCCAACTCACCCAGCCCCTGCCTTCGATGCTTTAGAACTCTGCCCAAACTCCTACGAGTGTTTGCAGTGCAGTTTTCCAGGCAGGTGTCTGCCCAAGGGGAGATTTCCTTGGACAAGTCACAGTGAAAACTCCCAGTGCCCTGGCTCAGGAAGGGCTCCAGAGGGAGGTGGCTTTGCCCAAAACGTTGGTGGGGGTGGGCAGGAACCCACCTTTTTGAGCTTTTACCTTTTCCTGTTCTTTAGGAATTTTTTCAGTTTGAGACCTTTTCTCCTCAATGTGGTTAAATGACCCACAGGGCTCAGGTGCCACTTTGGGCCTGGTGCCATCACTGAGCACTTTCCTTCAGGGAAGGAGGAAAACTGGTGGGTGTCAAGTAGGAAACTGGGGGAACATTTTGTGTTTCAGGGATGTGGCCCCGTGCCCAAACACACTGATCCAGCTGGGTGTAACCTCAGAAAGTGCCTGGGCTGTGAATGCTCAGCTGGCCTGAGGGGTGAGCAGAGCATCCCTCCTGTGGCCTCAGGGTCCCTGCAGTGGCAAGGGAAGTGAGAATATGGGAGAGGAAAACCAAAACCAACCAAAAAAAGAGAATACTAATTATTTTGAGAAGATATTATAAAAATAATAAAAATTAACATAATAAATAGAAAACAGTATTATTGACAAACACTGCAGAGCCAGTGACCAGTGACTCGGGGCAGCCCTGGCCAGGTCAGTGGAGCAGCTGGAAATGTTCTTTTAACTCCTGTATTTTCCTTCTCTCTGGATCACAGTGTGTGCTGGAGGGTTGAGGGTCCTGTGGAAGGAATGCTGTGTGTTCACCACCTCAGGGCTGTGGCATCGTGGGGGGCAGGCTGGGGGCACATGGCACAGCCTGGAACTCACCCCCCCATTTGAGCAACTTCTGATTTTGTGATTGTGCTGGTTTAAAAGGAAACAGGCAGGAGGAACAAACCCAACACAAAAGAGATTATAAGTCAGAGTTACAATTTAATAACAACATTACAATCAATGCAATGGCACAAAGAGAAATTGGGTTTAACCCCCAAGCCCAGCAGTGTAACCCACCCCCTGGGGCACAAACACAGGGGGGTTTGGTGGCCCCTGTGCTGAGCCCCACGTGGTTCCTCCGAGTGCAAAGGAAAAGGAAGGGACAAACCTGTTGGTGCAGATGATGGCACAGTCTGGTGGAGAGTGGTGGGCTCCTCCTGGCCAGGGTCTGCTCCTCCTCTGGATCCCAGGAGTGGTTCCCCAAGTCCCCAAAGCCCCAGATTGTCTCCCCTGAGGTTTGGGTGGGAGCCCCCAGTGCCTCCCCCAGGGCAGGGAGTTCCACACTGAGGGATGTGACTGTGGGAGTCAGGGGGGATTTTGGAATGGTTGGTGGCCCCTGAGCAGAGCTGAGCCCTCAGGTGGGTGTGGAGGTGCCAAGGAGTCCCTGGAGGGGAGTTGTCCCAGCTCCTCTGCCAGGCTTCTTTCCCAGCCAGCTCCCAGCCTGAGGGCTCAGCTGTGCCCTGGGCAGCTGCTGCCAATGGGCCATTGGGAACAGTTGCTGGGCAATGGCCCAGAGGGTTTAGAATGCCCAGCTTTGGTCACACCCTCACAGTGGTCTCAGTTGCTGAACCAGGACAATGAATTTGCAGCCCAGTTGTTTTCCAGTGTGTGTTTAATGTGAGCCCTCCCAGGGCTCAGGTTCCCAGTGTGGGGCTTTAATCCCAGGATTATTTGCTGGGTGACCTGTTGGACTCCCCAGGATCCACCAGCCTGTCAAGGTGCATCCCCTTGTTTGCTTTCTCTCACTTTATCTCCTCATTTCCAGGTTCTTTCACGTTTTTCCTTTCAGCCTAATGCCTTAATTCTGGTGCTTTATTAATCTGTCTAATTATGTTGAGTTCAAGTTGTTTGAAATCCACTTATGCTGCTATAGGAAGTACTTAGTGTATTAATCAAAGGATCCAAGGTGGCTTCTCCTCTGAAGTCCCTAATTTGTGCTGTACATATTCCTCCTAATAACAGCCAACTTTGGAACAATGCACATTTCCTCTGTGTTTCCAAGGAGACCCTGAAATACATTAATTTTTTTTGAGTACACCCATAATTCACCCAGGACTGGGAGATGTTTCCTTGTGTGGACACACCAAACACTGACAGCCCCCAAAATCTCTGTGCAGGGTTTTAGAGGGGAAACAGCTGCTTCTCACAGGGAATGGTTTTCCTAAAGATTTCACATACTTTATATATTTAATATAGTGTTATATATAATATTATATAATATTATATAATATATAATATATAGTATATAATATATAGTATATAATAGATAATATATAACATATAATATATAATATATAGTATATAATATGAAATATATAATATATTATATATTATATAATATATATTATATAATATATAGTATATAATATATATTATATAATATATAATATATAACATACAATATATAATATATAGTATATAATATGAAATATATAATATATAATATATTATATAATATATACTATATAATATATAGTATATAATATATAATATATAATATATAGCATATAATATATAATATATAGTATATAATATGAAATATATGATATATAATATAGTCTTACTTGAGATAGCACAATTGCAGTGTTTAACATAGGTGTGTTTAATAATAATTAAATATTTAATATTTGCATAATAGGAAAATTGAAGAAAATGTTTCCTTAAAGATTTCCAAATTTTATTTAAAAAGAAGGTTTTAGGAGCCAGGGTGAGGGAGGGGCTCTGCTTTTGGGTGGAAAGCATCTCTTTAGCCAGCACCATTTTGTTTGTTTTCCTGGGAGAACAGAACAAATGCTGTGGAGGAAGGTTTGCTCCATGTCTGCAGGAGCAGAAGGGTGTCTCCCTCCTGTATTTATTGAATTTCCAGGAATGTTTTCCCTTGCTGGTTCATTGGTGCTGGGGTTTTCCCCCAAGTTTTGTGTCCCGTGAACACTCCAGCTCTGGTGAGCTCTGGGCAGGTCATGAAAGACCTGCAGAAACCAAGTTTGTGAGTCAAACTGGAGGTTTAGCTCTGGCTGGAGCTGGGCATGGTACAGTCACAGCATCCCAGAACATTCTGGGCTGGGAGGGACCCACAAGGACCATCAGGGCCAACTCTCAAGAGAATGGTCTGTGTGGGGATCAGACCCTCCACCTTGGCATTGTCAGCACCAAGCTCTGCCCAGCTGAGCAGCACTGGATGTTTCCCAGATGAACTGTTTTACACCCAAGGAATGGGGTGTCTCACTGATTTGGGCACTGGCTTCAAGGTGTCTCCCACCTGCATTTATTCAATTTCCATGCACATTTTCCCTTGCTGGCTCATTGGTGCTGGGGTTTTCCCCCAAGCATCTCCACTGAATTCAGCTCTGACTCTGTATTGGGCACTTGGCAATTTGCCAGCTCAGCCCAAGACAGCATCATTAACACCAAGCTGTGCCCAACTGAGCTGTGGAACCAGGGAAAGGAAGGTGGCACAGAGCTGGGCTGAGCTGAATTCCTGGCCTGACAAACCCTGTTGGGTTCACTTAGAGGGGACCAAAAGTGCTCCAAAAGCAGCATCTCAGTTGCAAAGATAATGGAGATAACATCAACCATGGTGACTCTGAAAAGGTGGGAGAAATTGTAGAGATTAGAGGTGTTTAGGACACTGGACAGCACTTTAGTGATGCCTTAGAGGTCTCTCCCCATCCAGAGCCACCACTGGGGACACCGAGGAACTGGTGGGACCTTTGGCAGCCTGTGGCTGGTGCTGCAGCCTCTGAAAGCTCCTGCTCTGCCCTGCCCTGCTCTGCTTGGGTCTGGCCTAACAGTTCAAACACAGAGAGCCTTGAGGAGTCAGCTCAGTGTTTCTGAGCAAACACAAACGTGGGGCTGTGCAGGAGCGAGGGTGGCACAGGACGAGTTGGCACCATGGGCATCCTTCTGCCTCAGCACGTGGGCACCAGTGACTTTTTCAGACAGCAGGCCTCAGAATAAGGGTTGGGTACCAATTTTTTTCTCCCCTCGTGCTGTCTGTGCCCCTCTGCCTGGGGAAGGTGGGTGGTTGTGTGCTGGGTGGTGGGCACAGGGTGTTCCCAGCTGGGCTGGTACCCGAGCCCAGCCCTCTCCTGAGCCAAAGTGTGTCACGCCAATAATAGCACTAAGGTTTCAACCTGAAGGAGGGACACTTTTTTTTGTGTGTGGTGGTTAATGATTAATTAGGTCAAATTCTCCCAAATTAGACTGCTGGAGAAGGAATGGGCCAACAATCTGCATTGTGACAAACCTTTGCCACAGAAACCGATGGGGGCTGATGGCGCCTCCTCCCCCTGCACTCCCCATCCCATGCCCCAAACCCACTTTTCCCCAGAAGAGGTTCATTTTTAAAATTGTATCCATTAATATCCCAATTTCCTTTTTTCCCCCCCTTTTCAAATCTTGCATTAAACCCCTGTAGATTCTGCTTTAAGTAGGCAATTAAGCTAACAACATAATTATATCCCTTAATGCTCATTTTAACCGGTTTAGAGAAGAAACAAAAGGGGAAAGCAGCTTCAAATATATGGAAATAAAAGCTCTGTCGTAAAGATATTTTTGATACTGGTGATAATTTGTGCCAAGTGCAGAGTTGGCCCATTAGAGGCTGCAGGGAAGCCTGGAGGTCACATTTAAGAGCCTCAGGGGCACTGTGGGGTTTTACCTTCTGAATGTCCTTTTTCTGAACCCTCTTTGGCTGCAGATTTCGGGGCATCCCAGGAGAGTCCAGAGCACGTCCCCTTCATATTGCAACATAGTGGCTGCATAGCTGTGGCCTGATAGGCTTTGCTGCTTTTTATTGCCTCAGCAATTGGTCACCAGAGACCCATCGGGAGCCTGCAAAGTGCTGCTGCTCCGGCTGCTCCAGCAGCACGTGGAGCTGGAGGGGAGCAGGGGTGAGAGCAGGGAGGCTGTGCCAGGGCAGGGCTGGGGGGTGGCTGTGCCCTCATGGCAGGGAGCAGCATCACTGCTGGGGTTTGTGCACAGCACACAGAAATCTGTCTGTGAGGCACAAAGTTCCCTGAAGCCTCTCTGAGCTCAGGGCCAAGGAGCTGCTTTGGCACTGAGGAACTGCTGAGGAACCCGAGCACTTGGCTGGGGCCCGACTGCCTGAGCTCAGCTGGGGAGAGGCTGATGGGGCAGCACAGCTCTGTGGGCACTGCTGGCCTTGGCAGAAGGGAAGAGAATCGGAATAGGATAATTTGGGAAGGGATATTTAAAGCCCATCTTGTTCTAACCCTCTGCCAGGGCAGGGACACCTTCCACCAGACCAGAGTGCCCTGTCCAGCCTGACCTGCAGTGTTTCCAGGGATGGGGCAGCCCCAGCCTTGCTGGGCCACCTCTGCCAGTGTTCTACCACCCTCAGTGTAGAAACATCTTCCTTATATATGATCTAATCTCCCCTTTTAGTCTAAAACCATCACCCCTTGTGCTGTCACTACAGGCCCTGCTAAAAACTGTCCCCAACTTTTTTTACAAGCTCCCTTTAAGTACTGAAAAGCCACAATGAGGTGTCCCTGGATCCTTCTCTTTTCCAGGTGACCCCCCCCAGCTCTCCCAGCCTGGCTCCAGAGCAGAGGGGCTCCAGCCCTGGACCATCCTTGGCCTCCTCTGGAATCTTCAGCCGCTCCATGTCCTTCTGTGCTGGCCCCAGGGCTGGAGGCAGCTCTGCAGGGGCTCTCAGAGGGGCAGAATGCCCCTCCCCAGCTGCCCATGCTGTGGGGTGAGCCCAGGTGTGGGTGGTTTGCTGGGCCCTGTTCCCCTTCACTCTCCTCTGTGCCATCCCAGTGGAGGAGCCATTCCAGCAGCTCAGCTGTGGCTCCTGGGACAACTGATGTTCCTGTCTCAGAGTGCAGGTGACAGTGACCATCTACAGCTGGTGAGGAGCACCAGCTTGATCACCTTTTGTGGATCATTCAGATCAATTAATATTTATCTTTCTTAAGAAAAGGAGGCAGGGATAACGTGGGCTGTTCTGAGCAGAGCCAGCAGGGCTGTGTTTGCTCCCATGGCCTGGAGGCACCCAGGTTTTGGGGACAGGGAGACACTCAGAGCCTCATTCCTTCAGGAGCTTTGGTGACCTGCAGCGTGCTGGCTGGGGGGTTCACCAGTCTCTAGAGGAGTTGGTGTGGGTGGTACCACAGATACTGCCCTGCAGATCCCACCCTGCAGACACTGCCCACCAGGAGGGCAACCTGGAGCTGTGGCTTCATGGACTGGAGTTTCTGCTGACAGGAGGGAGAAGGCAGCTTGCAGTTCAGTGTGGTTACACTAACAAATAACCATTAGTTTATAAAAATTTTCCATTTTTGGAAAGATATCTGATTTGAAACCACCAAGGTGGGAACTAGAGGTTGTCTGTGTCATTCCTAGACAGGGGGGATCATCTCCCTTAGGAATGGGATTTGAGGCCTTCAGCTGGCAAAAGAATACAGTGGAATTAACTGGATATTGGCCTTCCATCTGTAAAACAAATGCAGGATAAAGATAGGAAGGAATTGGATGGAAGGAAAGGTGCTGCTCTTGCTTGAGCAGCATCTGTTGCATGACTTGCTAATCATCACAAAGTCATGGAAGTGTTTAGGTTGAAAAAGCCCCCTAAGATCTTCGAGTCCAACCATTAACCCAGCGGTGCCAGGCCACCTCTCAGGCCACCATGGTGTGAGAGGAGGGACTATTTGCAGTGTCATGTCCTGGGCTGTCTCCAGTGCCAGCTCAGCCACTGTTGTGGCAGATGTTGAGCTCCTCCTGGCAGGGGCAGGTTTGTCCCTGGCACCCTGCTGGGCTCTTGAACCTGTGCCCCAACAGGCTGGAGGAACCTGCCCTTTCTCACGCTCTGAGCCTGGGTGTGGGTTTCCTCTTCCCCAAAATGTGGTGCCATGGCATGTTCCCAGGTGTGCCAGCCCAGGGCAGACCTCAGAGCTGCTGGAGTTCAGCCTGGGGTGTCTGCTCAGCCCTTTGGGGGGTGTCAGGGGGGTGAGGTGATGGAGAGCTGCAGGTGCCCCGTTTAAGTTGCCATTTCACTAGACCAAGATGCCCTTGAGTGTTTGCAGTGGGGCAGCCCTCTCTGGGCACCTGTCCTGCCCCTGCCCGGGGCTGTGTCTCTCTCCAGAGACCTTCCCCTAAACTCAGGAATGTCCTATGTCGTCCATCAGGTTGAGGACCACGTAGAGGCAAAGAGCATCAAAGCAGAGGTCCCTCACCTGGGATGGAATCTGGGGATTTGAGCACAGTCCCCAGTGTTCCCTGGGCTTTTGTACAGGTGCTCTGAGCTGCCACAGCTTCCCATGGTTTTAATCCCACACTACATTCAGAAAACAATTCCTGAGCTGCAGAAATTTCCCAGATGTTCAGTAGAGGAATTCAGTGGAGATGCTTGGGGGAAAACCCCAGCACCAATGAGCCAGCAAGGGAAAATGTGCATGGAAATTGAATAAATGGAGGTGGGAGACACCTTGAAGCCAGTGCCCAAATCAGTGAGACACCCCATTCCTTGGGTGTAAAACAGTTCATCTGGGAAACATCCAGTGCTGCTCAGCTGGGCAGAGCTTGGTGCTGACAATGCCAAGGTGGAGGGTCTGATCCCCACACAGACCATTCTCTTGAGAGTTGGCCCTGATGGTCCTTGTGGGTCCCTCCCAGCCCAGAATGTTCTGGGATGCTGTGACTGTACCATGCTCAGCTCCAACCAGAGCTAAACCTCCAGTTTGACTCACAAACTTGGTTTCTGCAGGTCTTTCATGACCTGCCCAGAGGTCACCAGAGCTGGAGTGTTCATGGGCACAAAACTTGGGGGGAAACCCCTGCACCAATGAACCAGCAAGGGAAAATGTTCCTGGAAATTCAATAAATACAGGAGGGAGACACCGTCCTGCTTGAAGTCAGTGCCCAAAGCAGAGATAAACCCATTCCTTGGGTGTAAAACAGTTCATCTGGAAAACATCCAGTGCTGCTGCTGAGCTGATCCTTGATCTGAGTGCAGAATAAAGGACCAAGGGGAGTAATTGCCTGTGATAAAGTGTAGGTGAGCATCAGCTTTTCTTTACTAATGGCAGAGCCTGTGGAATGTGGCACACATCATCTTTTCCCAGTCCAGCATCTCCTCCAGCTGGTGCTCAGCTGGACTGGACCTGGTGCCCAGAGGGTTTCTGGAGGCATCTGGGGTAGGAAACAGCCCTTGGTCTGATAGTTTTTGCATCCCACAGGTCCTTTTCAGTGGGTTCATTGCCCCTTTCTCAACTGGGAGGCTCAGCCATCCCTGTCCCTTCAGGCAGCAGCAGCCTGTGCTGCCAGGAACCCCAGGTGCCCTTTGGGAACTGGGCACCAGCACTTGGGATTTCTCTCATCTCTCAGCATGGCCCAGGGCACCATCAGAGTTCTGGGCAGCCAACTGCACTGGCTGTGCCTTCCCAGGATCTGCAGCAGCTCCTGCCCTGCACACTGGCACAGGACTCAGGATGCTGCCTGCAAATTCAACCCCAAAAGAGATCCTGGAAGAACATTTGTACCTTTTTTGCATCACTCTGGAAGTTTTCCAAGACAAGTCTGTCCCCTCTGCAGGGCTGTGCAAATAATAGACATTTTTTGTTTCCTCAAAGCTCTGAAAAATTGAAAGATTCCTTCTCGGGTTGAGACAGAAGAAAAATAGATTGATTTTAATTTCTGTGTTGCCCAGAAAATAAGGAATATCTTCTTGGGTAGCATTGACTCAAACACAATCTGGGGCTTATAAATGCTTCATTTAGATTTTGAACACATCCTGCAGTCCTTGCTTAAAAAATAAATAGGATGTATTTTGCCTGTATGAATCAGAAAATTCTAAATGTCAGAGACTGTGTCACTTCCACTTCTTGCAGATGAGTGTCATGTTGTGCAGTGGGAGTGGTGCAGGAGCAGTGAGACCAATCCAGGCAGTGCTCAGGGTTGCTGGAGCAGCACTTTGGGCTCAGGATCATCTCCCTGCAGCTCTGGGTCCTCATTTGTTTCAGCTCCAGGAATGGTGGAGAGCTGCAGGTTGTGCCAGTTGGGTCCTGGGCATGTCTGTCCCCTAAAAACCTCTGGAAAACCAGTTTTTTAGCCCAAACAATTGCACAGAGATGGTGATGTGGGGTCGATGGTCTGGGGGGATATCCTGCCCTCCCAGTGCTGAGGGCTTGGGGAGCTCTGGGGCAGGGCTGAGGGTCCAGCCCCCTGCAGGTGGTGGGTTGTGTCAGGACCCTCCTGCAGCCTGCCCAGGGTCCATGGGTTGTGTTAGCAGGACCCTCCCAGGGTCCTTGGGTTGTGTTAGCAGGACCCTCCCCAGAGTCCATGGGTTGTGTTAGCAGGACCCTCCCCAGGGTCCATGGGTTGTGTTAGCAGGACCCTCCCCAGGGTCCTTGGGTTGGTTGTCCCAGCAGGACCCTCCCCATATTCTATGGGTTGTCCCAGCATGACCCTCCTGCAGCCTCCCCAGGGTCCATGGGTTGTGTTAGGAGGACCCTCTCCAGGCACCATGGGTTGGTTGTCCCAGCAGGACCCTCCCCACGTTCCATGGGTTGGTTGTCCCAGCAGGACCCTCCCCATATTCCATGGATTTGTTGTCCCAACAGGACCCTCCCCACATTCCATGGGTTGGTTGTCCCAGCAGGACCCTCCCCACGTTCCATGGGTTGGTTGTTCCAGCAGGACCCTCCCCACGTTCCATGGGTTGGTTGTCCCAGCAGGACCCTCCCCACGTTCCATGGGTTGGTTGTCCCAGCAGGACCCTCCCCACGTTCCATGGGTTGGTTGTCCCAGCAGGACCCTCCCCACATTCCATGGGTTGGTGTCCCAGCAGGACCCTCCCCACGTTCCATGGCCTCAGGAAATGCTGCTTTTCCTCTCATCTCCCCCCTCCCCACCGTTCTTGGGAAGCCACAAAGCCACCCTTCCCTGGTGAGAGCAGCAGCTTTCCTGGTTTTTTTGGTCTGGTTTTTAGCTGTTTTTTTTTTCTTTTTTAAAATCTTGGAGGTTTGTTTATTTGTTGATTTAGATCAGCTCAGGAAGTCGATCTGGTGATATTTATAGGATTTGTGGTTGGTTGATGGGAGTTATTTTGCAAGCAGAATTTCTAAGAATTCTACTTTCAGCTTTTTCTCCAACTTCATTTCCTCCCCTTCCTTCTCTTTTTTTTTCCTTTTTACTATTTTTTCTTGCTTTTTCTTTCTTAGTTTTTTGGTTTTTGAGGGAGCCAGGCAGACCAAATTCTTTCTGAATTTCCCCCCTGTAATTACTGCTCTTTTTTAAGGTGGAGAATTATGCAGCTCTGTGTGCCTTCCCCCTCTTGCTTTCAGAGCAATGTGGTTTGCCTTTTTTTTTTCCTTTCCAAAGTAAAATTACCAGCATTTCATGCTATTTAAACAAGCCAATCACACAAACCTGGGAGAGAAGAAGAGGTCCCACAGTTCCCCTGACAGTGGAGAATGTCTCAGTTTCAGCCTCTGTCTCTAAATACTACAAGGGATTTTTAATAAGGTTAAAATTCATATTTTATATGGATAAAATTGATATTTTGCCAATGGACAGCCTTTCCCCCTGGCACTGTGTGCCAGCCTTGGGGGAGACCTTGGCCAAGGCTGAGCCTCCTCATGGTGTGTTCCTAACATGGTCTCACTGTGATATTTATCAAATTGGGCCTTTATTTTTAATTCCAGATCTAATTTTCTGCCTTGGATTGTATTTTTCCAATGTTTCATTTTCCATCCTTTACCTCAGGTGTGAGCTGAGCATTGTCCTTGAATCTGTGCAGTGCTGTTAGTTGGGGGGGGGACCCAAAACCTTCTTCAGAATTTACCAGAAAAGAGGTCAAACCAACTCCAAAATGCACAATTCTGCCCATGGTTGATGTTACTGCCACTGAACCCAGAGGACTTGGACATGAGCTGGAGCAGCTCCTCCATCCATGAGCTGGAGCAGCTCCTCCGTCCATGAGCTGGAGCAGCTCCTCCATCCATGAGCTGGAGCAGCTGGAGCAGCTCCTCCATCCATGAGCTGGAGCAGCTCCTCCATCCATGAGCTGGAGCAGCTCCTCCGTCCATGAGCTGGAGCAGCTCCTCCATCCATGAGCTGGAGCAGCTCCTCCATCCATGAGCTGGAGCAGCTGGAGCAGCTCCTCCATCCATGATTTGGAGCAGCTCCTCCGTCCATGAGCTGGAGCAGCTCCTCCATCCATGAGCTGGAGCAGCTCCTCCGTCCATGAGCTGGAGCAGCTGGAGCAGCTCCTCCATCCATGAGCTGGAGCAGCTCCTCCATCCATGAGCTGGAGCAGCTCCTCCGTCCATGAGCTGGAGCAGCTGGAGCAGCTCCTCCATCCATGAGCTGGAGCAGCTCCTCTGTCCATGAGCTGGAGCAGCTCCTCCATCCATGAGCTGGAGCAGCTCCTCCGTCCATGAGCTGGAGCAGTTCCTCTGTCCATGAGCTGGAGCAGCTCCTCCATCCATGAGCTGGAGCAGCTCCTCTGTCCATGAGCTGGAGCAGCTCCTCCATCCATGAGCTGGAGCAGCTCCTCCGTCCATGAGCTGGAGCAGCTCCTCCATCCATGAGCTGGAGCAGCTCCTCCGTCCATGAGCTGGAGCAGTTCCTCTGTCCATGAGCTGGAGCAGCTCCTCCATCCATGAGCTGGAGCAGCTCCTCCATCCATGAGCTGGAGAAGTTCCTCCATCCATGAGCTGGAGCAGCTCCTCCATCCATGAGCTGGAGCAGCTCCTCTGTCCATGAGCTGGAGCAGTTCCTCTGTCCATGAGCTGGAGCAGCTCCTCCATCCATGAGCTGGAGCAGCTCCTCCATCCATGAGCTGGAGCAGCTCCTCTGCTTCCTGCAGGTGTAAAGGGCAAAGTCTGAGCCTTGGAAAAGCTTCTCCCAAGTTCCTCCTCAACAGCTCCTCCTGGCTCTGAGATCCACTACCCCCAGACTGAAGGATGTCCCACCAATGTCCCACCCTCTGGGGATGCTCTTGCCACCAGTTGTGATGGTGACAGTGAGTCTGTGGATCCTCAGATGTCTGAGGCAATTGATGAAGAAATTCATCTTGAAGAGTTCAAGGTGTGTCCTTGAAAGAGGAGCAGTTTGGAGTGCACCCTTGGGGAGTCACCTGAAGAATGTTACAGACTCACTGTCACCCCCACAATCAGTTGGGTTTGGGTTTAAGTTTTCCTGGTGTGTTGGGCCTCAGTTCCAAGGCACCAGCAGGATGGTCCAGGTGTGTCTGTCCTTTCCAAGCTGGGAAACCCCAACAGGACTTGGAGGTTTATGGGCAGATGAGAGACCCCAGTTTGGAGATGGGTTTTCCTCCGGAAACAGGCTGGGCTGACTCTTCCCCAGGATCCTTTGTAATGCTCAGAGAGCAGGATTTGTGCATCTGTGGGTGCTCCTGAGGCAGGTGGGGCTGGAGCTGAGGGGCCATCAGGTGCTTGTCGTGCCCCCACATGCCCCAGGATGCAGCTCCCGGGTGGTTCCCACCCTGCGCTGGTGCTGGGGTTTGGACACCCCAGTGCTGAGAGCTTGGGCTGTGTCCTGCTGGTCTCTGCTTTGGCCAGACCATGCTGAGCTGGGCCAGGATGGCCTGGGGGCTCTGCCTCCACCTCTCTCCAACCACAGCAAGGCCCTGCTGGGCTGGGGCTGCACAGGAGCATTTTGGGGTGGGTTAAACTGTTGGTGTTCAAGATAAGGTGGTTTTTCAGGGTGTCTCCCACCAGCTGAGCTGTGGTGAGAGAATCATCAAATCACAGAATAGTTGGGGTTGGAAGGGACATTAAAGATCATTTCATTTTATCTCCTGCCATGGGCAGGGACACCTCCCACCAGCCCAGGTTGCTCCAAGCCCCATCCAACCTGGCCTTGGACACTCCCAGGGATGGGGCAGCCACAGCTTCTCTGGGCACCTGTGCCAGGGCCTGCCCACCCTCACAGACAAGAATTCCCTCTCAATATCCCATCTGACCCTGCCCTCTGCCAGTGGGAAGCCATTCCCATTGTCCTGTCCCTCTATCCCTTGTCCCCAGTCCCTCTCCAGCTCTCTTGGAGCCCCTTTGGGCACTGGCAGGGGCTCTCAGGTCTCCCTGGAGCCTTCTCTTCTCCAGATGAACCCCCCCAGCTCTCCCAGCCTGGCTCCAGAGCAGAGGAGGATCCTCCAGCCTTGGAGCATCTCCATGGCCGCCTCTGGACTCTCTGCAGCAGCTCCATGTCCTTCCTGTGCCAAGGGCTCCAGAGCTGGAGGCTCCATGGAGTCCATGGAGAACATGGAGTGCTCCATGTGACACCCCTCAGCAGTGAGGTAGAGGAGGAGAACCCCCCCTTGCCCTGGTGTTGGGTGAGCCCAGGACACAGCCCATGGCTGTTCTCCTGCCCTGCTCCACCTGGGAGGTGCTTCCTCTGAAACCCAACTTTGAGGTCTTTCCCACCCTGGGAAGGGCTGGAGCTGCTCAGGGGATGGTCCCTGGGGCTCCTGCCTTGGGAATCCATGGAGAGGGGCTGTCATATTCCCACCAGGTGGTCCCTGGGGCTCCTGCCTTGGGAATCCATGGAGAGGGGCTGTCATATTCCCACCAGGTGGTCCCTGGGGCTCCTGCCTTGGGAATCCATGGAGAGGGGGCTGTCACATTCCCACCAGGTGGTCCCTGGGGCTCCTGCCTTGGGAATCCATGGAGAGGGGCTGTCACATTCCCACCAGGTGGTCCCTGGGGCTCCTGCCTTGGGAATCCATGGAGAGGGGCTGTCACATTCCCACCAGGTGGTCCCTGGGGCTCCTGCCTTGGGAATCCATGGAGAGGGGCTGTCACATTCCCACCAGGTGATCCCTGGGGCTCCTGCCTTGGGAATCCATGGAGAGGGGCTGTCACATTCCCACCAGGTGGTCCCTGGGGCCCCTGCCTTGGGAATCCATGGAGAGGGACTGTCACAGCCCCACCAGGTGGTCCCTGGGGCTCCTGCCTTGGGAATGCCATGGAGAGGGGCTGTCACATTCCCACCAGGTGGTCCCTGGGGCTCCTGCCTTGGGAATCCATGGAGAGGGACTGTCACAGCCCCACCAGGTGGTCCCTGGGGCTCCTGCCTTGGGAATCCATGGAGAGGGGCTGTCACAGCCCCTCAGACATTCCAAAGCAAAGGCAGGAGCTGTTCCCACTCACAACACCCCAACAAACCATCTGTAGTAACTTGGGTGGGTCTCCCTGAATAAATAAGTCCTATTTTAAGGTTTTTTTCCTCTGTGCACTTGAGGCTTGTTAGATATGTTTGTTTATCAACTTGGAAAAGTGCCTGCAAAATGGGATTTTTTTAAAAAAGTGATTTCCTGAGAGTTTCCTGTGGAATTGGAAGCCTGGAAAATGGGTGGATTTCTGAAATGGCTCCTTTGCCCCTTTTTTCCCCCCAAGTAAAAAATAACAATACCATAACAATACCTTCCTCCCCCCAAGGTTTCATTCCATATACATTTATTCTTTCAAAATATTTCCAGCTGTTTCTTTGCTGGGAAACTCATCCCAGCTGTAAACAACTGCTTGATGCACATAATTCTGTTGTTTTGCCCAGTCACTCCTATTTTCCAGCTTTTATAACCTGGGAGTTCACAAGGAACCAGTAATGCCTTTTCTCCTCTTCACCCTCAATTTGATTATTTTTCTCATAAAGGATGGAGTGAGGAGAGCACTGAGCAACAGGAGATGGGAAAAATATTTTGATTACTTTTCAGTTGCTTATAATCAAGGAGTAACTCTTTAAATCCAGACCAATTTGCTACATTGATTTATTCATAATTTTAATTTCATGACTGTTTCGGGAGACAACAAAGGTACCTGAGGTTGAAGCTTTTTAATCCTGGTTTGAACATTTGTAGGTTTAGGTTAAAATTTATTTAATGTTCCCTTTCTCTGGATACTTCTACTGGCATGTGCTGCTTGAGTCTCCCTGGGCTGCCAGGGGAGCAAAATTGAAATTCAAAGCACAAATTCCTCCAGTGCTTTCAGCAAGTTCATAAAATTCCTCACATGAATATTCCCTTGACTCAGAGGCAACTGCTCACAGCCCTCAAACGTGTCTGTGGCCACCTGGAGTGTGGGCAGAGGTGGGGACAGGGACACCTGCGGCCCCCAGGGCTGGGGCTTTTCCCTTTGGAGAGGGCAGAGCACTGGTGGGGCTCAGCACCTGCTGGGGCTCAGCACCTGGTGGGGAACAACACCTGGTGGGGAACAACACCTGCTGGGGCTCAGCACCTGCTGGGGCTCAGCACCTGCTGGGGCTCAGCTCAGCACCTGCTGGGGCTCAGCACCTGGTGGGGCTCAGCTCGGTCTCTGGTGGGGCTCAGTACCTGGTGGGGAACAACACCTGGTGGGGCTCAGCACCTGCTGGGGCACAACACCTGGTGGGGCTCAGCTCACTCCTGCTGGGGCTCAGCACCTGGTGGGGCTCAGCACCTGGTGGGGCTCAGCTCAGCTCCTGGTGGGGCTCAGCTCAGCTCCTGGTGGGGCTCAGCACCTGCTGAGGCTCAGCTCAGTCCCTGGTGGGGCACAACACCTGGTGGGGCTCAGCTCAGCTCCTGGTGGGGCTCAGCTCAGCACCTGCTGGGGCTCAGCTCAGCTCATCTCCTGGTGGGGCTCAGCTCAGCTCAGCACCTGGTGGGGCTCAGCTCAGCTCAGCACCTGGTGGGGCTCAGCTCAGCACCTGGTGGGGCTTAGCTCAGCACCTGGTGGGGCTCAGCTCAGTCTCTGGTGGGGCTCAGCTCAGTCTCTGGTGGGGCTCAGCTCAGCACCTGGTGGGGCTCAGCACCTGGTGGGGCTCAGCTCAGCTCAGCACCTGCTGGGGCTCAGCGCTGGTGGGCCCAGCCCCTGGCCAGCCTGTGGTGGGATTTCCTCTTGCCTCACTGATTTTGGTGTTTTCACCCAGGTTTCAGCCCCATTTGTGCCCTTTCCAGCAGAAATTTGACCTTTTCTGTTTAAAACTCTTTCCAAAGCCTTGTAACTGTGGGTGCCTGAGCCAGCTCAGCCATGGGCAGGTGCAGCACACCCAGGGTAGTAAAGGATCAGAGAATGGGAAGAGAATAAGCAGTAGACCAGAAGTAGATCCAATGAAACTGAAGGAGAGTAATGTCTAGACTTTAATTGTGGTTTTTAATTAGTATTACTTGCTTACTTACAGTTTTTACCTCCACGCTGCAGCTTTCTCTGTCCCAGATAACAATGTGGGGAGAAGCCTGAGGGAACCCAGTTTGCAAGATTAAGCAAAAAAAAAACAAACCCAAACCCAAAAACCTAAAAAGAAATTAAAATAAAAATAACTTTTCTGCCAATACAAAGAGACTTGAAATCAGCACAGTGAGGGCCCCTGGTTGAAGTCAGAAGTGTCAGTGTGGGAGCAGAGAGGACCATTCCCCTCTTGACTTATCAGTGAGACCCCAACCCCAACCTCTGTGTTGAGCTGAGCAAGGATGGGTTTGTCATTAGTGTTTGTTGCTAATTAGCATTTGGGAAGCATCTGGTGGCTTCTCAGGGGCTGGGAGCTGCGGGAAGGTGAGCAGTGAGAAACATCATCAGCTGTTAATTATCCCCAGTCCCACAGGGGTGGGCACTGAGGTGGGGGACACTCCACACCCCCACGGTGGGGCTGGAGGAGAGCCCTGCCTTCACCTGGAGGTGGGGCTGGAGCGTGTCCTCTGGAGCTGCAGCTGCTCCCAGGTGGGAAGTCCTGGGTGTCCCTGAGGAGTGCTGTGATCCTGCAGTGCCATGGCCTCAGGGACGGGGTTTGCTGCCTCAGGGTCTCCCTTGCCACGTGTCCTGCTTGGGGTGTTTGCACCCACAGGAAGGGGATGTGGCCACGCTTGGCTGATGGTGCAGTGCCATCTGCAAACCACAGAGATACCTTCTTAGGCTGCAAACCCTCTCTGCTCATTTGCATTGGAAATGTGGTGGAGGTGCCCACGTGGCTGCTCAGGAACCGTGTGAACTTTGCTCAGAGTCGCCCCAGACGTGGGGTGGCAGTGCCAGCCCATGGGCAGCGACAGGCCTCCAGTGCCCCCAGTGCCAGGATGCTCTGTGTGCCCAACACCAGTGCTGGGCACAGGTTGTGTCCCTGCAGATCAGTCACCGTGGCACCTTCCCAGCAGTGAACCTGGGAGATATCAGTGTTAAAACCCATCTTTCTAAAGGTTGGCCTAAGTGGTGTGTGTGACTGGCATTAATGAGCAGCTTCCCCTCCCACTGGAGACCTCCCTGTGCCCGTGATGGAGCTCAGAAATGGTCACTGGTCTCACCTGGACAGGGGTTCTGCCCGTGGGGTTTGGTGCCATTGTGTCTCAGGTGCTCCCTGGCTCTGGCAGGGGAGCTGTTGGGCATCCCCGTCAGGTTTGGTTCGTGCCACTGTTGGTTTATGAACCATCAGTGCCTCCCTCACCCTTCTCCAGGGTTGGCAGGAGCCTCAGGTGCCTCTGTGGCCACCATGGGACTCGCTGCCTTTGTGTCCTGCTGACCTCAAGCAGCAAACCCTCCCCTGGGCTCTTCTCAGAGGGTTCAAACCCCTCAGATTTTGTTTTTTACCACCAGATTTCTCCCCTCACTGCAGGAACAAGCTCTGGCCTCAGTCCTGGCTTTTCCCAGGGCAGAACCAGGGCGAGATTCCCTGAACACTCACAGGGAGTTTTGCCACCATTTGTGGAGCTGCCCCAGCACCCCCAGCCAGGTCTCAGTGGTGCTGCCCCTTGGTCAGGACAGGAGGTGTTTCCACCCCCCAGGGTGGATTTTGGGGGATGGGGAACCCTCTCTCCTGGGACTCAGGAAGATCCTCAGGCAGAGCTTCCATTTCCTCCTTGCTGGTATTTTTTTTTATTATTATTTTGGTTGTTTCTTGAGGGGAAGTTGCAGCTGAGGAAATGGGCAACACATTCCTCTGCCCAAGGACTTGTTCCCTCGTGACAAATTCATCCCATTTGGAGATGGCAAAGGTAGAGGATGAGGAGGGGACAAGCCACAGCAGCCTGAAGCGTCAGAGATCTTTGTCCTTTCTGCAGGGGATGTACCAGGAGGTTTAGGTTGGATATTAGGGAAAATTCCTTAATGGAAAAGATGGTCTGGCATTGGCAGAGGCTGCCCAGGACAGAGGTGGAGTCACCTCGAAGTGTTCAGATGTAGATGTGGCACTTGGGGACCTGGCTGAGTGGTGGCCTTGGCAGTGCTGGAGCAACACTTGGATTGATCATCTTGGAGGGGTTTGGGGCTCCTCAGCATCTGCTCTGTTGGCAGGAGGCAGCAAAAATCCCAGTTAAAAAGGGGCATTTGTGAGTCTTTGTGCTCTGCAGATGTTTTGGTGTGATGTGGGGCTGCTTTTTTTCTCTGCCATTTAATAAAAATTAAATAGGAAACTGTCAGTGTCTTGCCCTTTGTTTAAAGGGAAAAAAAAGGCCAAATAAAAAAAGCACTTCCTGCATTTTCTGTGGCTCTGAGTTGCTAACCCCAGGCAGTGCAGGTAGCAGGCCTGCTGTTATTTTTATGGCACATTCCTGTCTCAGCCCTGTTTTCAGTTGCTTTTCCCTTGGCCAAATTTGAATTATTTGGGGTGAAATTTTCCATTCTGGGCACTGCTGGCTCCTTAAAACATTGAGTGTGTCCTTTGTGTTACAGCTAAAAATATTCAGCAGTCTTTGGGGGTAGGAGGGTGTGGGTTTGGGTTTTTCCCCTTTTTTCCTAAGGTAAAACAACCAACTTGGCCCTTTCAGCAGACAGAGAGGGAAGGTGCAGTGGGAGCTGAGCTGGGACAAGGGGGCTCTGCTCCTCCTGCCACCCCCAGGCACAGTTAGGGACATCTCCCCTCAGGATGGAGCTGGAGGCCAGTCATGAGGGGTGACTGAGAATGAATGAATAAATAAATAAATAAATGCATTTCAACACATTTTCTCCCTGGGGAGGGCAGTGGTTGTGGCAGTGACAATGACTGTGACAGTGACAGTGGCAGTGACAGTGGCTGTGGCTGTGGCTGTGGCTGTGGCTGTGACAGTGACAGTGGCAGTGACAGTGGCAGTGGCTGTGGCTGTGGCAGTGGCAGTGGCAGTGGCAGTGACAGTGACTGTGGCAGTGACAGTGGCTGTGACAGTGGCTGTGGCTGTGGCTGTGGCTGTGGCTGTGACAGTGACAGTGGCAGTGACAGTGGCAGTGGCAGTGGCTGTGGCTGTGACAGTGACAGTGGCAGTGGCAGTGGCTGTGACAGTGGCTGTGGCTGTGGCTCTGGCAGTGACAGTGGCAGTGGCTGTGGCAGTGGCTGTGGCAGTGACAGTGGCAGTGGCTGTGACAGTGGCAGTGACAGTGGCAGTGGCAGTGACAGTGGCTGTGGCAGTGACAGTGGCAGTGGCTGTGGCTGTGGCAGTGGCAGTGGCAGTGACAGTGGCTGTGGCAGTGACAGTGGCAGTGGCTGTGGCAGTGGCTGTGGCAGTGACAGTGACAGTGGCTGTGGCAGTGGCTGTGGCAGTGGCAGTGGCTGTGGCAGTGGCTGTGACAGTGACAGTGGCTGTGACAGTGACAGTGACAGTGACAGTGACAGTGGCTGTGGCAGTGGCAGTGGCTGTGGCAGTGGCAGTGGCAGTGACAGTGGCTGTGACAGTGACAGTGACAGTGACAGTGACAGTGGCTGTGGCAGTGGCTGTGGCAGTGGCAGTGACAGTGGCAGTGACAGTGACAGTGGCAGTGGCAGTGGCAGTGACTGTGGCTGTGGCAGTGGCTCTGGCAGTGGCAGTGGCAGTGACAGTGGCTGTGACATTGGCAGTGACAGTGGCAGTGACAGTGGCTGTGACAGTGGCTGTGGCAGTGACAGTGACAGTGGCAGTGGCAGTGACAGTGGCAGTGACAGTGGCTGTGACAGTGGCAGTGACAGTGGCAGTGACAGTGGCTGTGACAGTGGCTGTGGCAGTGACAGTGACAGTGGCAGTGGCAGTGACAGTGACTGTGGCAGTGACAGTGGCTGTGACAGTGGCAGTGACAGTGGCTGTGACAGTGGCAGTGGCTGTGGCAGTGGCTGTGGCTGTGGCTGTAGCAGTGACAGTGGCAGTGACAGTGGCAGTGACAGTGACAGTGGCAGTGGCAGTGACAGTGGCTGTGACAGTGGCTGTGACAGTGGCTGTGACAGTGGCAGTGGCTGTGGCAGTGGCTGTGGCTGTGGCTGTAGCAGTGACAGTGGCAGTGACAGTGGCAGTGACAGTGACAGTGGCAGTGGCAGTGACAGTGGCAGTGACAGTGGCAGTGGCAGTGACAGTGGCAGTGACAGTGGCAGTGGCAGTGGCTCTGGCAGTGGCTGTGGCAGTGGCAGTGACAGTGGCTGTGGCAGTGGCAGTGGCAGTGGCAGTGGCTGTGGCTGTGGCAGTGGCTGTGGCAGTGACAGTGGCTGTGGCTGTGGCTGTGACAGTGGCTGTGGCTGTGACAGTGACAGTGACAGTGACAGTGGCTGTGGCTGTGACAGTGACAGTGGCAGTGGCAGTGGCTCTGGCAGTGGCTGTGGCAGTGACAGTGACAGTGACAATGGCACTGGGGGGTCCCAGCTCCCCTGTCCATGGATGCAAATCCAAGCGATCTGAACAGTTGTTTTTACTCACGATTTCAGTGATCAGGCAGGAAGCCTGTGCTTAAATGAACTGGAATATCATTTCACATCTTTATTGCTTTTAGTAATTTTTTGTTTTGCTGTAACCGTTACAAGGTTGGGGATGTTTTCCCAGTACAGTGCAGCCCTCTGGATAAACATGGATTTCTCGGGTCACTTGGACATCTGCTTGCACCCCTGTCTTTTGACATATTGTCCTGTTGGGAGATGTTGACTGATAAATTTCTTATTTATCACAAGATTTGTTCTTCACAAGGAGCATATGGCCCGAAACCACATTCTGCTCTCGAGCAGTTTCATTGGAAAGACATTTATTAGCAGAAATCTCCCTTAAACACACCCAGTGTGTACAAAAGCAACTTCAGGAATCATATTCTGAACTGTGGATGATTTCAGGGGGGGATTCTGTGACTGATTCTCCTGCCTGTGTTTCAGTGTCCCCTCACCAGCAGATGCAAACTCTGCTGCTCTGCCGTTTCCATGAGGAATGACAAAATCACCCAAAGGAATGACTTGGGTTCTCAGGAGCACAGGAGGTGTCTGTGCCCCTTCCCAGGGATGTGACCTGGCTGGGAGCTGCTCTGCCCCATTTCAGCACATTCTGGTCAAATGGGCATTTCAGCCATTCACTCCTTTGACTTGTTTATGGTCTTAGTTGTCCTCAAATAACACTTCTTAGAGTTTAAATGGAATATTTTATTTCAAATGGATTATGAACAGGCTGAAAGAGCTGGGGGTGTTATCCTGGAGAACAGAAGGCTCTGAGGAGACCTTTGAGCCACTTCCAGTGCCTAAAGGGACTCCAGGAGAGCTGGAGAGGGACTGGGGACAAAGATGGAGGGACAGGACAAGGGGAATGGCTTCCCACTGCCAGAGGGCAGGGATAGATGGGATATTGGGAAGGAATCCTTGGCTGTGAGTGTGGGCAGGCCCTGACACAGGTTGGGCAGAGAAGCTGTGGCTGCCCCATCCCTGGAAGTGTCCAAGGCCAGGCTGGACAGGGCTTGGAGCCACCTGGGCTGGTGGGAGGTGTCCCTGCCCATGGCAGGAGTGGCACTGGATGGGCTTTCAGGCCACTCCAACCCCAACCATTCTGGGATTCTGTGATCAATGGCATGGCCTGCAAAAGGCAGCAGGAACCCTCAACATTTGGTTCCCAATGGACTTACAGCAAAATAAATGGGAAGCTTTGGAATAGAAAACTCAAGTAAATAATATTTCCATGCAGAACTTGCTCCTTCTGACGGATCATTGACACTTCTTCCTCTGTTTTGTTTTCACACCTCAAATAGGCCCCACCAAACCTTGACCAAAGCTCTGCGTGTGCAGCAAAGGGCCTGGGGAGAGGAGGGAGAAGGGAGTTTGCTCCTGCTGCTGAGTTTGAGGGTGGGCCATGGCCTGTTTTACCAGGAGACCATCACAATGTGCAGGGGCAGGTTTGGTGCTGGACTGGTTCATCCTGGAGACTGTGCTGGGGTAACATCCTGCAGAGAGTGAGAATTTGGGGGAGGCTGAGACAGGATGATCTTCAAGGTCCCTTCCAACCCAAACCAGTCTGGGGTTCTATGGATGGGCTTATTTCACCATCCAGAAGCCTTTAGGACAGGTAGATCTGATCTGCTCTGGGCTTGGCTTGGTGTTCAGGTCTAATGGATCATCTCCAGGAGCAGCCTGGCTGTGTCAAACCATCCAGATTGAGACTCTTTCCTCTTGTGGTGCCTTTTTTCCTTCATTTTTTCTTACAAAAAGGGTTTTCCTCAGCTCTCCTGCTGAGGACAGTCCCCAGCACTGGTGGGGTCACTGGGGTCCCTCCCTCTCTGTGCCCCTCACACAGGTCCTGTGCTTTGCTCTGCTCTGTGCTGTGTCCTGAGAGAGCAGATTGCTCATGGAAAGAGGTCAAAACCCAAAAAAAGGGCATTTTAAATAATAATAAAAGAGACAGAGAGGAGAAATCAGGCAGAGCAGACTGGGGAAGGTGAAAAAAGATAATAATAATAATAATAATAATAATAATAATAATAATAATAGTAATAGTAATAGTAATAATAGTAATAATAGTAAAAGTAATAATGAAAAATGCTGTGCTGGCCCCAGAAGGGGCCGTGCAGGGGGTGGGGGATGGTTGGGGCCCCCAGGTCACTTATTTCCAGCAATTCAGTCACTGAAACCCCAGTGCAGATGTGAGAAGCACCATGGAATGGGTGCCATGCAGGGTGGGTGGGGTTGGGCTGAGGGGTGGGTGCCACCAGGGCACAACCACCACGGTGTGTGCCATGCTGGGGCTGTGAGTGGGCACTGGGCTCCTGCACAGGGTCCTCCCAACACTGGGCTTGGTCTGAAGAAGGTCCTGCTGATGTGGAGGGTGGATAACTTTGCAGTCTCAGGGAGGTTGTCACAGCTGAGGTTGGCTCTGTGCTTCCCAAACAGGAATATTTTCATTTTTGGGGAATATTTATTGGTCAGGTGCCATGGAGGTGTTCAGGCTTTGCCCTCAGGGTTCTGTGCCTTCCATGAACACTCACCCAGGTGACCTCTGTGTCCCCCAGAGGGTGGTGGGCACTGACCAGGCTCCCCAGGGCAGTGGGCACGGCCCCAAGGCTGCCAGAGCTCCAGGAGGGTTTGGATGATGCTCTGGGGCACAGGGTGGGATTGTTGGGGTGTCTGTGCAGGGCCAGGGGTTGGACTGGATGGTCCTTGTGTGTCCCTTCCAGCTCAGGACATTCCATGATTCTGTGATTCAGTGTTTTTTTTCCATGGAATTCCAAGGGCAGGAGCCTGGGCAGGTCCCTGCCATGTGGCTGTGGGTGACCTGCAGGGTTGGGTGGGCACAGGCCCTTCCAACAGACAGGACTGTGCCCCATCCTGGGGCATTTCCAGGCCCCAGCACCCCTCAGGGTTCCTGCCCTGGCTCTACAGACTCTCCTTTCCCCCCTTTTCCCCCCTTTTTTTGTACACACAGATCTAATCTTCTCGAAAATGCCCCCAAGGTTTGAGCAATCACCAGTTGCAGGAACCCAGAAAGATTTTTTTCCCCATTGTGTAAGCATGACAAATCATTAATTTTTGATTGATTGCTTTGAATTATGGGTGCTCTGACATCCTTTCTGTAGCTGAACAGCTGTATAACAAATGAACATATCAGTGCTCACAAAAGATTGGAGATCTAACAGAAGCAATTACATTGTCAGCTCCTCCCTCTTGGCTTTTCCCAGGCAATGGAGGGAGGAAATTTTTTAACAGAAATTCCTCAAGTGGCTCACAATAATAATAATCATCATCATAATAAAAAAAATACCTTTTTGTAATTGAATTAGATTTTTATCTCTTCATTTCCAGTGGATTTCATATCCCTTTAGAAGCCAGGATGTGTTTCTGCTTTGTGAAAATTGGAGAATCCCTTTGAAGAAAATTTTACAGGAAGAATTAAAAAAAAATAAAACCAAATTGCAATTTTTTTGGTTGCTATTCCTTTAAGATTTCAGAATTGCACCAGTGCACTAAATGTGACCTCCATAACTTTTAAATTAAGAATTTATGCTGGCTTGAAATTTATGAAATATTTCAGCATGAAAGAAAGCCTTTTTCCCTCAGGAAAATTGAGCAATAAATCACAGCACTCTCGATTTACTGCCCTACAGCCAGCCAAAGATAGGATTTTTTTCCTTCCCCCCTTCATTCTGAAAAAAAAAAATATAAAAAAAATGTAATCATATAAGACAGCTTAGCTGCTATCCTCCCACTCTCTAGAATTTTTAATTTCAGCTGTTTCTGCTTGGATTTATTTCCAATATTCCTGCTCGGCTTTTCAATTTCCTCAGTTATTAAATTTTAATTCAGTGCATTAGCATTTAAATTAAAAAAGGGTTTATTTTATCGAAATCGTTGGCTGGCCCCATCCTGCTGCACAGGAATTGCCTCTTTCTGCCATTTGCACAAAATGTGAAATGCAGCTAATATCTTTTAACTTGTATTTGCACAAATTCAGAAATAAAATTTCTGCGTTTGGAATAATATTGTCTTTCCAAGGAAGGCTCCCAGCAGGAGCTGGGGGGAGGCAGGAGGAGCCCCTGGACCCTCCCTGCCCAGCCTGGGGGGCTCATTAGGCCATCATTAGGACATTGCTAATGAAGGGAGGAGGCTGGTCCTGCCCCTCCATCCCCCAGCCTGCACAGCCTGGAATTGGGCTGGTTCTGCCTTATTTCCCACCTGCAAAGGGCAAGTTCTGGCATGGGAGGGTTTGTTGCTTTAGGCTTGGGTTGCACTAAAGGGACCAAAGGGAATGGACTTGGGAGGTGCCTCCATGGTGGGGCTGGGGCTGAAATCCTGTCCCAGCTCTGACATTCCAGGGTTCAGTGCCCACTGGGCCCCACCAGCACCAGGATGGGCCATGTGTGGAGCTCAGCATGGCCAAACCCTGCTCAGGAGGATCTGGAGAGCACCTTGTCTGCCTCAACCTAAACTGCCTTTCTTTTCCTGCCTTAGGCCGACGAGAGCAACAGCAGCGGGCAGAGCAGCTCCTCCAGCAGGTAGGGATGCTCCTCTGCTGGGGGGCCATGGGGGGACCTGGGGGGGATGTGGCTCTGCCCGGTGTGCCGGAGATGGGGGTGCTGAAGGGTGGCTGCAGCAGAGAGAGGAGTGGGAGCTGGTGGAGCCCAGTGTCTGTGCAGCCACTCTGGGGTTTAGGAGGGATCGTTTTGGCCTTGGGGGGGCTGCAAGAAGGGGTGGTTTGTGTGTGGGGTGGGGTGGGACAGATGAGTGCCCCCAGCCCTGTGCTGGCTGCCCAGCCCATGGCGGGGTGAGGCTCTTGGATGGAGACCTTGGGCCATGTGGTTGGGTGTGGACCCCCCTCCTCCCACACAGAAGGAGAGGACAGGGGTGTCCTGCCACTGCAGCCCCCTCTGGTCCTGCCAAGGGGTGTCTCTGCTGCTCCTGGGCTGGAGAGGGATGTGCTGAGGTGGCTCTGCCCTGTGCTGTGGCCTCTCCATCTCCTGCTGATGCCATGGGATGTCCCACCTTGCTGGGTGTGCAGGGATGCACCAGAGATGGTGTTTCTTGGTCTTTCTCCAACTCTTATTTGGTGGAGTAAGTTCAGAGCTGTGAAAGTGTGGAAGAAAGGGCAGCTTTCCTTCCTTGGCCTGGCACAAATTCCTTCTGGTTGGGTTTCCACTGGACCAGTGATGGGAGCTGAGAGCAAAGCGTGGCTTTGGTGACAGTGGGATTTACTTGGTCTTTTGTGTGCTTGAAGCCAATTCCTGGTTGTCTGCCAAGTGGCAAATTGAGCTCCCAGGTTTGAAAGGTTGTGTGGTAAAAACAGGTGGAGATTTAGGAGATGAGAGATGAGAGGCTGGAAACAGGAGCAGCACTGAGGATGCAGCAGGGAGAGCAGTGTGTGACCTGGGAAGGGCAGTGGCTACAACACAGCATGGGAATGTAAGAGCTGGCAGGAAAATCCAGGAGGTGCCATCATGTGTGGGATGATGCACAGCTGGCACTTGTTGTGGGGCACATCAGTGTGGAAGGGGGACAATGGACAACAGCAAAGCAGAGCCAGTTTGGTGCTGTGTGTGGTGTGGGGCACTGCACCCCATCCTGCACCATCTCCAGCAGCTCCTCAGTGAGGACCCAGAGGCTGCCATGGCACAGGTGGTGCCAGCGGGGTGGGGTGGCATTAACCCCTGTCTGTGCATCGGTGTGATCTGCACCAGCCCTGGGGCACCAGCAGCACCAACCCTGGGACACCCAGGCCACGTCTGCCAGTCTGGGGCTTGGCACCACTCCCCTGCCCAGGGCATGGAACCAGTGCTCAGGGACATGACCCTGCAGGGACACGAGGCTTTTCCTGGGACACCCACCACCTTGGCAGCACAGCAGGAGCAGCACTGAGCACCAGTGAGCACCAGTGAGCACCAGTGAGAGCCAGCGAGCACCAGTGAGCACCAGTGAGAGCCAGCGAGCACCAGTGAGAACCAGCGAGCACCAGTGACTACTAGTGAGAACCAGTGAGAACCAAAGAGCACCAGTGAGAACCAGTGACTACCAGTGAGAACCAGTGAGCACCAGTGGGCATTAGTGAGCACCAGTGAGAACCAGTGAGCACCAGTGAGAACCAGTGAGCACCAGTGAGAACCAGTGAGAACCAAAGAGCACCAGTGAGAACCAGTGAGCGCCAGTGAGAACCACTGACTACCAGTGAGCACCAGTGAGCACCAGTGAGAACCAGTGAGTGCCACTGAGCACCAGTGAGCACCAGTGAGCACCAGTGAGAAGCAGTGAGAACCAGTGAGAACCACTGAGAACCAGTGAGCACCAGTGAGTACCAGTGAGAACCACTGAGCACCAGTGAGAACCAGTGAGTACCAGTGAGCACCAGTGAGAACCAGTGAGTGCCACTGAGCACCAGTGAGTACCAGTGAGCATCAGTGAGCACCAGTGAGCACCAGTGAGCACCAGCGAGTACCAGTGAGTACCAGTGAGCACCAGTGAGCACCAGTGAGCACCAGTGAGTACCAGTGAGAACCAGTGAGCACCAGTGAGAACCAGCGAGTACCAGTGAGAACCAGCGAGCACCAGTGAGAACCAGTGAGTACCAGTGAGAACCAGTGAAAACCAGTGAGAACCAAAGAGCACCAGTGAGAACCAGTGAGTACCAGTGAGCACCAGTGAACACCAGTGAGAACCAGTGAGCACCAGTGTGTGCCAGTGAGAACCAGTGAGTGCCAGTGAGCACTAGTGAGAACTAGTGAGTACCAGTGAGAACCAGTGAGGACCAGTGTGTGCCAATGAGTACCAGTGAGCACCAGTGAGCACCAGTGAGCACCGGTGAGTACCAGTGAGCACCAGAGAGAACCAGTGAGCACCAGTGGGCATTAGTGAGCACCAGTGGGCACCAGTGAGTACCAGTGAGCACCAGTGAGAACCAGTGAGCACCAGTGAGTACCAGTGAGCACTGGTGAGCATCGGTGAGCACCAGTGAGCACCAGAGAGAACCAGTGAGCACCAGTGAGTACCAGTGAGCACTGGTGAGCATCGGTGAGCACCAGTGAGCACCAGTAAGAGCCAGTGAGCACCAATGAGTACCAGTGAGCACTGGTGAGTACCAGTGAGAACCAGTGAGAGTCACTGAGTACCAGTGAGCACCAGTGAGAACCAGTGAGCACCAGTGAGTACCAGTGAGCACCAGTGAGCACCAGAGAGAACCAAAGAGCACCAGTGAGAACCAGTGAGCACCAGTGAGCACCAGTGAGCACCGGTGAGTACCAGTGAGCACCAGAGAGAACCAGTGAGCACCAGTGGGCATTAGTGAGCACCAGTGGGCACCAGTGAGTATCAGTGAGAACCAGTGAGCACCAGTGGGCATTAGTGAGCCCCAGTGAGAACCAGTGAGCACCAGTGAGTCCCAGTGAGCACCAGTGAGAACCAGTGAGTACCAGTGAGCACTGGTGAGCACTGGTGAGCACCAGTGAAAACCAGTGAGCACCAGTAAGAGCCAGTGAGCACCAGTGAGCACCAATGAGTACCAGTGAGCACTGGTGAGTACCAGTGAGAACCAGTGAGAGTCAGCGAGCACCAGTGAGAACCAGTGAGCACCAGTGAGCACCAGTGAGCACCTGTGCTCCTCTCAGCTCTGCCACCCTCCTTCGGCTCAAGGGCCTTTCGTGTCCTCCCCATGGCACAGCCAGTGGCAGCTCTCTGGCCATGTGACCTCCGTCCTGTCCCTGCAGGGACCTGAAAGGCTGCAGAAGGTTCATCCCTCAGGGGAGCAGGTCCTGCCACATGGGAAGCCCCCTCTGTCCTCATCTCCCCGCGCTGGGCTGGGGGTCCTGTCCCATCCCCTGCTGCTCAGTGTGCTCAGGCCCTGCCTGGCTTGAGAGCTCCTGCTGTGCTGGCTGCTCCCTGCCCAGTGCCCCAGCCTTGCCAGTGGTGTGCCAGGATGAAATACCCACAGTCCTGGCAGCTTTTTGCCCTGGCATCAATGCCTGGCATGGAACACCTCTGGGGAGCACTGGGGGTCTGTGGCAGAGGAAAACTTCTCCTGCCCAGTTTGGGGGATGGCTCCTCAGGGTGGTCCAGCAGTGCTGGCACACAGGGCACTGGGAAATAGCCCGAGGGAAGTGCCAGATGGAACACTCAGCATAGTCTGAGGAGCCAGGGCAGAGGAGTTGGGCATTGCTCCCTTTCCCTGGTTCTTTATTCCAACTTTAACTCCAGGGCAGAGGAGTTGGGCATCTCTTCCTTCCCCTGGTTCTTTATTCCAACTTTAACTCCAGGGGAGAGGAGTTGGGCATCTCTTCCTTCCCCTGGTTCTTTATTCCAACTTTAACTCCAGGGGAGAGGAGTTGGGCATCTCTTCCTTCCCCTGGTTCTTTATTCCAACTTTAACTCCAGGGGAGAGGAGTTGGGCATCTCTTCCTTCCCCTGGTTCTTTATTCCAACTTTAACTCCAGGGGAGAGGAGTTGGGCATCTCTTCCTTCCCCTGGTTCTTTTTTCCATCATTAACTCTGTTTTGCTGCTCTCACTGAGGGTTTCCTGGAGCAGGTGGGCCAGTGCAGCTCCCATGGGGGGGCTGGTCCTTTGGGTGTCCCTGTGAGTGCCCTCCCTGCCCAGGGGTGCCCCTGGGGCCGAGCCCCCTCCTGGGGCTGGGCAATGCCCTTCCCAAGGCCAGGGACAGATCTCTTGGCAGAGTGGGGGAACTCCCTGCTGTTATCCTGTTCCTTTGGGATACAGAGGAGTGGGAGGCTGATCATTGCTGTTCTCTTGTGGAAAAGTGGAAACAAAATCCACTTTATCACCTACCAGAGTGAACAAAAGGTGGGCAAAGAAAGGAAGGTGACCAAGTCTGTTTAAAAATTATAGACACAGAATCCAAATGTAACAGTTCAGGAAAGCTCTGTCAGGGGTTGAAGGTTGAAATGTGGCTTTGACTAAATCTCTGAGTGTATGGAGACCAAAAATAGATGTTTTTCAAAGTTATTGCTGCTTGGAACTCTCTCTAATTGCAAACTCTTGAGTAAGCTTTTAACAAATACTTTTATTAGTAAAAAATTTAACAAAAGACAATATATTACAATGTAATATAATATATTTTGATATAATGAAGATAAAGTTGCCAGGACTTTCTTTCTGCACCTACTTTACTTTCACCATAACATGCTTGGTCTTAAGTGGTGACTACAGTACTGTGTTGATTTTAGTTTTATTTTTTTATTGCACTGAATCGATTTTATTGTGTTTCAAGTAAACACTGAAAGCTCTGAAGGCTCAGGGGTTTATGATGGCACCACCCCCAGCTCTGCTGGGCTGGAGGTGCCTTTGGGTCAGTGTGGGCAGCAGAGTTGGAGGTGGCAGAGAACACTCACTGTTCTCCCTGATTAACTTTGTGTGGCTCCTACACCTCACTGAATACTCAGTACATTTTAAAAGGTGAAGAGAATTCTTAGGAGCAGAGAAAAAAAGCCCTTCCTTGAAGGGAGCAGGAAGAGAGATGGCTGTTTGCCTTGGAGGAGATGACAACTAAGAGACAACATGACAAAGCTGTGCGTGTTTTTGAGCACTCCAGAAAAGGTAGATCAGAGGCTTCTTTCTTCCTTTTGCAAGGAAAAAAGAGACAGTCAACAATATTAAAAGGCAACAAATTAAAAGCCAATAAAAGGCAGGGTTTTTTCTTGCATGATGGGCACTGATCTGTTGGAGTGTGATGCCAAGAGCTGGGTGCTCAGGGGGGCTTGGAGGGGGCTCAGATGGAAGATGGATCAATCAGTGACAGGGCTCTTGAATTTATGGAATCAGAGGATAGTTTGGTGGGAACGGACCTTGAAGATTGTCCTGCCATGGGCAGGGACACCTCCCACCAGCCCAGGTTGCTCCAAGCCCTGTCCAACCTGGTCCTGAACACTCCCAGGGATGGGGCAGCCACAGCTTCTCTGGCCAAGCTGTGTCAGGGCCTGCCCACCCTCACAGCCAGGAATTCCTTCCCAAGATCCCGTCTCACCTTGCCCTCTGGCAGTGGGAAGCCATTCCCTGTGTCCTGTCCCTCCATCCCTTGTCCCAAGTGCCTCTCCAGCTCTCCTGGAGCCCCTTTAGGCACTGGAAGGGGCTCTCAGGTCTCCCTGGATTCCTTCTCTTCTCCAGGTGACCCCCCCAGCTCTCCCAGCCTTGCTCCAGAGCAGGGGGTCTCCAGCCCTGTGATCCCCTCTGGACTCATTCCAACAGGTCCATGTCTTTCTTGTGTTGGGGCCCCAGCCCTGAACGTGGTCTGGCCCCATCCTGGGGCTGAGCACATGGCTGGGGATCAGTTCCCTTGCTGTGTCCACTGGAGAGCTTCTGAAGCATCTTCAGAAGCCTCTTCTGCACATGGTGGACCAGATTGAGTGTCCCCCCCTGGTGTGAGTGCGTGTGACAGTCCCAGAGGGGTTGGTGGGACAGGAGGGCAGTGTGAGGACAGCACTGGGAGGAGCCTCAGGCCTCGGGGTGAGCGTTGGGAGTCTCATCAAGGCTATTGTAAAACAAACTACTTCCCAGTAATTAATGTCAGCATTCAGATGGTGGGCTCTGGATCTTGACAAGAAATAATTGAAAAACCAAATGTGCAATTATGTCTGACAAGCAGCGTGTGCTTTTCTTGGTCACCAGAGCCTTGTGTAGTCATGTGTTAGACACGGCTTTATATAATTATTATTGTTTATATGGCGGGTGTCAGAGGAAGGAGGAATTTTAGTTTCAACTCCTCTGTTGGCTATTTATTTTAAAGTCATTAGATTTGTTTTCAGACTTAACTACACTTAATGTGTGAGACTCCTGCTGAATAAATCAGCCCCTGATATGGGAGCTACATCTGTTTGCGGAGGGAATGGAGCCAGCTGGAAGCTGAGCCCCGTCTGCACCGGGGCCGTCACCAGCAGGGAACTGCTCCCGGCACAGATGGAGCTGAGCAGAGTGTGCTCTGCCCCGGGAATGGGGTGGGATCCCACAGTGCCCAGGGGGGAGATCCCACACTGCCCAGGGGGGAGATCCCTCAGTGCCCAGGGCTCAGATCCCACAGTGCCCAGGGCTGAGATCCCTCAGTGCCCAGGGCTCAGATCCCACAGTGCCCGGGGGGAGATCCCACAGTGCCCAGGGCTGAGATCCCTCAGTGCCCAGGGCTCAGATCCCACAGTGCCCGGGGGGAGATCCCACACTGCCCAGGGCTGAGATCCCACAGTGCCCGGGGGGAGATCCCACACTGCCCAGGGGGGAGATCCCACAGTGCCCAGGGGGGAGATCCCACACTGCCCAGGGGGGAGATCCCACAGTGCCCAGAGCTGAGATCCCACAGTGCCCAGGGCTGAGATCCCACAGTGCCCGGGGGGAGATCCCACAGTGCCCAGGGGGAGATCCCACACTGCCCAGGGGGGAGATCCCACACTGCCCAGAGCTGAGATCCCACACTGCCCAGAGGGGAGATCCCTTAGTGCCCAGAGCTGAGATCCCACAGAGCCCAGGGCTCAGATCCCATACTGCCCAGGGCTGAGATCCCACAGTGCCCGGGGGGAGATCCCACAGTGCCCAGAGCTGAGATCCCACAGTGCCCGGGGGGAGATCCCACACTGCCCAGGGGGGAGATCCCTCAGTGCCCAGGGCTGAGATCCCACAGTGCCCAGGGCTGAGATCCCTCAGTGCCCAGGGCTCAGATCCCACACTGCCCAGAGCTGAGATCCCACAGTGCCCAGGGCTGAGATCCCACAGTGCCCAGGGCTGAGATCCCACACTGCCCGGGGGGAGATCCCACACTGCCCAGGGGGGAGATCCCACAGTGCCCAGGGCTGAGATCCCACAGTGCCCAGAGCTGAGATCCCACAGTGCCCAGGGGGGAGATCCCACAGTGCCCGGGGGGGAGATCCCACAGTGCCCAGGGGGGAGATCCCACAGTGCCCGGGGGGAGATCCCACAGTGCCCAGGGGGGAGATCCCACAGTGCCCGGGGGGGAGATCCCACAGTGCCCAGGGGGGAGATCCCACAGTGCCCAGAGCTGAGATCCCACACTGCCCAGGGGGGAGATCCCACAGTGCCCAGGGGGGAGATCCCACAGTGCCCGGGGGGGAGATCCCACAGTGCCCAGAGCTGAGATCCCACAGTGCCCAGAGCTGAGATCCCACAGTGCCCGGGGGGAGATCCCACAGTGCCCAGGGGGGAGATCCCTCAGTGCCCAGGGCTCAGATCCCACACTGCCCAGAGCTGAGATCCCACACTGCCCAGGGGGGAGATCCCACACTGCCCAGGGGGGAGATCCCACACTGCCCAGGGCTGAGATCCCACAGTGCCCGGGGGGAGATCCCACAGTGCCCAGGGCTCAGATCCCACACTGCCCAGGGAGAAGATCCCACACTGCCCCGGGGGGAGATCCCACAGTGCCCAGGGCTGAGATCCCACAGTGCCCAGGGCTCAGATCCCACACTGCCCAGGGCTCAGATCCCACAGTGCCCGGGGGGAGATCCCACAGTGCCCAGGGGGGAGATCCCTCAGTGCCCAGAGCTGAGATCCCACAGTGCCCGGGGGGAGATCCCACAGTGCCCAGGGGGGAGATCCCACAGTGCCCAGGGGGGAGATCCCTCAGTGCCCAGAGCTGAGATCCCACAGTGCCCGGGGGGAGATCCCACAGTGCCCAGGGGGGAGATCCCACAGTGCCGGGGGGAGATCCCACAGTGCCCAGGGGGGAGATCCCACAGTGCCCGGGGGGAGATCCCACAGTGCCCAGGGCTCAGATCCCACACTGCCCAGAGGGGAGATCCCTTAGTGCCCAGAGCTGAGATCCCACAGTGCCCAGGGCTCAGATCCCATACTGCCCAGGGCTGAGATCCCACAGTGCCCGGGGGGAGATCCCTCAGTGCCCAGAGCTGAGATCCCACAGTGCCCAGGGCTCAGATCCCACACTGCCCAGGGCTGAGATCCCACAGTGCCCAGAGCTGAGATCCCACAGTGCCCAGGGCTCAGATCCCACAGTGCCCAGGGCTCAGATCCCACAGTGCCCAGGGGGGAGATCCCACAGTGCCCAGGGGGGAGATCCCACACTGCCCAGGGGGGAGATCCCACAGTGCCCAGGGCTCAGATCCCACAGTGCCCGGGGGGAGATCCCACAGTGCCCAGGAGGGAGATCCCACAGTGCCCAGGGCTGAGATCCCACACTGCCCAGGGCTCAGATCCCACACTGCCCGGGGCTGAGATCCCACAGTGCCCAGGGCTGAGATCCCACACTGCCCAGGGGGGAGATCCCACAGTGCCCAGGGCTGAGATCCCACACTGCCCAGGGCTGAGATCCCACACTGCCCAGAGCTGAGATCCCACACTGCCCAGGGGGGAGATCCCTCAGTGCCCAGAGCTGAGATCCCACACTGCCCAGGGCTGAGATCCCACACTGACCAGGGCTGAGATCCCACAGTGCCCAGGGCTGAGATCCCACACTGCCCAGGGGGGAGATCCCACACTGCCCAGGGGGGAGATCCCACAGTGCCCAGGGCTGAGATCCCACAGTGCCCAGGGCTGAGATCCCACAGTGCCCAGGGCTCAGATCCCACAGTGCCCAAGGGGGAGATCCCACAGTGCCCAGGGCTGAGATCCCACAGTGCCCAGGGGGGAGATCCCACACTGTCCAGGGAGGAGATCCCACAGTGCCCAGGGCTGAGATCCCACAGTGCCCAGGGCTCAGATCCCACACTGCCCAAGGGGGAGATCCCACACTGCCCAGAACTGAGATCCCACACTGCCCGGGAGGAGATCCCACACTGCCCAGAGCTGAGATCCCACAGTGCCCAGGGCTCAGATCCCACACTGCCCAGGGGGGAGATCCCACCGTGCCCAGAGGGGAGATCCCACAGTGCCCAGAGGGGAGATCCCACAGTGCCCAGGGGGGAGATCCCACCGTGCCCAGGGGGGAGATCCCACCCTGCCCAGGGGGGAGATCCCACAGTGCCCAGAGGGGAGATCCCACAGTGCCCAGAGGGGAGATCCCACAGTGCCCAGGGGGGAGATCCCACCGTGCCCAGGGGGGAGATCCCACACTGCCCAGGGCTCAGATCCCACACTGCCCAGAGCTGAGATCCCACAGTGCCCAGGGCTGAGATCCCACAGTGCCCAGGGGGGAGATCCCACCCTGCCCAGGGGGGAGATCCCACAGTGCCCAGAGGGGAGATCCCACAGTGCCCAGGGCTCTCTGTGCAGAGTGTGCTCTGCCCCTGCAATGGGGTGGGATTTCACCCTGCCCTGGGCTCTGAGCTGCCTGTCAGGGCACACGGGCTCTCCTTTAGGGCAGGTCCCCAGGAGGGTCTTGGAGGTGGAGGTGCAGCAGGAGGGCTCTGGGTGCTGCTCTGGACAGGGGCAGAGCTCTGTGCAGGTGGCAGCATTGCCAAGGGGTGCTTTGAAGAGGGGCCTGGAGGTGTCCCAGCTCTGACATGGTGCAGTTTTCCCCAGTGCCCCAGACCAAGCCTTGGTGCCTCTGTAGTTTGGGGGTTTCAGTGTCTGTCTGAGAAGATGTGACCTTCATAGAATCACAGAACCACAGGATCTCCTGAGCTGGAAGGGACACATGGGGGACCATCCAGTCCAACTCCTGGCCCTGCACAGACCCCCAATAATCCCACCCTGTCCTTGAGTGTGTTGTCCAAAGGCTCCCTGACCTCTGGCAGCCTTGGGGCCATGACCACTGCCCTGGGAGGCCTGAGAGGAGATGGTCTTGAGAAGTGGTTGCACTTACTTTGCTCCTTCTCAGTTCACCTTTCTCCAGCCTCCCTGGTGGCATCTTTCCCTCTCCTCCCCACATTCCTTGCTCTGTCCTTGATGGACATGTCCTCCCCAGCAGCTCCTGTCATCCAAGGCAGGGTCTACCCTGGGATGGCAAAGCTCTTCTTCAGGCTCCTTTTCCTGTCCTCACCAGGTCCCCAGCACTGGGGGAGGACAACCAACCTCTGTGGGTGCCCACGCTGGAGATGATGGTCCTCCAAACCTGTACACCCTGTGGAGGGACAGGCCTGGGGCTGAGTGTTTCCAGGAAGCAAAATGACCTGAATTGTCCCCTGTTTAAAAGGCAACCTGTGGGATTTTCAGTCCCAGAGCATGAAGAACTTGTGTCATCCTGTCAGAAAGGGAGAAAATTATTGATAATTGGTCAAGGAATTTAATAAGTCGTAGTCCTCACTGAGGAGATCTCACCAGCCATCTCCAAAGAGGAACAATCCAACCCCCAGACTCCACTCTGGCCAATTTAAGAGCAGTGGATAGTTCAGTTCTGGACTACAACCACCACAGAAGCTTTGGGAAACCTGGACAGGTTTCCTTGAAACCCAAAAGAAGGTGAAATGCCCATGTACAACGAGATGACAGTGCTCAGGCACATCCTGGCCCTGTGGGACTGGTGGAGTTTCTGTGTCATCTACACCCATTTGGCAAATGCTGGAGTCTTGGAGAGCTTTGGATGGTGTGAGATGGAGAAACTTCCCTTTCTGGAGCCATCAAGTACCGAGACATGGCAGCTGGAATTCCCTCAGGAAAGCTGAGCTATCAGGAGATTGGTGTCCTTGGGTCACCCCCTCAGCTGGGCACCCTGGACTCGTTCTGGTGATGGTATAGAGCCTCGTGGCTTGTTGATGGCAGAACATGGTGTCATATCATCGCTGGGTTGGGTTGGGAGGGACCTTAAAGTTCACCCCATCCCACCTCCTGCCATGGGCAGGGACACCTTCCACCAGCCCAGGTTGCTCCAAGCTCATCCAACCTGGCCTTGGAGACTCCCAGGGATGGGGCAGCCACAGCTTCTCTGGGCACCTGTGCCAGGGCCTGCCCACCCTCACAGGGAAGTTTCCTCCTGGTATCTGATCTAAGCCTACTCTCAGTTTAAAGTCAAGTTTAAATGCCTGTGTCTCTCCAGCAGCGGCAGGTCCCTCATTGCCACCTCACCTGTATCACTCCCCAGATGGGGAGTTGGCCCCATCCCAAGGTCCTGTCTCCTGCTCTGTCCACCCTTCCCTGTGCTCCCTCCATCCAGGTCATCACCATGGGTAGTTTGGTGGCCCAGCCCAGCACAGGCTCCTCATGGCCCTGTTGGGACCTGTGGCCATTTCAGGCAGTTCTCACCCCCTCATTTCGGTCCTCACCCCCTCAGTCATTTCTCAGCCAAGCCACACAGAGCTCTCTCACTGATATAAATAAACCCTTAATCTATTCTCTTTGTTTTCCCCTGAATTTCTTTGTCTCTGTTGACATTTCCACGCTTGAAAATTTAAAGACGCTGGCAGCTGTTCCATTAGCATCTTAAATTCAGTTTTTAACCTGCATCATTTGTGTGTCACATTTTTATCTGACTGAATTCTTTTGCTTTTGGCAAAGAGAGTCTGGCTGGTTTTTGTTGGATAAGCCAAATTTTTTTTATATTTGGTTAGACTTTCCTCTTCAAACCATCCTCAAGATATTCCTAATAAGGACTGAAGGGAATTTGTTTTGCTAATACCTTAGGAATTCTTTGTGGCTCTTGACTATTGTTCTGGTTTGTGTTTTAATGTTTAATTTCCAGGGGAGAGCAGCCTGGTTTGGTGCTGGAATTTACCTCTCTGAAGGCTTTAGAGCTGCTGAGTGTCCCTTGAGGAATGAACACACAATTCCTCTTGGCCTTCCCGAGGCACAGTTTGCTGTCAGGAGAGGTTGTGTGTTTTAGTAGACCCAGAGAGCTGGAAAATTAAGTATTCTGCTTTGTTTGTTTGTTTTCCCTGGATTTTAGCACTACAGCACACAAACCACAGAGTGCTGCATGAGGTGTGTCAGGGTTTGGAGAGCTGTTACCTCTGTGTTTAAGGGCTGGCTGCCCTCACAGGCAGGTGCTGATACTCCCTGAGGCATCTCTCTTCTCTAAAGCCTTCAGGTCCTTTTAAATTTATGAACTCCTTAATAATACTGGTATTTATTGAGCAGATTATTGCCAGGAAAATTGAAATGGCAGTTGCTGTCACACTTGTGCCTGCAGAAAGATGCAGTCCTGGGTTCTGATTGCAGTTTATTTGGGGGGAGAGAAAGCAGAAAATGTCCCAGACAGGGACAGGGCTTAGGCTGCTTCTCGTGCCTCAGAGATGTTCTCTGTATGCCCAGTAAGTGTGGTGGCCCCAGATCCAAGTGCTTGTCTTGGAGCAAGGGCCTCACAGCCCTGGAGAGCTGCAGCTCCATCCTTGGCCAGGGTGTGAGGGATCAGCCTGTTCCAGAAGGTCATGGATGGCAGAGAGGGGACCCACCAGCCTTGGGAGGAAAAGCAGCCCATCACCCAAGGGCACAGCCACAGGCCCATGGACAGAAAGAGCACATGGACTGGCAGCAACTCCTGCAATGTGGAGAGACCTTGAAGTCCTTATTTCATGAGCTTCTCAAGAGCATGTTGCAGGTGGAAGGTGTCCAGGAGCTCTGACCAGTTCTTCCTTCTTTTGTGTTCTTCAACAGTCTTTACTCACTGCTGCTGATGGAGGAGGGAGCTCCCATTGCCTAAAATAGCATCAGGACATGAGTGAGCAGGTTTTCCTCTGAACTCTCCTTTCAGAGGTTAAACCCACACTTTGGGAATTCCCAGTAGCATCTTGGAACACTGTGAAGAGAACTGAAGTCTCCTGGTGGAACACGAGTGACCATGAACTTGCCCCACTCTGTGAGCAAATGCAGATCCGGGTTCCAGACTCAGCACCAGCCTGTGCTGCCATCGTGGGTGTCACCAAGAGTGGCACACTTGGTCCTGCCAGGGTATCCATGCTTTGGAATGTGGATGGGCTCCCAAGGGGTCACGGATTAGCCAAGGATTGGAAGGGATGTTTTACTGAGCACACAGTTACATGAAGGAAGTGTTTGCTTTGCTTCATTCAGGAGACAGCAGAAGGGCTCGTTCTCTCCTGTGGAGGGGAGATTCCAGTAGGAGCATTTCTTTTCCAGCCAAAAGATGACCAAAGGCAGCAGTTTCCTCACTGGAATTGCAGTGCCTGTTTCAGAAAATGATCCCTCAGAGGAGGGACCTGCAGTGTGATGGTTATTCCAGCACTTTAGACATCAAAATCAAGGCAGTCTGTCTGGAAGAGGCACCTGCTCAGGCTGCAGAGGCAGTTTTGGCAGAGGAACATCTCTGTGAGCTGTGACATGCCAGGGTGGGTCATCTCTGTGCCTTTCAAGCTTTGAGGCAACACCTGAGCCTGGCCTGGAGTCCTGGGCACTGGGAGCAAAGAGCTCAATGGTAACACTGGAAAAATAGCTCCTGTCTTTTCTCTCTTTTAACCCTGAACTTGACAATACTCTTGCCTGGTGATGTCTGCAGAAGAGAAGTCCCCAGTGAGGACACCAGGCAGTTCCTCTGCCTCCTGCCCTTCTCCCCTTCCCTATTCCTGGTGGAAGGCACATGGCCCACCCTGGGCCAGCCCCTGGAGCAAATGAGAGCTATGGGGACAGGGTGGGAAGGCACCACAACTCATTTATCACACAAGCAGATTTTCAATGTACATCTCTCTTTCTCTGCCCTGCCTTCATCATCTCCATGTAACATGAGAGTTCATTTACATCTGTTCTGCCTATTCTCCTTCCCACAGCTCCAGTCATGACAGGAGCCTTCTGGTTCTTGCAAAACCTCAGCAGACACCTCTAAATTGAGCCCATTTTCAGCCTCCCCCACTTTTTGCTTCCTTTGCTTTCTGACAGCTGAGGCCTTTCCATTTGGCATGGGATGAGCAACTTTCCAGAAGACAAGTTGGAACTGAGGATGCTGTCCTGGTGTTCCTTCAGGGCCCCCTGCACAGCCCTCCTGACTGTTTGGCTCAGTCCTTACTGAACCTCTCTGGTGCTGCAGACCAGAAGAGCTTTCCAAGGACTACTCAAGAGGATGTTTCAGTACTTTATCTGGGCACACACCATCCCCTGCCAAGGGGCAGGTGGGTGTCACCATGGAATCACAGCATGGTTTGGGTTGGCAGGACCCTGAAGACCATCTCATTCCACCCCCTGCCATGGGCAGGGATACCTTCCACTACAACAGGTCCAAGTCCTGTCCAACTTGGCCATCACTGACATCATCAAGGCAACAGTGTTGTGGTTTTTCCATCTTGAGGGATGTCCAGGAAAAACCTGAAGATGCTCCACATTTGCTGTGGGGGGAAGAGTGTTGTTTTTGGGTTGGTTCAGTGTGGTGTGTCCTCCTCCTCATTGGTTTCCTTTTGCTCTCCTTTGGAGGAGCTGACGTTGAGGAGTGACACTTCACTGAGCTCACTTTGCCCCTCCCCAAAAGCTCAGCAGGATGTGCTGCAAAAATAGCCTCATTAGAAGCCATCTGAGTACACTTGCAATCACAGATCACTCAAAGGAGCACAGAGCAGGCATGTTTCTGTTGCTGTCTTCAGAGAATTACATGACAAATTATTCCTAGCTGGAAGAAATGTCCTTTTATAATTGGGATTTTTTCTCATTCTTTCATAAGGGAGGAGTGTGTGTTTTTTAAGTAGCTTTTAGTCACTTTCATTATTTATGAGGATGCTACTCCAGATCAGAAAAAGCAAACTGCAAACACAGTTTCTTTGGCTGCAGCAGCTGATGGGCCCCTTTGCTTTCACTCAGTGCTGGATTTGCTCATCACAGCCCGAGGGAAATGCTCTCCAGAGATGGAAACAGCACCAATGGCAGCCCTTCAGCCATCACCCCTTCTCCTCTGCTCCTTCCACAGGAGAGCAGCTGGAAAGGGCCGTGTGATCGTGCAGGGGTGACTGGTGTGAGCACCCAGCCCTCTCCTTTGTGCCCCCCACTCTGGAAGAGCTCCTGGCATTGCCCTGGCAGTGATGCTGGGGAGGCTGCCCAGCTCCAGAGCCAGAACTGCACTCCTGGCAAATACAGCTGTGCTGCCTCCTCGATGCCACCACGGCTGAAGGGCCAAGGCAGCTGCACCTCAATGGGCCCAGGAACCCATTTCTACCCCTGCCTTTCCAGTTCCCCACGAGGAGGCTTCATTAAGGCCTCCTTAAATCTCTCCTGCCTTCACACACTTGTGTTCAACATGAAAGTGGCCGTAACGTCATGGAAGATGAAAGTGTGCTGATCAAAGGAGGCAGCAACGCTGAAATGAGCATTGTGAGGAGGCAGAGCTGGTAATACAGTAATTGGCTGTGTGGCCTACTTAGTCAGAGCAGTGATACATGTGAGAGCAATGTTTGTTTGCCTCTTTCATGTTGAAAATCCAGAGAGTCTGTTCTGGAAAGTGAAACAGGACCTCACCTGTTGGAGCAACCAGGCACAGCTCAGAGTGACAGTGAGAGCAGTGTGTGATCCCAAGGCTTCTGCCTCCTCTCCTCAGCAAGGAAGAGCCTCTTGGATTGCCAAGGCCCACAGTTCAGTAAAGACAAGCCATGGAAGAGTGAAGGAGGTTGGTACTCCCCAGGAAGGGTCAGAGCCATGGAGAAGGTGCACCCTGGGGAAGGAGGTTGGGGTTATGGCAGGTGTGCCTGTGCACTCTGCTCCTCCCTGGGCTCATTTCTCTCACCAGTTTCTGTCCTGTGCAAACAGTGCTTGGTTTGAGGAATGTCTCCTTCCCAGGAACACTGGGCCATGGGTTGGCCCTGCAGAGGGACCTGCAGCTGATCCCTGGAAGGCCACACTGGAACAGTAAAACTCCATTGTTTCATTCAGAAAAGTGTTGACATGAGGCTGGGGACTGTGCCCAGAGTGCCCAGCAGAGGGGTGGCTGAGGGACCAGCAGTGGGAGATGTCTCTGGCAGGTTCTCCCCTGGTTCCTGTGCACTGCTGTCTCCACCAAGTGGAGGTTCTGGCCATCACTGGTCCCAGTGTGCTCCCAGCAGGGCCCTGCAGGGATTCAGAGGCTGGGGCTGCTCTCTGTGCTGGCACAGTGTGAGCTCTGAGCCTTGTGGGCACCTCCTGGTTCATGCTGGGCAGTCCTTCAGCTGCCAGGACCCACTGCCAATACTGATGTCCTGAAAACTGCAAGTCCTTTTCTCCCCATGTGCCCTTCCCCAACCCAGTAAGACCTGATTTCACCTTTGGGATCTGCAGATCTGCAAATTCCTTGCTTTTCTTCCTGCCTGTGTTTCTGACCCTTCCCAGCAGTTCTGCCTCAGCTCTGGGGGTGCTGCAACGGGACAGGAACGAACCAGGTGTGGACAGCAGTGCTGGGGCCTGATTTCTTCCCTCCCCCAGGCAAGGTGTTCTCTGTCAGTGCCTCAGGGGGAATTTCTGGAGAAGAAGTGTATTCCAGAACAACTGCTTCAGCTCTGGCTGGAGGCTCTTTGTGCTGCTCAGGAGCAGGGGAGGCAAAATCCAGCACAACACTGAGCAGGTGCAGCCTCGTGGGCTTGCAAGGGGTGCAACATCCACGGACCAAAGGGCTGGGAATGAAATGGGCCTTCACAGGGTCCCCTCCCGTGGGTCAGCACATGTGTGGTGGAGGCTGTGGTGGCTCTGCCTCCCCAGCAAACCTGGCACTGGTGTGGCTGTGTGTGTTCCCCTCTCCATCCCACCTGAAGTTTTCCAGTCACTCATTTCCTTTTCTTTCCCATTTTGCTTCAGGATGTTGATACTCTTTCCCCAGCCAAACCAGGAGGTTTCAAACTGTGCTGTCCCCTGAAGATCATTCCCTCAGCCCAGCTCCCCCTGCTCCTGGGACAGTTCTATCCCATTCAGCAGCTGAGCTGCAGAAGCCTGGGCTGATCCTGGTTCAGCTCCAGCCTCAGGAGCCTGCCTGGATTTCACGTGAGCCCACAAGGAAGTGATGCCTCTTCCTGCTGGGACAGTGGTCATCCACCATCACTGCCTCCTTCTCCTGCCCAAAGCTGTGCAGCCCCAGCAGAGGCACTGAGTGAGCTTTTGGAGAGCTCAGACCTGCTTCCAGGTGTTCAGTGTTGCTCCCTTGGGCCCTGCCACCTGCACAGCAGCTCTGTCACCCCCTGTGTCACCTGGCCTGGAGAGGGGCTCACCTTTGTGCTTGGGGAGCTCTTTGGTGTCAGTGTCCAGGAATGCTGAGAGGTTTATCTGTCACAGGGTGATCCCTGGGCTGTGGGGATGCTGTCCCTGTCCCTGCTGGCAGGAGCCCTGGGGGAGCTGATCCCATCACCTGTCAGGGGCTTGTTTTGTGGTGTTCAGGCAAGTTCTCCTGCATGGACTGCCCATCAGTCCTTTGGAGGCTGTAAGGACTGAGGTGAGGGAGATGTTCTCTATGTGCAGGGAAGGTGGGAGGGTCCATCACCTTCACCTGCCACTGTCAGCAGCTGGTGATGCCCCTCTTGTGCATCACTTGAATCAGTCAGAGCCTTCTGGCTCCTCTGGCCCCTGCACATGCAGAGGAGGAGCAAGGAGGGCTTGGGACTGTGCTGCTCTTTGATTACATTTATTTTAAGGTATTCTGCAAAGCCAGCATGTTCCTCTGGACACTGAGCTGGAGAAGGTGTGCAGCTGAAGTTTGGCTGAAGCCTGACATCAGCCAGTGGCTAGAAAATCTCTGCAAGATAGGAAATAATAAGAGCAATGTGAGAACACAGCTCTGCCTTGTGAAGGGAAACAGCAACTGCCATGAAAAGGGAGCCCAGAGTGTGCTGGTGGAGTGGGACTGGTGCCAGCCTGGTGCTGGTCAGCAGCAAAGTTTGCATTTGGGGGGAGGTTCCTGCCTGTTGGCTCACAGAGCCCTCGGGGCTGTGGAACAGGATCTGGCTGGTGCAATCCAACACCAGCACCTCGGGGTGTCAGCAGAGCATGCACAGCCTGGGGAGAAGGGGCAGGAGCTGGGTGGGACCAGGGAAGGTGCCAGAGACAGAACTATCAGCCCTTCTTGGGTGGGCACACACAGATCTGTGTGTGTGTGTACAAACACACACGTCAATACACGTGTATTTTTATAGACAGGTTAAACCAGGAACAAAATCTTAATGCTTGTAATTTATTCCCTTTCACCACCTCAGAGCCCTGCCCTGGGGTCTGAGCTGCTGTGGCTCTGCAGGGGTCTGTGGGCACCTGGCAGTGCCCAGCCCTGTGTGGGGCCAGTGGGTGCTCTGTGGGGATGTGGGTTCTTCTCCTGGCCATGGCACAGGTTCAGCCATGCCCAGGCTGAAACCTCCAACCCTCCTGAGGGTGTCTGAACACAGAGAAGGGCTCTGTTTGTTGTAAAATTGGTGTAGAAATCCAGTGGTGCTTTTTTATGATGGTTTTACTTGGTTTTGATGGGATCAGCAGGCTCCTCTCAGCGCTGGTGAACCCTGAGATCCTGCAGAGGACACTTGCTGAAGCCTTTGGGGCTGGGCCTTCTGGGCATCAGGGACCTGCTCAGGGTTGGAACATACTGGGCAATGAATTGCTTTCAGTTCATCTTTGAGGTTTAGGTCCCACCCGAGGGCAGACAGCTGGGAAGGCACTTCCTTGGCAGAGATGGATCCAGAAAGTCAGTGTGTGTGAAGGGCAAAGGTTTGGAGGGTCCTTTGGCCTGATCTAATAATTTATATACTCCTGCAGCTTCAGGCCACCAAGTGTGGCCAGTTCCTGTCTGTACTGAGCCCAGGAACACAGGCCAGCCACTCACACACCTCTGGGCTTGAGAACTTGGGGCCATTTGTTCTCCCTGAGTACATCCTGTGGAAAACAGTTGTTCCAGAGGCCCACCATCCGTGCTACCATTTTATGCCTCATTTCAACTGGTTCCAGTGCCCAGCAATGAGCTCGGAGTCTTCTCTTTTCTGCCAGATTAAGGAAAGACAGTATTTTCTCCCCACAAAAAATGATAATGTGCTGCAATCAAATCATCTCTCAGTCTCCCCTCTGGCATGAGAAATGGATGTGAAGTAGTTTAGTCTCACAAATTTGTAAAATAGCTTTTCTGACCACCTTTGAAACAGGAGGGTGCTCAGCCCGTGGGCACAGGGGGACTGGCTCCACCACAGCTTCCCACAGGGAGACAGTTTCCTCCTTGTTCCATCTTGGGTGTCTGTGCCTGACAGCTGGGTCAGTCCTTCAGGTCTGTGTGACCTGCCACAGTGTGGGTGCTCCTTGTGGGTGCCCCCGTTCCTGGACTGGTTTGACTACACTACAGCCACTGGTCTTGGGCAGAGCCAGCTGCAAAGAGAGGGATCCATTGGTGATGTGTCCTGTTCACAGTCTTTACTCTCCACCCCATGGGTCACCCATAACTTGTAGCAACAGTGATGTTCAGTTTAATTTCAGAGCATTAATAAATCTGTCACACCCCAAGCATTTCAGGGGTGCTGTGGACTTGCCTCTGCTCAGGAGCAGAGGGCAGAGGGCAGGGTTTGCCCCACAGCACGTGGCCTGGTGCTGATTTGGTTTGTGTTTGAATGTGACTGATCAAAGCTTGGGCACCATCAGAAAGGCTTTATATTCTTGCCCCATTTATAATCCCAGAAAGCTGCAGCCTCTGCCTCACTGCTGCTTGTATCAGCTTTTAATTCCACACCCCTTGGCTCCTGCATGGATTTCCATGTTGTTCTGTCCAGGATTGGCAGCTACAGGTTGCTGTACCACCCATAACTGAAGTGTTTTCCCTTCCCCTGGGAGCAGAGCTGGCTCTCCCTGCCTGCTCCCACCTTCCACCCTCCCAGGGGGAACTCAACTGCTTCACTTTGTTCTTCCTCCACAGTCCTCATGGAGGAAGCAAAGTTTTTCCCATGCACCTACTGCTGCTTTTAGCAGCGTTTTGCATTTCACACCTCCTTGGTTTGATAGCCTGGCCAGCAGGGCCAGGGCAGTGACCCTTCCCCTGGACTCTGCCTTGGGGAGGCCACACCTTGAGTGTTGTGTTCAGTTCTGGGCCCCTCAGGTCAGGAAAGAGATTGAGGGGCTGGAGCGGAGCCAGAGAAGAGCAACGAGGCTGGAGAAGGGACTGGATGTGGCACTGAGTGTCCTCTGAAACACCTCCAGGGACAGAGAGTCCACCATGTCTTGATCCAACCCCACTGTGATCACCAGCCCAGGGCACAGAGTGCCCTGGGCTGGTGATCACAGTGAGGTTGGATCAAGGATTGGACTTGATGATCTCAGAGGTCTCTTCCAACCCAAATGAGAAGAGAAGAGCAACGAGGCTGGAGAAGGGACTGGAGCACAAGTGCTGTGGGGTGAGGCTGAGGGAGCTGGGGGTGTTTAGTCTGGAGAAGAGGAGGCTCAAGGGAGACCTTAACATTCTCCACAACTCCCTGAAAGGATGTTGTAGCCAGGTGGGGATTGGTCTCTTCTCTCAGGCAACCAAGAGTAGGACAAGAGGGCAGGGGCTTAAGCTCTGCCAGGGGAGGTTTAGGTTGGATGTCAGGAAGAAATTCTTTGCAGGGAGAGTGCTCAGGCATTGGAATGGGCTGCCCAGAGAGGGGGTGGATTCACCATCCCTGGAGGTTTTTAACCTGAGCTTGGCCGTGGCACTGAGTGCCATGATCTGGTGATCACAGTGGGGTTGGATCAAGGGTTGGACTTGATGATCTCAGAGGTCTCTTCCAACCCAACTGATTCTATGATTGATCTGCAATTAATCCCACCCTTTTCTGATCCCTGACTGTTTTGTACTCCTTGCCTCCTCCCTGGACAGCTGCTGAGCCACTCCATCTAGGGTGAGATTGATGGGCCCTTGGGACATCCAGTAATATTTCTGTATAGATTGTCCAGTTTTCAACCACATTTTCTCTGTCTTAATTAATCTTTCTCACTTGTGAAAGCCCTGTATGAATTTGGGAGCAGAGGGGAGTGTGTGTGGGGAGGCAGGAAATGAGTGGGAAGGCAGGTCAAGGCTAATTCTCTCTGTTTAGGGCTATTAATTGTGCATTTCATTCTGCAATGAGATTGAAGGGACGAATAATAAAATATCTGGTGATAGGATGGGACTGACTTGTTTTGAAATAGCAACAACTCCATGTCTGTGTAGGAGGCTGGGCAGTAATTACTGCATGAGATTGTTCTCTTGGTTCTGCTGCTCCCTCATCCCTCTCCTCCCAGGATCACCCACGGGGCTCCTTCACCTTCAGGTGTAGTGTCTTGATTTTTCTGCCAGCTCCATAACCAGTGTCAGAACCCATTGCAGGTGTTGGTTTTCTGACATTTTAATTCATACTTTATTGTGACTTTTCAATGTTCCAAGCAATGGGATTTCCTTCTCTGTTGCTGTTGCATGATCTAATGATTGTCCATAAGTTCAGCCTATTTTTCACTTTATTTTGCCTATTCTGCCTAAAACATTTTCAAACACCTTTGGCTGTTCCCAGTGCTTACATGACCCTAAACATGTCACAGTCTTTTCTGTTTCTGGGTAGTCTAAGCTATTGCATGTTTAGTTCTTCTGATTTCTGCACAAACTGAACTAGCAATTATTTTATCTTTGCATTGCTGTTGGTGTTCATTAATAACCAGTATTAAAAACTGGGAGCCCCTAAGGGGTGGTGGGATGGTGTGTCTGGGAAAGGAGCTCCACTGGTTCCAGGTCCTGGTCTGTCATGCTCAACCCCCTTTGCCTTTTGCCACCACAGCACTTGTTGAAGTTGTTTTGCAGCTTTGAGGTGCAAAGTTTCCTTTTCAAGGGGTTTCAAATATTTGTATAGATTGATTTCTCCCATGAATTTCCAGCTTTCTCTTTCCAAGATGAAAACACATGCTATTTCCTTAATCTGCTTCTGAACACAGTGGATCTCCTCTGCCCCCATCACAGTGTCAGCCCTGATAGTTGTGTTTGTCCATAACGTGTTAGTCTCCCCAAATATCCTCATACACAAATGATCCCCTTTGATCAGCACCATAAATGTGAAATGAAGCCATCTGAGTATCACAGAATGTCAGGCTGCTTGAAGAGATGAAAGAGAGGATGCAGTGGAGGAGTGCACGAGGGTGGGGAGAGCTCCAAATCAAAATGCCAGAGAATCAGAGACTCATTTAGGTTGGAAAAGACCTTCAAGATCAAGTTGAACCATTAATCCAGCACTGAGCCACGTCCCCAGGTGCCACAGGAGAATATGGCTTTGCTTTTGTGTGTGTGGACTAGTCTTTGTGCAATGCCTGCAGGCAGGACTGCTGGACCTGTGCTCTTGGTGAAGTTCTGTGCTCTTGTTTAGGTCCAGCTGCTGCTGCTTGTGATGATGAAGGTTATTTTCATTATTAGCAAATGGTTTTGTTGCTTTTGTCTGTTACATTTGAATTTCTTCCCATGTTTGACAGACACACGTGCATAAATAACCTGCATAAACCAAGGTGCCCTGCATTGGGTCCTGGTGATGGCCAAGCAATGAGGGTTCATGTTCTCTCCTCTTTCCCCCCATGCAGGGAGTGTTTGAAGAGGAGCCCGCGGAGCCCCAAAGCAGAGGGCTCCGACTCGGTGACATCTCAGTCCTCCCCCAGTGAGGAGGCTGGAATGATGACTGAGGTGAAGGTGAAAACAGAGGTACCAGATGACTACATTGAGGAGGTGATCTGGCAGGACGACACCAAAGATTCCAAGAAGAGCATCAGCGACGGGCCCGGGGATGTGCCCGCGGAGATCTGCGTGGTCATAGGGGGGGTCCGCAACCAGCAGACACTCGGTAAGATTCGGCACAAGGCACCCGGCCTGGCTGAGCTGGCAAAATGCCAACTGCCAATACAGAGTGCCAGTCTCCCTCCTGCTCCCGCTGAGAAAAGGGAGAAAGGAAAAAAACCTGGAAACTCAAAGCAGGTTTAAACTTAAACTAATTATATCTATTTGTACAGAAAAGAGAAAATTAAAAGAAAACTACAATATGACACACACTTACACGAGTGTGCTGGTTTAAAGGTGAACCAGCAGGGGAAATGAACTCACCACGAGAGAGAGATTATAAGTCAGAGCTAAAATTTAATAAGAATATTACAATAAAAACACACACAAAAGGGAAATTGCTTTCAACTCACAAAACCCCAGCAGTATAACCCAGGGTCCTGGGGCACAAACCCAAGGGGGTTTGTTTGCCCTTGTGCTGAGACCCCTGTGGCTCCCCCAAGTCCAGAGCAAAAGGAAAAGAAAAACCTGTTGGTGCAGGCGAGGGCTGTGGTCTGGGTGAGAGCGGGGATCTCCTCCTGTCAAGGTCCTGCTGCTCCTCTGGATCCAACGAGAAGTTACCAAAGTCTTCTTACCCACCACTTATGTACCCTCAGGGAGCTCTCAGTCCCTCCCCCTGGGCGGGGACTCACACAATGGGTGATTAACTCTGGGAGCCAGGGGGTGTTGAACTGTTGATGGCCCATTGGCAGCCACGCCCCCCCCAGGCTGGGTGTGAAGGTGCCAATGACTCCCTGGGCAGCTGCTGCTAATGGTCCATTGTCCTTGGGGAATGAATAGAGGGGGTAGAATACACAGCTTTGATCACCCACACACAGTGTCAACTGGTCCCTCCTGCTCAACTAGGACAACGAGTCAGATATAACAACAATTTTCTGCTTTCCACTGAAAACAGATTCCATCACTCTACATTCATAAAGCACCCCAAAGGACACCCAGCAAGGCAAAAGAGAGAGAATAACAAAAAAATGGTTTACTTCCCTCAACTCAAATAAAATGCGAGGCAGCAGCAGCCAAGGCCACTCCAGCAGGACAGCAGCTGCCTGTCTTGCCTCTACTTCGGCCATGATGGGAACTGAGAAACTGCTCCTACCCTACTGTATTTATATCTCAGTTTTTCGTCTTCTGGTATGAAATATTTCTTTGGTTGCTTAAGTGAGGTGATGCTTGTCCTCTCTAATCTACATCAGATTATCAGGGCCTGCTAAAATTAAGGTTTACATCTAGACCTAACTAAAACTACCCCAGCACCCCCCAGTGCCCCTGGCTGTGTGTGGGGACAGGCAGAGCCTGGGGAGCTGGCCAGGACACTCAGCCCACAGTCAAGGTGCACATCAGTCTGGGGTCCTGCCTCAGGATTACTGACCTCCTGTAACTTCTGCTGTTTGCATCTGCTCACCCCCAAATGCTCAGCCAAGATCAGAAAGAAAAAGCTGATGATCTTCTTTTGGCCTGTTCAGTGACTTGTCCATCAGTCACCTGCAGAGTTGGTGCTGAGTTCTGGGCTGGTGGTGTGTTTGGCAGAGATGAGGCAATCAGGAGAAAAGCTGAGAAACTGCTGAAATGTTTTCAGGAAAGTTGCCCTGAGGAATGTGGGTGCTCTGTATAAATAATTGGATTTAGCTCAAAAGCAGGTTTTACAGGTTGCTGTTTGTTTTTCTGATCACCAGTCACGTTGTAGGAATAATTCTGACTTTGGGCTGGCTGTGGTGTGCCCCTTCCAAAACAGTGCTGCCTGTCCCCACCCCACCTCCAGCTGGGATAAGAAGATGCTTTTTCTTTTTTCCTGTGAACATCAGACTTCCCTCTCCTCCTGCTCCAGGGAAAGGGGCTTCCTGTGGGAACCTGCTAAGGCAGCACTCTGGCACTTGCCTCTGTTGGCTTTGACCTGGAGCAGGTCCCTGCAGTGTCTCTGAGACCCAAACGCAGTTGCTGATAAAAAGAAGGAAGAGCAGTTGGACCACGTTTCCTTTGAGGGCCTCAGAAGAAAGCCAGTTTGAGCTGTCCTGTGTCGTTGTTGGGGTTGGTGTGTCTTGCAGGGGGAGAGAAAAGAGATATTGACACTGGATTTTCTCCTGTTTTTTGCTTGATCATTGTCCACAGTGCTGGAAAGAAACCCAGGAGGTGTCCTTAGCTGGGGGATGTCTCTGACACATCATTGTTCTTCCTGTCCTCCTTTTCCCCACAGGACAGCCACCAAGAACAGCAGAGTGGGAGGTCACTGCTGTCTGTGCAGGGTCAGAGCAGGGAAAGCCTGAGAACTCCATAACTATTTCTGACTTAAAAATTTTAACATTTGGAGGAAATATTCAGCATATTCTCAGAGTTTTTGTGCCTCTACAGTTCTTGAGAGGTTGATGGGCAACCCTGAGAAGCATCCCCTGGTGCCCTGGGTGAGAGACCCACTGATGGGAAGCAGTGGAAGCTTCTCCTTCAGTCATGGTCACCAGCCCTTGATAAAAGCACCTGCAGGTTGGATGTTTGCTGTGCAGCAACCCCTTCTCCCCACAGCCTGTGGTGGGGTAGCAGGTCCCCTGGGAATGGTGGTTTCCTGCTGAGGTGGCTGAATTGCTGTGCACTGGGGAGGGGGTTTTGCTGTTGGCTGACTTGGGTGGAGTAGAGAGGAAGGCAGTGAGGAGCTGCTGAGGGCACTGGGTTTGTTCAGCCTGGAGGAGACAGAGGGGAAACCTCACTGGGGTCTGCAGCTTCCTCAGGGGGGCAGCTCCAGTCTCTGCTCTGTGTGACCAGGGACAGCACCCAGGGAATGGCTGGAGCTGTGCCAGGGCAGGGACAGCACCCAGGGAATGGCTGGAGCTGTGCCAGGGCAGGGTCAGGTTGGATCTCAGGGAAAGGCTCTTCCCCCAGAGGGTGGTGGGCACTGACCAGGCTCCCCAGGGCAGTGGGCACGGCCCCAAGGCTGCCAGAGCTCCAGGACGGTTTGGATGATGCTCTGGAGCACAGGGTGGGATTGTTGGGGTGTCTGTGCAGGGCCAGGGGTTGGACTGGATGGTCCTTGGTGCTCCTTTCTCCCGTCCAAACGCAGGATATTCTGTGATTCTATGTTGTCCCCATGAAGAGCGTTGGGGACAGGCTGGTGTGAGGAGGGACATGGATCAATGGACAGACACCATGGGGAGAGGGACAGAGTGATGTCCTAGTCAACAAGTGGTGGTTGAAAGCCTTATAACTGGAGAACTTCTGTCTGGAAGGGCCTTCTCAAATGAAACACACATCATACTGGTTGGTTTGTAGACTAGTGCTGGGTTTCTTTAAAGGCCCCTTGGTCCTGATGTGATGGGCAGTTGGTGGCTGATTCCTTTGTGAAGAGCCCTCTAAGTGCCCCTGTTTATTTGCTGCTCACACAACTCTTGTTTGTTGGGGAGGTGGCTCTGAAGAGCTTTTCTGTTTGGCCACCAAATCCTCTGTGTGGACAGACTGTGGTGCTGAGATATCAGCTCCTTCTGGTTTCTTGAAGTGGCTCCCAGGTCTGGTCCCCTCCATCTCCCTGCCAAAATCACACACAGGCCCCATTTCCATCACTGCACACACTGAGGTAACTCACCCAGGAAACATCACAGGATCCCAAAATAGGCTGGGTTGGGAGGCACCCACAAGGATCATTGAGTCCATCCCTCAGCCCTGCCCAGGCCCATCCCCAGAAGTCACACCCTGTCCCTCAAAGCATTGTCCAAACCCTCCTGGAGCTCTGGCAGCCTTGGGGCCGTGCCCACTGCCCTGGGGAGCCTGGTCAGTGCCCACCACCCTCTGGGATAAGAGCCTTTCCCTGACATCCAACCTGACCCTGCCCTGGCACAGCTCCAGCCATTCCCTGGGTGCTGTCCCTGCCCTGACACAGCTCCAGCCATTCACTGGGTGCTGTCCCTGCCCTGACACAGCTCCAGCCATTCCCTGGGGGCTGTCCCTGGTCCCCACAGAGCAGAGCTCAGTGCCTGCCCCTCCTCTGCCCCTGCCCAAGAAGTTGTTCCTGCACTGAGGTCTCTCCTCAGCCTCCTCTTCTCCAGCTGAACACACCAAGTGCCCTCAGTGCCCTCACACGCTGCCCCTCCAGGCCCTTCCCCATCTTCCTTTCCCCCTTTTTGGCCTCTTAAGGTCTTAATATCTTTCTTACATTGTGTCCCCCAAAACTTCCCCCCCCCCCACCCCATTGCAGGTGAGGCCACCCCAGTGCAGAGCAGAGCAGGACAATCCCCTCCCTTGGATCCCACGCCCTCTGCCCCTCTGGCCACTTCATCTGCTGTGCTGGAGCTGCCAAAGGGCTGAACTGCTGGTGCCACTGGTGCCTCCCGACTCCAGAGCAAAGACTTCATGCTCTGTATTGCTGTTCACCAGCACTTCCAGGAGTTTTGTCCCTGCAGCCTTTCTCGTGGTGTGCTCTGAGCCCTGTGTGTAAATCATTTCTGCTGTGCAGACAGGGCAGGCTCTGGTAGGTTTTATTCACCTTCACTGGGGAACTGAGATTGGAGGTGTCGAAAGTGGTTGCTTTTTATAGTAATTGCTGAGGAAGTGGTGAATTGGGTGTGAATGAATCCCTGTCCCCTGCTGGAATTGCTGCCCCCCAGACTCTCCTTCCAGGGGGTGCTGGTTAAACGGGGGATGTGCTGTCTGAGCCAGGACCAGGGTGCCAAAGGCTGAGGGCACAGGTGGCCCAGTGACAGCTTTCCTGGGGCTCAGCCTCAGGAGTTGGCTGAAATACACACTGCAAGATTTATGTCTCTTTTCTGAGTCACATCTCCTCAGGAGCCTGCTATATTTATATTTTCAGTTGTTACTTGGAGCAATTTATAACAGGGATTCCCAGCTTAGTTGCTGCTATTCCCTTGCAGTGTTTTCATCACATTAGGCCTTGTGTCTGTTGCCTCCTGTTTGCTTACACAGGCACATGTCTCTTGCTGCACTTTGGACTTCTCCAGGCTGTTTCCATCCTTCTGGAGCAGCCCAAACCCTGTGGTGGCTGAAGTGGCTGCAGTGGAGCAGGATGGGTGGTGACAGTGGTCACGGTCCCCCAGCTGAAGAGCTGATGCTCTCTGTGGCTTTGGACCATTTCCCTTTCAGCTGCTTTTCCACAGTTCTTGCACTCCCATGGGATCCCTCTTTAGCATCCCAAGCAGAGAAAGCCAGTGGAGAGGTTGGCTCTTACCTGGATCCAAGTCAGCAGCTGCTGCTGCAGCTGTGGATGACCCTGCACCCACCTGTGCCCCCATGGTCCCCCTGGGTCTCCCTGTCCCAGTGGGTGTTCCTGCCCTACACAAGCTCAGAGATTCCATATTTTCCCTTCTTTTCTCCTTTCCTCTTGCATCCCTCACACCCTGGCCCCAGGATGTTACTCGGGGCAGGGGAGACAGAGCACATGGATGTTATTCAGGGCAGAGAGGCAGAGGAGTCCCACCATGGAGCTGCCTGGAGAGAAGAGGAAAAGCAAATGGCACGTGTGTTGTAAATCGGGAGAAAGGTGGGGAGACTGTTGGTCAGATGTGGATCATTTCCTAAATTGGGAATACCAACAGGTCAGTCTGCATTTTGGAGGACTAGTTATTGGTGAGCTGATCGGGACAGGTTTTATCCAAGACTACTTAAGGTCTCAGTCTTGGCTGTTCTTTATGAGAAACATTTTGGAGAGGACTTTTCAAGAAAGCATTCAATCAGAAATGTTTCTGATGCAGAGTGAAGAATTGAATCCTTCTGCTTTGACACTCTGTCTCACATGCACAGGCTGGGTTCGTGCCGTGGTGCTGATGCTCAGTTGCTGAGCTGCTCAGCATAAGGAATTCAAGAGCATTTTGGATTCTCCCTGGTGAAGTAAAATAGTGCTGCAGAAGCCTTAAGAAATTCTGTGTGACCTCTGACATCTTGTTAGCAAGTCACAGGGCAGATGGGGCTTGGAAATTTTTAATAAGCTTCAGCCATCATTATTCTTTGGAAATGCATCCACTTTAAGGGCTTTTTTCTGATTTCTCTTTGCACAATTTAGATGGAAAAGCAGTGGAACGTGGCTCTCCTGTTGGACATACACGCAGTCGCTATTCAGGGACGTGGATTTTTGACCATGCCTTGAGATACACGGCCGGTATGTGATGGAAGGATGTGAAAGGCTAACCAGGGATCAGGGAGCAAGGGAAAGCACTGGATGCAACAGGTGTGTTGCCCAAATTCCAGCTGCGAGGCTCAGGAAAAGCCTGGCACCAACTAACCAAAAACCTTCCCCATGTCCCCTCCTACTACAACCTGCATGACACATCCTGATGTGGACAAAGCCCACGGCCATGGTGGTGTCCAAGGCCACATGGGTGTGTTCTTTTCAGGGCCTTAACACACAGTGAGATTTTTTTTCCTCCACTTCATCTTTCCTACACTCTTATAACGTATTTTTTGTGGCAAAAACTTCTCACACCCCTTTCTCCAGTGTGAGGATCTGTGTGCTCAGCACACAGTTGTGGCTGCTGAGTTGTCTCTCAGAGCCTGCAGGACTTCAGGTCTGTGACACCTCCCTCACACCCTCCACACACTCACGTCCTCCTCAAGCTCTACCATCCACAGGTAGGAGGTGGGTGAAGATGCCCCTCTTGAGCTGACTCCAGCTTTCCCTGGGTTGTCTTTGAGGCCTGGTTGCTTCATGGCATCTGCACAAAAGCCAAGGAACAGGTGGTCCCTCTCCTGCCTCAGTTCCTGCCCCTGCTTTCCAGCACAGCCCTGGCACAAGGGCTGCAGCACCGTTTGGGTTCACATTGGAGAGGGAAGACACTGCACAGTTACCTGGACAGGTGATGCTCTTGGAGAGCTTCTGCACAGCCCAACACATTGATGTGCCATAGGCTCCATCCAGAGGAAGGGGGAAATGTAAGAAAAAATAGGGGAAAAAATTCAACCTAGAGCCCCTCACTGTGTTTGACCTGTTTTCATAGACTCATATACCCATAGAATGCTTCAGACTGGAAGGGACCTGACCATGGGCAGGGACACCTTCCCCTAGCCCAGGTTGCTCCAAGCCCTGTCCAACCTGGCCTTGGACACTCCCAGGGATGGGGCAGCCACAGCTTCTCTGGGCACCTGTGCCAGGGCCTCACTGCCCTCACAGGGAAAAATTCTGGAAGGAATATCCCATCTAACCCTGTCCTCTGGCAGTGGGAAGCCATTCCCTGTGTCCTGTCCCTTCATTCCTTGTCCCAAGTCCCTCCCCAGCTCTCCTGGAGCCCCTTCAGGCCCTGGAAGGGGCTTTAAGGTTCCCTGGAGCCTTCTCTTCTCCAGGTGAACCCCCCCAGCTCTCCCAGCCTGGCTCCAGAGCAGAGGGATCCAGCCCCGTGATCAACTTAGTGGCCTCCTCTGGACTTGCTCCATCTTCTTCCAGTGCTCCATGCGCAGCCAGTGCTGTGTTGGGATGTGGGTGGGCATCAGTCACGTTCTGCTGGTGCTCAGCTGCCCCTCAGCTGTGCCCAGGGCTCCTGCTGGCAGGGCCCAGAGGGGTAAGTGCTCTCCCCTGCTGGCGGTGCAGCTCCTGGGCTCCAGCTGGAATAGTTTTCAGGAAAGAATTGGGAAGGTTGGTGATGGATGTAATCAGTCCTTGAGCGTGGAAAATCCACACTGAAATGCAGGATTTCACTTAGGAAGGGCTGTGTGCAGTGAGCACAGGTGATGACTGCCCATGTATGTGTATCTGGAGAGAAAATCCAGTGAGCTCTGACAATAAAAATGCTCTGGAGCAGAGCAGACCCAGCAAACTGCCTGTGCTCTCAGTGGGTCTGAGTGTTCTCTCAGGTGTGTGCTCTGGTGTATCCGACTGTGGCAAATGGCCTCTTTCAGCATCAGTGACAAAGGAGCCTCCCAAGCTCCCAAAACATTCCTGAGTGATGCCAGCAGTGATGGACAGGGAATTCAGGGCTGGTATAGACTGAAAGAAGGGTGGTTTTCTTCCCATGGGTATAACATGTTCAAACAACACCTTGATTTTGTTCCTGGCAAGAGCTCACTTGAGTAGTGCCAGGTAAGTTCTGGTGTGAAATGCTGTTTGGGAATGTTTATTTGGAGGTGTGTGTGACTGTTTTGTTCTTGTCTGTGGCTCATCCCTGAGCTTTGCTGTTTGGCATGGCCAGGAAAGGATTATTTCAAGATTGTGTGAGGAAGTGTCCATGGAAGTGAAACTCTGCATTCATTCACACCTAATCATATTCAGCCCTGTTTTCTCTCACCTCCTGTTCTGTAAGTGCTGCTCTTGCCCTCCCAAAGAGCATTGAGGGGATCCCAGTTCAATAACTGCTGGTGGACAGCTAAGAAATGCAGTGCATTGTGCAAATGAGACCTTGGGAGGTGTATTCATAGCCTGTCCACCAGAGTGGAGTGGGGAAAAAAAGAGATTGAATCAACTGAAATAACAAATCTGAGGAAATTTCTGTCTGCCTGTTCAATAAACAGAAGAGCTGAAATCCAGGGCATAATTTCATCATCACAAATGGTTCTCCCAGCTCTGCTCCTCTGGTTTCATTTCAAATGACTGTTTGCAGATGTGTGTTTTCTGGAATTAGAGACACAAACTGAGAAGAGAGACTACTGTGGTCATGTGCTTTTCCTTAAAAAGGGCAAAAGTTCTATTTGTATCTATTTGGTTTCCTCTGGGTGGATATTTACCAAATCTCTGTGGGTTTCTTGGGAAATTTGTACATTGTGCATTTCTTGAGAAATTTTGAAAACTCGTTGCCTCCAGATAAAATATTGCCTTCCTTTTTCAGTTGAAAGGCTTTTTTTCCCAGTTACGAGGAACTTACTGAAAAGTAATTCAAGGTTATTTCTGTCCATAGGAAACATTAGTCATTATTATAAAATTATAAGTCAGGCTATTTTGAGAGTGGCACTTTCACATTAGCAAAGTTGAAAAGATACTCTGAAAATGTAAGTTCAGGGTAATATGCCAAGGAATCTTAAATAAGGCTGAAGAAAGAATAGAATCTGGGATAGTGATTTCCTGCATTTATCTCCATGAACCTTCCAAAAATGACTTTGCTGCAAACTGCATTCTTTTGCCCACAGTGTATGGATCAGTGTGCAGGGAGGCTGTTTTTCCTCATCTAATATGGTGATGTATTTCTTCTCTGTCTTGTTTTTCAGGATCTTATGAGTGTGGAATATGTGGGAAGAAATACAAGTATTACAACTGTTTCCAGACCCACGTGCGAGCACACAGAGGTATCTCACTGCTCAGATCTTTGGGGATCCTGGGGAAATTTGCAGGTTCAGGGTCAGGATGGATCTCAGGGAAAGGCTCTTCCCCCAGAGGGTGGTGGGCACTGACCAGGCTCCCCAGGGCAGTGGGCACAGCCCCAAGGCTGCCAGAGCTCCAGGCGGGTTTGGATGATGCTCTGGGGGACAGGGTGGGATTGTTGGGGTGTCTGTGCAGGGCCAGGGGTTGGACTGGATGGTCCTGGTGGGTCCCTTCCAGCTCAGGATACTCTGTGATTTTATGTCTATTTTCAGGAAGGTCTTGAAGGTTTCTCTGCTGCTTCCCTGGTCACCAGTAAAGCATCTTTGGGGTGGCCCTCTGAGAGGATAAACTTTGGGGTTGTTCAAAGCTTTGTGTCTCTCTCCTCCAGTGATATTTCTTCCAAGCTCAGGAGCAGCTCCTGTGTTTGATGCAGTATTTATTGCACAGGACTCTGGGGGACATCGCTGTGTGCTGGGGGAGCTGCAGATGCCACAGTTCCTCCTGGCACAGCCCAAGTGGTGCCAAGGTGTGCTTGGCATCTCCCTGTGGCACTCTGCATTCCTGCCCCGCCAGGGTCACATCCATCCCGGATAAGTCAGGATGGGAGGATATAAAGTCAGATATTTGCATTGCAAATGCTGGTTTTTTATGTTAACATCAGAATGCTCTGTGAGCTCCCCCCTTGGCCCTGCTGGCAGCTGAGGGCACTGCCCAAACACACTGTGGGGCTGAAATCACAGAATCACAGAATCGATTGTGTTGGAAAAGACCTCCGAGATCATCAAGTCCAACCCTTGGTCCAGCTCCAGTCCCTTTACCAGATCATGGCACTCAGTGCCACGGCCAAGCTCAGCTGAAAAACCTCCAGGGATGGGGAATCCACCCCCTCTCTGGGCAGCCCATTCCAATCCCTGAGCACTCTCTCTGCAAAGAAGTTTTTTCTGCTCTCCAGCTTCAATTTCCCCTGGCAGAGCTTGAGCCCATCGTGCCCCCTTGTCCTATTGCTGAGTGCCTGGGAGAAGAGACCAACCCCCAGCTGGCCAGAACTTCCCTTCAGCAGGAAGGCAGGAATGGCTTTATTTGCATTTTCTGTAAAACTGGACAATTCCATGTTGCTTATTGGCAGAAATGTGAACGTTTGTGGTGCTTTGTACAAGTTTGTAGGATTTGGAGAATTGCATATCTGAAATACCAGAAGAACAGGGGCTGAAAAGCACCTCCTGAGCCTTTCAGGGGGTTTATTTGCTGTCTCCTGAGGTGAGCTCTGAAGTTTGTATGTCAGGCTGGCAGGAGCATCTGCTCGAGCTCCTCAGTTCTAACCAGCAATGTCAGTACACCTGGAATGTCTAAAGGAGCGTGAAGGGAACTGCCAGTGAAAAGTTTGAAAATCCAGGGATAATGAAGGCTAATGCAATATTAAATTTTAAATGCATAAACTCTCAGGAGCCAGCACATGCCCAGCTCAGAAGGGAATGTGTGTCCTTAATTGCTCAGTTTGTCCCAGTCCCTCACACATCCCTTACCTGCCTCTCCCTCCCGTGCTGTGCAGGGTCACAGAGCTGCCTCTGTGCCCTCACATACACCCAGTTGTTTTTCACTACTGCTATTTCTTCTCTAAATATCAACAAAATTCCTGAAAGTCCTTCAAATGTAACTACCAAGTAGCTTCACTCTGCAGCTCAAGGAAAAAAAATCCCTAAAATAATAGGGGTGTTCTTTGCCATTACACCACAGCATTGCAATAGTTTTGCAATAATAATTGTAGTATTTAAAGAATTGCTTTTATTTTACTTCTCTTCCCCAAGCACTCTGGGATCTTTAATTTGGCATGAATTTTAGGAGTTAAATTAGTATGAGATCACCTCCTAGTGTGTGATCAAATTGATTTGTATTTAGTTATGTTTTGATAATGAAATTAAGCTATATATTAAATTACCTGGGTGCATCACCCTGTACGATTGATATCCACAGTTTGACAGGAGCTCAGTGGAGGTATGACTATTGCTCTCAAAGCCTTTGTCATGGGTAGTTGTAGATGGAAATTTTCAAAATTTGGCAAGTGGAAATCTATCAGTGATTTTCACATCAGTGGTGGAGAGGCAGAATTTATATATACTTAGAAAATGCTTTATGTTGCTGTAAATGGATGCATGTAGTAGTAACATTTAAAGTGCATTTGCATTGCCTTAAGACAATAAAAATCCAAATGAGATGTTTATTCTTCAGCAAGAAATCGACCTGCAAATGTGATGCAGCTCTGTAAGTGGGATGTTCCCAGGCACAGATCTGAGCTGCAGGAAAAGCAGTGGGACAGTGTGTGACCTCCTGCAGAGGAACAACCTGCCAGAGACAGGGCATGTACAGGATGGCTTGGAAAGGAAGGAGGGATTCCCTAGGGGAAAGCTCTGTGTTGTATTATCCAGTGAGAGCTGCACATGGTCTCTACCAGGAACAGTGCAGGAATAGCATAGGAAGGGCATTTTTGTGAAAGATGCTTTTATTGCTCCACTTCATGGAGGAGGAGTGGCTGGTGCTGCCCCGTGGTGACAAAGGTGGGGGTGACACTGCCCTGGGGGTGTCACTGCATGTTCTCACTGTGCATCTCCAGCCTGTGTCTTGGATAAAGTGCCAAGGCCCTGGCAATCCAGCCCTCCCAGGGCAGCTTTCCTCGAAGCACTGGAATGTGAGCTCCCTTGGCCCATTAAGTGCAGTTAATCAGCTGCCAGAAACTCAGATCCTGAATCCTTCAGCTGTTTCTTTTTCCTGGGCAAGGGAGAAGCTTGCACTGGCAGGACCTGGCATTCCCTCTTTGCAGGATGGATTTTCTGAGTGTCACCTGTGGTTTCCCCAAGGTCTGAGCCCCCCATCACTCCTGGAACATCTGCCTTTCCTGAAGGTTGGACTGGGAAACTCCCCAGCTCAGCAAGAGTAGGGGATCAAACTTAGGCCCCTCTTTCTTCTCTTTAGGATCTTCCTTCCAGGCTTTTTGGGCATTCCAGCAGAAGTCCCTGCAGTTTGGGGTTTGCTGAAGGACACACCCCTTCCCCCTGAACAGTCCCCTGCTCTCTGCTTCCTTCTGGGACTCCGGTGTCACCAGTGGGCCTTGGCCAAGCTCTGGGCTGATCCTGCAGATGGACAGAGCAGGTGACACCCATGGGGGAGCAGATCAACTGGAGCTGGTCTGGTTTGGGCCTTTGGGGCAGAACAAAACGTCTGTCTCTCCAGCACCACTGTTGCCACTCAGTGGCACAACATCTTGCCCTGGGATGGGAGGTTTTGAGGTCTCCAGCTGTTCTGCTTTGACCTGGGTTATTTCTGAGCTGGTTTTTGTGTGCAGTGCCCACTGTGGAACTGTGGCAGGACAGCCTGGGGCTTGTGGCCAGTGTGAGGGAAGGTCTGTTGCCCTCTGCTGCAGTGGGTCTGTCCTTGTCCACCCAGTGCAGAACTTCAATGTCTTCTCATCCTTTGTACTGTTCAGTTCCACATGAAAAGTCTTGTGCTGGCGACACCATGTTTTCCTTTGCAATGAGCATTTTTTTGAGAAATTTTCTAGGGTTTATTTTTATAACCTCACCTGCCTCCTCTTAGCTCTCCATGGCAGACAGGCTGTGTTCTTTAGGCTCATTTCTTTTCTTGTCTGCCTTCAGCAACAGGGGAGTTTATATTGCAAAAAAGGGCATTTTCTTAGTTTATTGAGCTTTCCCTGTGGTGCTCAGCATTGGCTGGAGAATTTCAGGCAGCAGTTGATCTCCTGCCACTTTGCAAGTGCAAAGGGCTGAGGCAGCTCTGGTTTAGGATGTCAGGATGGTTTAGTTCCCATTCTGCTTTCCTCTGAAAGCTGAGATGCAGGCATGGAAATCCCCATGAAGAAATGTAGGTAAGAAATTTCCTCACTACATTTTATCAAGGAAGAAAGGACAAAGTTGTGTTCCTTCCCCTTTCACCTCCCTGAAACACACCAGTAAATTAAAAAAAGAGACCCAACAGCCAAAGTTATGTTGTGGAGCTGAAAGGCTCCTTTGTGAGCTGATCCCTGCAGGATCGTGGCTCCTTCCTCCTTCCTCCTGCCGAGTTCAGCTGGAGCAGAGGGGCTGTGCATTCCTGGTGCCCATGGAAGGCTCTGTCCCCACTGTTACTGCTTCGCCTACACACAACCCAGGGCTTAAAAATGTTTTGCTTACAGTGCTTTTATTTTAGCTGTGTGGGGTTTTTCAAGTCATTAAAAGATTTGGATTGCCTTCAGGAGTTAGTCAGCTAGAAAGTTCTGCTTTGTACGGTTGGGTCGTGTTCGAGCAACATGAGCAGCAAAACATCCGCATGTTTTGAGTCAGGAAAATTATTTCACTTTTAGATAACTCAGAAAAAAATGGCAGAAATTGCTTTATTAGACTTTCAAACAGTAAATTTATAAACCTCTGGGCTGAGGCCAAGCAAAGGAGATTTGTACCCAAAGGAGAATTCTTCAGAAAGCAAAGAAAGAAAATAGCAAGGCTCGAGTTTAACTCTCGCAGGATATCTCGCCTCTGGCCCAAGAATTGGTGGAAGTTCTCTGTTTCCAGATAAGCTTTTCTGGGCAGAATGATGATTTTGCTCAAGTTATTTTCCATTATTTTTTATTTACATTATTTAGTCCTTGCATTGCCCCCCTCCAAAGCCATCAGCTCCCTCCTGTGTCCTCCCGGCGTGGCTGTCCCAGCCAGGGCTGAGGTGCCCTCACCAGAGCAGATGCTGAATGCACTGCCTGGGACTGGTTTCTTCAGGCCAAGTCTCCAGTTTCACCAATTGTTAAAAAGCTTTTGAAAGCCTTTAAAGTTTCAGATTAATGTTTTCCAAGAATGGGTTCTACTCCATGCAAAAAATATGAAAAGGAAGATGACTCATTCCGATGGTGAATATGGAAAAATGCTTTTTTCCAAGGCACACATTTTTGGAGGCTGAGAGAGAGCAGCTCTGTCACTGAGCACATTTGGAGGTGTGAAGTAGAAAATAAAGAGTGCAATAGCCATGCCTGAGGAGAGTGTTCCTGACCTGTAGAAAGTTGGGGTTCCTTTGTTTGCTCATCTGCTACTGAAAAATCAGAGGGTTTGGGGAGGTCCTTTGCCCTCTGCTCTGCATCCCAAGATCCAACTTTTCCTGTGCACATTTCCCAGTCTGCAGCAGATACTCATTGTCTTGGGACACAGGAGTTGCTTGCCTGTTTTCCAGCTCCCCTGCCCACCTCCCCACTCTTACTGACTTCTGCAACTTTCTCAGAAATTGGTCTTTTATTTCAGAGCTGTAATTACTTGGTCCCAGCCCAAAGGTGATGCAGAGTGGGTGGACAGGGGATTTTTGGTTCAGCGTTTTTAATTCATGAAGACTACTCTGTCTTTTGACTAAGTAACAACATTTCCTGGTGCAGTTCCAAAACAGCTGCTCCTTAAACCTTTGTGTGTTGTCTGATTCTTGTTAAATTTGACTAAAGTACTTTTTAAAGCTATTTGAATAGTGCATATTTTTTATGGTGTATTTATGCCGTTGCCTGTGAATGCCAGGACAGCACTTTGCAGAAATCCATTGTGGCATAGCTGCTTTTCCTTGAGTGATAGGTGGGAAATCAAACAAGGAGCAGCTGTGGAAAAATCCAGGGCTTTGCTGTCGAGGTTCTGCATCTGATACTGAAGCTTTCTGATCTGGCCCCTCAGCTTATGAAATTGTGCCAAATTAATATCGCTGCCTAGAAAAATGATCTAATCAGGCAGGTTAATCAAGTAGAAATGTACAAATTCACAAACCCACAATCGTTTGTTTGTATTATTTTTAAGAAATAGGGAAATTAAATGCAAACAGTGTTCATTACTTAAGGTTGCACCTTTTAAATTCAAAAATGCTGTGCCATTCTGCAGCTGTGGTTTCCAGAGCAGGGCAAGCATGATTCCAAGAGACATATGGAATATTTTGCAACGTAGTTATGTTATTAGATAATGTGACATACAGTACATGCAATTTAGGATGAATATGAAACACTTCAAAATGGCTTGGAAATCCTAATCGTTTATGATCCTTGACTTGTAACTTTGGGTTTTGTTTTCCAGCTTGTAGCTTTGCCCATTGCATTCATTTAGGGCTTGAACGTGATCTCTCCTCTGTGCTTCTTGCAGTCCCACATGCCACGGTGGAGGGAGCTTTTTCTCCCATCTTTCCACATCCGTTTTCAGTAGGACCAGGATAGCATCACCCTGGGGCATGTCCTGGCCTGTATCCCACAGTGGCTTTGCCATCCCTGTGGAGGGGAGGCTGAGCTGGGTGCTCTCTTCACTGCTCACTGTTCTGGCTGACAGCTCTTGCCCAGAAACTGCCTGTTGGAGCAAGTCCAGAGGAGGCCACAGGGATGCTCGGAGGGCTGGAGGATCCTCCTCTGCTCTGGAGCCAGGCTGGGAGAGCTGGGGGGGCTCACCTGGAGAAGAGAAGGCTCCAGGGAGACCTGAGAGTCCCTTCCAGTGCCTAAAGGGGCTCCAGGAGAGCTGGAGAGGGACTTGGGACAAGGGATGGAGGGACAGGACACAGGGAATGGCTTCCCACTGCCAGAGGGCAGGGATAGATGGGATATTGGGAAGGAATTGTTGGCTGTGAGGGTGGGCAGGCCCTGGCACAGGTGCCCACAGAAGCTGTGGCTGCCCCATCCCTGGAAGTGTCCAAGGCCAGGTTGGACAGGGCTTGGAGCAACCTGGGCTGGGGGAAGGTGTCCCTGCCCATGGCAGGGGGTAGAATGATATGAGCTTTAAGGTCCCTTCCAGCACAAGCCAGTCTGTTATTCTATTAATTAAGCACCTGCGGGATTTCAATAACGCTTCAGCAGCAATTAGGAAGCTGATGGTCATGAGCTCCATTAACGGCTGCGGGACGGGTGGGATGTGTCAGTGCAGTCCATACACGGCTCCCGCAGGGCCGGGGCAGGGGCAGAGCCGGGGAAGGGGAACCGGGCAGGGCTGGGGGACCGGGCCAGGCCGGGGCAGGGTGACCGGGCAGGGGCAGCAGGACCGGGCAGGGTGACTGG